>NC_143399.1:56375446-56678477 GCF_052110815.1 Crocodylus siamensis
GAAAGCAAGCCTCATCCTGGGATATATTTACAGTATCTTTGCTTATATGACATGCAGAGGTGTTATGAACCTTGGGCAAACACTGAGGGGGGGGAGTGGGTGTGGAGGGGACGCTGAGTGCTTAAGGTGTGGGGGTTCCAAAAAATGGGAAAGCGGGAAGAGCAAGAAGGAGTCTTACCTACACTGGAGATTAAAACTAGTCCAGCTGGTGCTGCATCTGCCACTATAACTGCAGCAACATCTGCCTGCCCCAGTTGTTGCTGCTACAGCAGCGGCATGATGTCTGTACAGCCAACTGCTGCTGCAAGAGCAGCTCTAGGAGCAACTCACCTGCCAAGATATGGACTTCATGGAGATGGGGGCATGATTCTGGCACTCCTACTAAATTGGCACCTGTGACCAATGCCTTGCTTTCCCACCTCAAGTTATGCAACTGAAGACACGTATGGAATTACCCTACTCTACTCTATGACAGTGAAGGATCTGATGGATTATGGCATCTCATTTGAGTAGTGCATCTTAAATGAAGACAAATTAGAGAGAGAATCATGAGAAGAGCAACAGCAATGAAAAAAAAAGTTTTATAAAACATTATCTAAGAGGGAAAGTTCAGAGAATTGTGTTGTGCAAGAAAAGACTAAACAGTGGATATTTTTCAAATGAGTAAGAAGCTGCTTTAAATTGAAGGGCAATCAGTAGTTATTTCTGCCCACCACCGATAAGAGAAAAAAACCATTCAGTTTAATTTGAATCAAAGTTTGAGAATTTCTAAATGGGAAGGTGCTAAAGAATTGGAACTGGCTACCTAGAAGGTTACAGATATCTTTCATCAGAGCTTTTCAAGAAGTTAGACAAACAGCTGGCACAGGTGGTCTTGATCCTGCCCTACTCAAGGGACGGACTAAATAAGGTCTTAAAGTCCCTTCTAGATTTAAATTTCTATGAGGTTTATATTTATATGTATTGTAATCACTCACCATAGCTTGAAGGCTTCACAACTCAGTGAGGGCAGACCCTTTTTGCCATGCCCCTAGACTAAGAGTGACAGAATAGAGGTTCCAAAAATAGTTTTTCCCTCCATCGCTTTTTCTTGGATATTTTGTGTAGCTGTGTAGCTTCCTGTAAAGCAATAATGTGAATCAAGAAAAAGATCTAAAATGAAGCAAAAATGTTTTTAAAACAATGTTTGCTTCTTATCTGTAGAGTTACATCCTCATTAACTAAAACTGATAACACAATTGAGTTACACTGGCAGAGAAAGATGGGGGAAGAAAAGTGACTAATCATCTTTCTTGAAAGCA
This sequence comes from Crocodylus siamensis, assembly GCF_052110815.1. Lineage (NCBI taxonomy): Eukaryota > Metazoa > Chordata > Crocodylia > Crocodylidae > Crocodylus > Crocodylus siamensis. The sequence continues at coordinate 56,376,748 of NC_143399.1, forward strand.
CTCTCTTTGACCCTCTGGTCAGACAGATAGTCTGTCTTGCTGGTGAGATTTGAATTTTTCTTTTGACTAAAACTTTCCCTTAGCTTTCAAAAAGAATTCTGAAAGTTGAAAACTGCACACAATAGGGATCAGTGAGCAGTTTCATCCTCCACTCCTCACAAGCTGGTTCTTTGGGCAAAAAACCCAAACCTCACTAATGGCTACCCTCACCGGCTTGATGACCTATTTCATTTCACAGACCAAACTCTAGATGCGGTATAGTTCCATTAGACTGATTATTAAGCCGCTCCAAGGCAAGTGGGCTCAAACACTTGTTATTGATCCAGACTAAAACCTCTCTGAAGTTTAGGATCATTTTGCATCTTTTTTTTTTTTTTTTCCAAATTAGAGCCATTCCTGATCACTGTAAGAGAACCTTTTTCCACGTCAAAAAAATGATTTTTATCATGCTCTGAGAAAATATATTATAAAGGCAGAGGTATAAGACAGCATTGCAGATAACACAGGTAACCAACTCAACCCTTAAATAAACTTATACAAGCATAGTAATAATAGCATCTGTATAGTAGCCATTTTGAGTAATTTAGTTCCGACTACCAACTGGATAGATTTCCTCTGGATAGAAACATTATTCCTCATTTTTTTCTTCTAAACCATACTTCTGAAATAATAATAGATGGCACATTTGTTCCCATAGATAGCTGCATTGGAGTATACTGTGAAGCAATCTCAACAGACATATAACTGCTAATTCTGCCACTTTGATATTTGCAAAGGGTAATGTAGAAGCCATTAAAATAATACAAAAATATCATGAGCAAAAGGTTACCGTGATAACTGAAGAGAAAGAAGAGAAAAATAGCTTTGAATATATTTTATTAGTTTTGGGAAGACTTATTATTCTATAAATTCAAGGAAAGGGCTATCTGGAAGGCTACAGAAATGCTATTGTTTTAAGGAACCCTGAGCACTATATACACTCTAGGGAGTTGTGATAGACAGGTAAATAAAACATTTCTATCACCATCATCTGCCTTGATTTCTTCTCTCCTATAGCAGATAAGAATATTTCAGCACAGAGATATTTTTGTTAGTCCCCAAATTCACTTTTCACTATGTGTCTATGATGCCAGAACTATGTTTTTCTCACTTTCTCCCTTTTTTCATCTCTCTGTGTATATTTGTGATTATGTCTTTGAAAAGAAAGAAACTGAAAAATGAGATGGACAAAAAGACAATTTCTCACTTTCATTTTTTACAGCCTTAGTGTCTAGATGGCTCCATATGCCTTCCAAAATATATATGAAATGCACACTGTATTTACTAACATATCATATATATACATATTTTCCCAAAAACTCAGCACTCCAAAATTGGGGTGCATATCTTTGGCAGGGAAGCTGATTTTTCTTCACCAGAATAGAAGCATGAAAATGTTGTGCACTAATAGTTGACAGAATGGCTCCTGGTTGTCTCTGGCCCACCAAGAGAAGGGGCAGTATCTAGTGTTAGCCTTCTCTTAGCCACTAAGGGTGCATCCAGATGAGCACACATTTGCCTCTTGCCTTGCCTCAAACCCCTTTGAGGCAGGGCAATAGGCACATGTGGGAATGAAAAAATGTTCCCCGCGCTGCAAACTTGGGTCCTCCATGGAGATACTCCCCCGCAGCCCCCAACCCCACCCTGGGCTGGCCCCTCCCCCTGCCAGCCCCCTCCCAAAGCCCCGAACTCCTGCCATGGCTGACCCCTCCCCCCACCAGCCCCCCCCTGCCCTCCATCTCCTGCCCTGGTCAGCCCCATCCCCCCAAGCCCTCTCATCCCTGCCCCCCACTCCATAGTTTGCAGCATGGGAAAGGCTGACAGCTCCAGCAGCCCCAGCCTGGGACCTCCTGCCCTTCCATTGTCCTGTGCTGCCTGTGGGGGGGGGTCTCTGCCAGGAGGCCCTGGAGTCCCTGCCACACTTTCTAAGGCAAGCAGAGGCTTTTTTTTCTGTTATTTTTTCTGGGGGGGGGGTTAAGTGATGGTGCCTGGGGTTGTGGGGGTAGCCCTGGGGGCCTGGACGAAGAAGTTGGGAGGCTTGGCTCCATTGGGCAGCCATTTGGGGGTCTGGGGGAGCAAGGGTGGGACTGGGTGGGGCAGCCATTGGGGGGTTGCATCAGCTGGTGGGGGATGGGGCCAGGTGGGGCAGCAATTGGGGGGCTGGGGTGGAGGATGTGGCCTTTGCAGGGGAGGTGGTAGCCCCTGCAAGTTCATTTAGCCCCCGTTGAGGGGCCGAACCCCTTGTGTGGGGTCCATTTCCCTATGGGGAGGCAGCAAAATATGTATTTATGAAACATGTATTTACAGTTCACTTTATTATTATGATAAGAGACTTCCTTTAACACTGTAAGATATATCAATAAAACATTGTCCAACTGATGGCTGTCTGTCTGTCTGTCTGTCTCTCTTTATAGTGGTCTTTTGTTTTACTTGTGGAGGAACATGGATTTGGGGGTATTTTACAGAGTGACTTTGGGATTTTTTTATCAGGCATTTTTCAGTTTTCCACTAGAGAACACCAGAATTTCTGCTAGGGAGGCCAGTGGCAGGACCCTGCCTGCTCAGAGCTGACATCTTGGATGCATCTGGCTGTGGCTGGCCTCCTGGCCAAATGGGCCCCAGAAGCTCCTGAAAGCTAGTAGCCCTGAGCTACTTGCTGGGGCAGCTTTTTATACTGCTGGGGCCAGGGCAGGCAAGCTTTTTATACTGCTGGGGACAGCATAGGTGGTGACCTCAGGCTCTAGCTCCCCCTGGCTGAAGATCCGGGGGGGAGCCAGGCAGAGTTATTTTGCCCCACGTGGCACAACTTGTTTCACACCAAAGTGTATGTTTGAGCATGTGCGCTGAAGCAAAAAGCCCCAGCTCAAATTTTCACTGCTTCTATTTGAGCTGCTGCAAGCGCATGTTCTTGCATGTGTGACCATGCCCTAAGGAATTTTTAGTAACTACTGGTTGGGCACCATAGCTTGAGCCTGAAGCAGCAATTGAGTGGGCTCTGGGCAAGTGAACTGTTGCGTAGTCTGTAGTATCACGATGAAGCTTGAGATACAGAAACAACACTTAGTTATTTACAGGAACTTATACATAGAACTAGAATAGCCTCATTGCCCTCCTATCACACTAGGAATTTCCTGTTTCACCCAGGTTATCTCCTGTTGTGCCATACTTCCTAGACAGTATGGATAGGTACAGATGTTACACTCATCACATTTTAAGTGTGCAGAAACCACTCTAAAGCCATAATTGAACAGATGTTCACAGCTCTTAGAGCACTTTAAAAGTGGTGGATCATGCTCAAGTTAACCCTTAATGGATGTACTAAAGTGCAGTCTATTACAGTCCTTTTTTAAATATTAGTGCCACATCCATAATGAGTTAAGCTTCTGCCACCATCCCAGGTGGCACAGCTCTAGCCTAGGGCAGATCTTGTTTGCTCTGCCTGAGTGCTAGGAAGGCTTCACTCCTTTGGCTGCCACAGACTGAAATCAGTGACAGCCTCTAATCCCAGTCCCACCTCTTTCCTCAAGCCAGCTGTAGGCCACAGCCTAGCTGGGGAGGAGGAAGCAGGGGTGTCTTTCTTCCTGCATCCACCCCGGCTCCACAGCACACTGCTGCCTGGCTGGGACCGGGGGGGTGGGTGCTGCACGGGAAGGGGTCCAGTGTCTCTCTCCCCACAGCAGCACTAGCCCCATGGATGCCTTGCTGGGAGGACTGTGGGAACACACAGCCCAGACCCATTTCCTTCACAGTCCCTCCCCAGACAGGCAGACCCCCTAGCCAGACCAAGGTGAGGGGGGGCTGTGGGCAAATGAGGTTTGGGCTCTTTGCATCTGCAGCAGCTCCAGCCCTGTGGTGTACTGCTGCCTGGCTGGGGGAGCTGTGGCGGAAGAGGTCTGTTTTCTCCCCACCCCCAGCAGCTGCTGACAGTTGCCAGCTGTTGAGGGGGTGAGAATGGGCACTCTGCTCCGGCAGCCTCCTAGGAAGCATGCAAGAACACCCCAAGCAGCCCGTGTGGGAAGATTCTGACCCCTCCCAAACAACAAACATCTGTTCAGTTCGCCTGCACTCTAACTTATAGCATTTTAAGTAAACCATGGTAGTCAGAGCAGGAGCTTTTTGAATGTCTCTATTTAGCTTATGTCTCTATAAGGACTCACTGTTTGTCACACAGTCAACCATGACTTTAAAACAATCTTTTTTCCCCTACATTCTGCCTTTCAAAAACAAAATGTGTATCTTACTTCGGCGTGCGGTATGCAAGAAAATTATTTTTAATAATGTTCGTTAACAAAGATGATATTTGGCAATGGGTTATTGAAGATTTTTTTTCAAGGACTCTATTTCATTAACTGATTACATGTTGTTTTCCTGTTATTTCTGGTTAGGGGGTGGAAAGGTCATCAGAGTTAGATGCTGGGAAAGTAAAGCAGGGGAAGGAACTGTAGCAAAACCCCCAGTTTTTCTTTCTTTCTTTTTTTTTATTGCATTCTCTCCCCTTCCCCAACCATTACTGACTTTTTCTCTCCCTCTCTATTCCCTATAGATTTAATAGATTTCATAGACATTAGGGCTGGAAGGGACCTCGGAAGAGCATCAAGTCCAGCCCCCCTGCCCAAAGCGCAGGAAGTCAGCTGGGGTCATAGGATCCCAGCAAGATAAGCATCCAATTTGCTCTTGAAGGCGCTAATGTAGGTGCTTGAACCACCTCTGATGGCAGGCTGTTCCAGATCTTGGAGGCTCAGACAGTAAAGAAATTCTTCCTTATGTCCAGCCTGAAATGGTCTTGCAGGAGTTTGTGACCGTTTGACCTCGTCATCCCTTGGGGCGCTCTGGTGAACAAACGTTCCCCAAGATCCTGGTGGTCACCCCGATAAACTTATAGGTGGCCACCAGATCACCCCGAGCCTGCGCTTTTCCAGGCTAAAGAGCCCCTTGGCTCTCAGCCTGTCATTGCAAAGTCTGTTTTCCAGACCTCTGATCATGCGCATAGCTCTTCTCTGGACCCTCTCAAGCTTCTCCACCTCCTTTTTGAATTGTGGAGCCCAAAACTGGATGCAGTACTCTAGCTGCGGCCTCACCAAGGCTGAGTACAAGGGGAGAATGACGTCCCGGGATTTGCTTGAGATGGATCTATGGATGCAAGTCAGTGTTTTGGTTGCTTTACTAGCCGCAGCATCGCATTGCAGGCTCATGTTCATCGTGTGGTCAATGATGAACCCCAAGTCTCTTTCTTCTGTAGTGCTAGCCAGAGTAGCACTGCCGAGCCTATAAGGATACTGCACGTTTTTCTTCCCAAGGTGGAGAACCTTGCATTTTTTGTGTTAAACACCATCAGGTTCTCATCCACCTATTTGCTGAGCTTGTCCAGGTCAGCCTGGATCACTCGCTTGTCTTCTGGTGTGGATGCTTTGCCTCAAAATTTGGTGTCATTGGCAAACTTGCTCAGTTCACTTCTGACTCCAATATCCACATCATTAATGAATATGTTGAACAATATGGGTCCAAGGACAGAGCCTTGGGGGACTCCACTGGTCACAGGACACCATGATGAGTGACTTCCAACAATTACTATCCTCTGGGTCTGACCACAGAGCCAATTTCCCAGCCAGCGTATTGTGGTGGACCCAAGGCCACAATTGGTCAGTTTCATCAAGAGGTGATCATGGGATACCAGATTGAAGGCTTTTTTGAAGTCAAGATATATGACATCAATCTCTTCTCCCTTGTCCAGGTGATAGGTCACCTGGTCATAGAAGGAAATGAGATTTGTCAAGCAAGACCCACCCGCAACAAACCCATGCTGGCTATCCCTTAGGATGTTGGCATCGGCCAGTCCATTAAGGATGGCGTCTTTAATAAACTTTTCTAAGATCTTCCCTGGGATAGAAATCAGGCTGATGGGCCTATAATTACCTGAACCACTTTCCTCCATTTCTTGAAGATAGGCACTACATTGGCCTTCTTCCAGTCTTTGGACACTACACCAGAGTGCCAGGAGTTTTCAAAGATCTGTGCCAGGGGCTGGGCTATGATGCTCGCCAGCTCCTTGAGTACCCTGGGGTGTAGATTGTCAGGGCAGGCTGACTTGAAGGTATCTAGCTTCTCAAGGTATTCCTTCATGAGGTCAGCATTAATGGAGGGCAAGGGATCTCCCTCACCCAGACCTCCCTGTCCCATAGCAGGCATGGGTGTCCCATGGGACTGATGAAAGACCAACACAAAGTACCCGTTTAATAGGTTGGCTTTTTCCTGGGTGTCAGTTGTCAGTTGCCCCATCTGGTTCAGCAGGGGTCCAAAGTTGCCCTTGCTTTTCCTCCGGCTCCCCACATATCTGAAAAAAGGACTTTTTATTGTCCTTGATGCTTGAAGCTAGTTGGAGTTCAGTTGCAGCCTTGGCTTTCGTGGTTTGCTTGCTGCAGGACCGGACCAGTGCAGAATAATCCTCCTTGGAGGTGAATCCCATCCTCCATCCTTTGTAGGCCTTTCTTTTCAGCCTCAGGAGGTCTGCTAGGTCCCTGGAGAGCCAGGGGGGCTGCTGTGCCCTCTTGCTGCCTTTCCTCCAAGATGGAATAGAATTAGCTTGTGCATTGAGGATCACTCCCTTGAAGAGAAACCACTCTTCTTGAACTCCCCTCTCCTTAGGGTCATGGTCCCTTAGGACCTCACTGAGAAGCCTCATGAGCTTGTCAAAGTCAGCTTTCCTGAAGTCAAGGGCTTCCGTGTGGCTGACTGACTTTCCAGCTTTATGATAAGTAGAGAAGTATAGGTGAGTATATAGATAAGTATAAGTGAGCTCAAACTTAGGATAAGCTTTAAACCTTTTTATTTTGGTAGCAAGTTTTTGGTTTTGGATATCCACTGTTTTATATTGTATAATTATTAGGTTTGTATTAATTTTTACTATTGAATATTGTATTATTATCATTTTTGCATTGATTATTATTGTTTCGTATGGATATTGTATGGTTTAGGCCTGCGTTTGGAAGTGAACCAAAGTCATGTCAAGTTTCCATTTTACATGTGAAGTCTCCATCTTGTGTCCTCTGCCTAGACATCCCCTGTGTGTCAAAACTGTATGAGTCACATATCCCTCTCATGTAAATTTGTTCCCCGATGAATGAGAATGGTTGGGCATGATTGAAATACAATGGTAGCAAGCCTTTTCTGAATAGCCTGTAACAACTGAGCCATCACCTCGGATTGATTCATCCAGGAACCACAGACCTCACCCAGGAACAGAGACAAGACCAGCATTTGAAAAACAAAAGACCGTGCAGAACCCGCAACTCTCACCATTACAGACACCTGAAACTGCACATCCCTGCATGAAACACACATGCTCAGTACACCAGGGGCTGACCCTTGCCTGAGCATGCCTCCTGTCACTAGGGTCACACAAGGTCTGCCCCTATAAAAAGGGGCAGTGAAGACAGACCCAGTCGGATGCCATCTCCATCTGGACCAGCATCATGCTACACCACCTATCCACCCAGAGGCCCTGCCAGCGAACCCACTCCGGACAACATCTACTCAACAAGGACCCCTTTCTAGCCTAGATAGGTAGATATTACCTGCATAGCTCCTTCTACAACTTGGACTCTATCTCTCTCTCTTTCTGTTTCTCTCTCCTCCTGGACTACAGTGGACTTCAGCCCCTGCACCAAGCCTCTCTAACCCCTGCTGCCATTGTGTGTGTGTGTGTGGTGGGGGGGTGCGAGGGAATCAATTTGGCATTGTGTCACCATCTGCCCTGTTCAATAAAACCACTGTCATTTGCAACTCTGAGTTGGGTCACATTTTACTAAATCCCAGTCCCTTCCCTATCTTAAATTCCAGCCTCATTCTCTCTCTTTCAGCTCCAGTTCCCACCCTCTCTGCTAGTTTCCTGATCTCCTCACAATTCCATCTCCCCTTTTCTGCCAGCTCTCACCCTCTCCTCGCTTTCCTGCTGTCCCTGTTGCCTGCTGCTTTTCCTGTGATTTTCTGCTACCTGTCTCTCTGTTTTTAGGCTTCCCCCATCCCCGCACCTTCTGTAATCTTCACCCCCCCACACACACACTGAAGCTTCCCAGCTCCTATTAGCTGTCCTCCAGTTCTCTCCAGCTTCCAGCACCTACTGCGGCTGTCTGCAACTTCTCTGACCCCCCACACCCAGAGCTCCTCTTTAACACCTACTCTTTCCCTTAGTCACATTTTTCCCTTTCCCTACCTACCTTTTCAGCTCCCCCATAGCTGTGCTGGTATTGCTTCCTTGTTCTGCAGGCTTTGGGCATTGTCTTTTAATCAATTAAGATCAATTAACCTAAAGTTACCTCCAAGCCTCAGTTCTTCAGTCCAGGCCCCTGTAGTCATAGACATTAGACATTAGGGCTGGAAGGGACCTCGGAAGATCATTGAGTCCAGCCCCCATTCTAATCCCAGTCTATCAGTTCTAATCCAGGTCCTGATATCTTTAACTCCCTACACTTCTACTTTCTTACCTTAAGTTTTCCCCAGGTATCCCAAGTACACGAAGCACATACATACACATCACAACACCCAACTTAGGAACTCACCTGTGTGTATGTGTAGGTGGGTGGTATATGTGTAAATGTCCAGCTGGTCGCAGTGTACCAGAACTCCATTGTGTATATTGAATCCATGAGTTACTATACATCCCCAGCAATACTGGAGATGTCACAACATCCCCAGCAATACTGAACACCCTCTCACTTGGAACACTAGTCTGTGAACAGGACAGGTGTTGCCAGGCAACCGTGGCCAGATCCTGCCACATCTGGCTGTGGCTTGCCCAGTAGACCAAGGGGTCACATTCCAGTGGCTCCACATCCTCAGTGAGATAGGTAGCCACTGAAACCTCAGCACTACCTGCCCGAGGCTGGGGTCTGGTATTTTTGGACCCCAGCATTGAAGCCATGCCCATGGCCTACATTGGCAGTGGCTGGTGTAAAGAAGACTGTCTGGTGCTGGTGCTGGCACAGGAAAGTGGATCCCCCTCTTCCACATCCCCTCGCTTCTGCACTTTGGCTTCCCTGACTTTTTCACCAGCACCTGCATCCAGTGATCAAGGGTTTGGGGGCTGCCAGTCTACATGCTCCCCGTCACCCTCAGGTCACCCATGCCTGCCATCACATGGACCGTACTGAACCACAAGGGATCCAGCCATCTCCTGATACCCTCCTTTAGCTGCCTCACCAGTGCCTGCACATCTGGTGACAGAGACCTGCCACAGGCAGGAACACTGATTCCCTGGAACTTCTCCATTTGGTTCTCCAGTTCCCTCACTAGGGGGATCACCTGGCTGAGGAGGGCATCGCCAGCGCTAAGGATCTCTATGGCCTTGAGGAAGGGCTTGAGGACCACCAACATCTGGGAGATGGTACCCCACTCAGCTCTGTTCAAAGGGGTGCTGATCCCTACCTTTCCAAACAAGGCCTTCTGTGGCTCCACCAGCCTCTTGAGCATCAGGTATGTGGAGTTCCACTGAGTCTCCACATCCTGTATGATTCTGTGCTGCTGGATGCTGAGCTCTGCCTATTTCTTGCCCCCCTTGATGCTGCAGTGGAAGTAGCCCACTACCTTCCTGCATTTCAAAATCAGCTAGATTGTAGTAGTACTGGTAATGGAGCCATCCCTGGCAGCCCTGCAGCCCTCCAAGGCATCCCTCACTATTAGGGGTAGCCTGTGTGCCACACAGTGGATGCCAACAAAGTTGGCATCATGGACAGTCTTCACCATATTGGCCCCATTATTGGTGACCATGAACCCACAAGTGAGCTCAGCCTACCCAACCAGCCACCTCTGCACCGTGCAGTTCATGGCCCCCACAATCTCCCTTGCTGTGTGGGACTCATCCAGCACCTTGGCTTGCAGTAGAGACCACCGAAAGCCTGACTGATTGCACCAGTACCCCAAGAGGGAGAGGTAGGCATGATTGCCACCCTGGCTGCTCTAGATGTCGGAGGTGAAGAGCAAGGCTACCTGCGGCCCTGCCTTGTGCAGCTCCTCCCTCAAGTACTCCCTGCATGCCTGATACAGGGAGGGCACCACTGCCCTCCTAAAGGTGGTGCATGCGGGCACTTTGTAAAATGGAGCCAGAAGTGCTATGAACCACTTGAACCCCGGTCGCTCAACTAGGAAGGGCTGGCTATCCAGAGCAAACTTCTCCCCAATGCTCTGGGTGATCTTGTGCACCTTGGGAATTCACCCATCTTTCTGTCCACCTTTCCCCCACTGGTCCAGGGTGGCCTACCTCTGCTGTGGGGGTAAGGGGACTTTGGAGCGAGCAGGGGATTTCCCTTCCAGCACACTCACACTGGTGCTGGGCTTAGCAGCAGTAAGAAGGGCAAGGGGGTGGTGCCTACTCAGATACAGCAGCATGGCTGTGGTGGAGAAGCATCTCAAGTCCTTGCCATGGCTCATGTGCCTTTGGCAGTGCTGGCAGATGGCAAATCTGTGATCATCTGCCATCTCAAAATGTTCCCACACTACACTATTCCCTCACTTCCGGGTGGAGGGCGAGGATTCTGCCTTTTCCCCCTTCTCAGCAGACTGAGGCTCAACAGCAGGAGGAGCTGCCTCAGCTGAGCCACTTGCCTCCACAACCTCAGTCTCCTCTGAGGTTCTGCTTTCTGAAGGAGACCTGGGTCTAGGGGAAACATGAAGGGTGTGGAGCACTAACTCTGATTCCCCCTCAGTCCCCAGAATTGCCTGAGCCAGTGTGCTCAGCATCCCTGGTTCCAGCTCCAGCTCCTCCTATGTCAGTGGGAGGCTCACGCTGATGGCTGAAATTGGGGTGGAAAAGGCAGTGATTCCACTGCAGGTGTCCACTTCTGGACTGAGAGGAAGTGGTGCAGGTGCAGAAATGTTAGGTGCAGACACTGCTCCCACCACCTCACTTTCACTGGCAGCACCGATGTCATGGCTGCTCGGGAATAGAATGAGTCCGTGTTTGAGATGAGGGAGCTTGCAGCTCTAGCTCTCTCCTTACCCCCCCTCTCTCCCCTGCCAGAAGACCTGCCTTTCCAGCACATTTCATATTGATCTTTCCTGTGAATGAATGAAATTATTTGTGTGTCTATTTCTGGCTCTCACGATATTGTGTATCCGGTGTTGTGCTGTGAATGAAATTATTTGCGTGTGTTCCTGTGTCTCAATGTATTGTCTGTATCTTACTCTTCTGTAAATATCTGTCTGTCTTCTTCTGCTATGATTTTTTTTCTATATTCTGGGTCTCTGTGCATGTGCGTGTGTGTATGCATGCATGTGTACGTGCATGCAAGCAAGCAATCTGTGCCCCACTGCACAGTGATAGATGACACTGGCTGGGAAAACGCCACTGTCTTTTTGCAAAGTTTCCAAAACAAGTTCCTCCCCAAAAATTCAAAGAAATAAACTGAATTGTAATACTACTAATAATTGACTTGAATACCTAAGCTAAACTAAGCTAAGCTAAATCCTAACCACTCCTTTATAACATAGAAAAGCAGCAGGCAGGTCTCAGTCACAGCGTTCTTCTCTCACACAGCTGCTGACAGGGAAAGAGCTGCAAAAAGCACAAAAGGGCTGGAAACAGGGGCTTTTATACTTTTTTTACTCTCACCCCACAAAGGCTGCCATTGGAAAGGTAGCCAGGGAGAAATCCTTCTCACTGGCTACCTACAGATGTCAGTCTGCCTCCCCTGCTATCACCCTCCATCCCTCCCTCTGCTCCCCCTCCCTCTTCTAATTCCCTCAAAATGGCTGAAGCAGCTCTGGAGCATCCAAAATGGGTCGGAAGTGTTTTGGATGCCCCCAACTCACTCTGGACACCATTGCTTGTATCCCGCTTTGACCCAGAAGTGCCGTTTTGGATGCCAGATCATCCAAAGCCAGTCCAGATCCACAGCAGGATCCAAAGCCTTGCACAGCCCTACTTTTAATGAGTCTCTGGATTCATTTTGGATTCAGAGATTCAGCCACTGAATCGGGCCGTATCTCCTCTGAACTGAATTGGCTACTGAAACTTCACACAGAGCTTCTTTCTGTTGTGAACTATCTCAGAGTAGCAATTCATAGCTTGTAACACAGTCCTCTTTACAGCTTCCCTCAAAGTTAGGATCATTGTCTGACAGACCCTCTATTGCATGAGAGACCTCACTCAGTCAGACAATACTTTTGTCATCAAGAGTCTCTCTGTGGGAGCCACTACACTGTCATCTACTTTGTCTATCTCCTCCTGTCCAACCTACTGCTCAGTCAACTCTTGCAGCTCGTTGTTGGTTAGTGTCTCAATGAAGGTATCCAGCAGCTCCTGCACATCATCAACATTGACTTCCTCAAAGCCCACTGCCTGTGCCATTTGTGCAATGTCAATGTTAATGGCCAGAATCTTGGACTCTAAGACAACAGTCATTCACTATATCAGAACATAACTTCTCCCAAACACCATTAAGACAGTGATCAGTTACTTCTGCCCAGATCTCTCTGATATTGTTGATTGCCTTCATTATGTTGTAAGCATGACTTCCAAAAATCCTTGATCAACTGTTGCAAAGTTGTTTTTGGTGGAAGACAGACAACTTCCACAGAAATGCACGTCTGAAGTGAGCCAAGGTTCAAAAGGTGACTTGGGGCATTATCCAGCAGCATCAATGCTTTGGAGGCAAAACCATTTTCTATGCAATAGCGCTGTACATCAGGACAAAAATAACTAGTGAACCAGTTAGTAAACATGTCCATCATCACCCAGGCCTTTGTGTTTAATTTCCAGATAGCAGACAGATTAGGTTTGGAAAAACCCTTCATGGGCTGAGGCGTCTCTGAATGGTAGATGATCAGGGGCTTCAGCTTAACATCTCCCAATGTATTGCTGCCCAGCAGTAGGGTTAAATGGTCTTTGGTAGCCTTAAATCCAGAAACTCACTTCTCTTCTTGGGGGATAAAAGTTCTGAAAGGCAAACGTTTCCAGAATTGTCCTGTCTCTTCCACATTAAACACTAAATTGTGGGGTGGAGGTAGACCCCTGCCTTGACCATGGCTTTCACCACTGCAGGAAATTCTGCTGCTGCCTTGATGCCAGCACTGGCAGCTTCACCCATGATGTGAATACTGTGAATTTTGGTTCGGCTCTTGAGCTTCTTGAACCATCCATGGAAAGACACAAATGTCTTGGCTCACTGTTTGTCTTCCTGAGCCTTCAAATGATCAAATAGGCTCAGTGCTTTCCGCATTATCATTGTCTGACTGAGTAGCATGTGGTGCTATGTCATATTGTCCACCCAAACAGTTAACATTGTCTCTATTTTCTCCATAACACTGCTTCATGTGTGTGTTAGTTTAGTAGCAATAAGGTCACTAGATTGCAACACCAAAGCCTTCACCTTGTCTGCTTCATTTAAAATGATCTTTAAGGTCAACTGCACTTACCCCAACAAATGAGCCACTGCACTTTTCATCTCTCCTGCCTCTACCCTCGTTATGATCTACATTTTCTTTTCCAAAGAAATGGATTTATGCTGCACTTTTTGTCGAGTAAAACCACTAGCATTAGATGGTCATTTGGATGACATAATGGGGGTAATAAAATGACTTTATCTCTTCCAAAAACATGATAAAATAAATTTTCCTTTATGAGGAGCTTGAGCAATGAGAAGAGGAGAGGGAAGAGTGGTGAAGCATACCACTGATTGGACCAGGTGAGGGAGACTCATGAATTTCTTCACTGATTGGCTTCTGACAATGTAAACAAACACCACTTGGTTGCCTTTACAGGGTAAGTGCATCGTTCAAAATTTTACTATTTTGAATCACTTCTCATGATCTGAAGATTTTTTTCATTCAAAAAAAATTTGTGGTGCAAAAATACAGCCTACTTTGTTATAAAGCATCATCATTCCCAGAGAATTCATTAACCAAGGTATTACTGTTTTTCTTCTTTTTAAAATCAGATGGGTGAATCATGGAACAAATCTGTTACAGCTATTCAGTCCCATTTGAATAGGGTTACACAGGTGAATATGAAAACAGAATTTGACTTCCTAATTTGTACTGCTCTGTTGGTAAATGAGGTATTTGTATATTCCTCTATATGGCTAAATACAGACAATCAAAAAGCCCAAGGCTGAATTGATTCAATTGTGGCAGGTAAGTCTAAGCAGTGCAAACTGAGCCAATAAACTCATGAACAGACATTCACGTTTGATTCCAAAAATGCAGCCATGTGCCTTCAGTGGCTCAGGCCAGAATCCAGGAGATGCTAGAGCATGCCTTCTTGCTCAGCTGGAGCAAGTTGTTTGGGCCAAAGCTATCCCACCCGCTCTGTGAGGGGGGCTTTGTGGAGGAGGTGCAAAGCATCCTAAGATGCTGAGGGGACTGTGAATTAATTTCATTCTGCAGGAGATCTGGGACAGAAATTCAATAAACTGATTTAACCTAAATCAGTTAAGTCTGATGCTACATTTATCCAGGTTGATCTTAAATCGGTTTTGGCCATTTTGAAAGTATTTTATATACACTGAACTTCTGTTGCATTACAGATTTGAACTGGTTTCTGATCACTTTTACCTGTTTATGTGCAAGTTCTTTCCCTAGATGATAAGTACATGTGCACTGTGAAAAGGAGGGGAAACTAGCCATTACTACACACACTCACACTTCAATCTTTTCAGTAGTTATTGATATTTTTAACATATTTTGACATTGGTATTTTTAACATTTACCAGCTGAGTGCTATTTTGTTTTCCCATAGCACAAAGTAGAGGTATTAGTTTGAATGCAATAGACATTTAATGTATACTATTTCTCACCTGTAAAGCAACATTTTCACAAAACTGTTTAGCATCATGTGTAACTTGTTCATAGATGGCTGTTCCAGATTTCTTAATATATTATCCTTTGCCTTTCCAGATCTATGTGGCATCCTTATTTGACAAGCTTGAAGTCTTATTAACATTTACATAATGAAGTATCACATCATTAAATGATAACAGTTCTTGGGATAAATTAATGTAAGATTTCAGTTTAAAAAAATTGTTGAGGTATCCATGGAAAAGCTTCTTTCCTTCTCTCCCTGCCCAAAATAAAGCTCAGCACAGGATTCTTGATATGGCTAGGACGACCTTTTGGATTTCCAATAATTTCTTAAATTCCATTTCCTTGCCACTGCTGGAATTTCCAAAACTTTAAAAATATTTAAAAACATTATTTCTTCCTTACTACTAAGGGTTGAATTGAAAAAGAAAAAAATGGAGTGGGTAGAAACCATTTTTTTAATACAGTAACTTAATGGTAACCTGTTCGGAATTAGAAGCAAATGGTAAATATACTTCCTGAAATGCATTCCTTACCTGACTTATTTGAGTATTAGAAACAGTAAGTAAATAATAAGTATTAATATTTAATAAAAAGCATTCCAGAACTCATATTATGACAGAGTCAAATGGAATTTAAACTTGGGGAAAAGCAAATGCTTCCATAATATACCCATAAAGATTTTTAATTTTGTCAAAACAAGCTCTTTTATTTCTAGTTTTCCACTTTGCCATAACGCAGTTACTGGACACTTACATATTTTGATCAGACATGCATGTTCTGTTTCTCATTTTTTTAAAAAAAATATTAAGGCTTTATGATTTGAAGTATTTTTTAGTATAGCTAGGCCCTATATAACATTTCAAACAATGTCCACTTACCAGCAAGGATAGCCGTAGGCAGGACTTTTATATATTAATACACAGTGAGAAATATTTCTATCTTGTCAAGTTTGAGAATGCTGCCCAGCTACATAATTCCACCTTCAAACAATTTCTTTAACTCTCTGTTCTTTTCAGTATTCATATCAAAATACTTCACTCATCTTTAAATCCTTGTTGTTTTTTTTCTCCCTCAGCTTTATTTCCAAGGGGTCTGTCTCCCTACATCTGTTCTCACACCCCGGTCTCATTTATTATTATCACTTAACATATTTTCACTACTGATGTCACAAGCTTTTCTACAGTTTCTAGCATCTGGAGCAGTCTTCCTTCAACTTACTGCATCAATAAATCTCCATTTTCTTGAAAATAAATCCCTGAATTTTGATACGCTGAACAATTGAGTGTCACTTTTTTATCTATTTTAGTCCATCATACAATGGGAGACATGGAACATTCAAGGAACAGACCTTACCTCCCTGTAACTTTAAATTCTGTAATAAAACATTAAGGGATAAAGTTCCTAAAAGTCTTTTTACTGGAATTCTTGTCAGCACCTAAACTCCTGGTGGCCCCAAGCAAACATTTAGTATTGGGCCTCCCTTTGCCAGAGATAATGATAATAATAATTTTAAAAACACTATGTTTGGGCCCCCTTTCTGTCCGGAGCCACAGCAGCTGCCTGGTTCACCCTGCCTCCTGTGAATTATGCACAAAATACTGCATGTGTCCATTCGCATGCTCTCAAGTGGACACTAGTGAGTGTGAGCACCTTCCCATTTATTTTTTACCTATGGTGATGGATTCAGCTGATTTTTCAAGTGAAAGTTTTCTCTCAAAGATTACACTTAATATAACAGTGTATCCAAATATGTGTGGGTATACATGGTGTATGCAAGTATCTAGTAAAAATGAACATATACAACTGGTGCCAAAAATAAATAGGGAAGGACTGGCCTTTGAAGATGCTCCCTAAAATGTGCAGAATCCATCCAGAAAACTCCCGATATATCACGGATTCATTTAAAGCATTTATTTTTCTCCTTACATAGGAAGCCTTAATCCTACAGAATTGGACAGAGCATTTATAATACAACCAAGAAAATATGATCCCTGTGGGAGTCGGAAGAAAATGGTGAAAGGTGAAATGAATTAGTAATAAAGAGAGTTTGTCAGCCTATAGTAATTCTTCTATCCCTTGCTTCTACTAAAGTGCCCTTTTTGGGCAGTCTGTCTCTATTCCAGGTGCAACATAACATAGCTGACACCCCTTTTAGTAAATTATGTCAGAAGCCAAATGGCCATATGGTTAAGTTATTCACTACAGGTCCTTGCTCTTTAAATTCTCTCTCTTTCTGCTGCCTTCCCGAGCCAATCTGGCTGCATTAAGAATGTGTCTAACAGATTAGCATATTTTATAATTGAGCTGAGGAATGACATATTTATTAATTTATTTGTTAAATATTAACTTGCTTTTAAAGAAACTTCAATGAATAAATGTCAGTAATATTTATGGCACACATGCTGGAACTTTTTGATGTGTCCTTGAATTTGAGTAACACGCAAATCACACCTAGGCTATGGATTGTACTGAAATTCTTCATTTCCCCACTGTCTATGCCTTTGTCTATGAACCCAATGAATTTTCAAAGGAAAGGATAATTTTAAAACCAGAAGTTATAATTATGAATGAGGTATACTTTCTTATATTTATGCTCTCCCCCCTCCCCCCAAAAGGAAACAAGTAGAACTAATTTCTCAGATACAATGCTAGCTATATGAAAGCATTCAAATATTTTTTTTCTATAAAGGCAGGACAAACAGTTAAATAATTAATCATATTTTTAAAAAAACCCTTCAATTTTAATATTAAGTCTGGGTTGCAAAGTAGAGAACTCAAAGTCAGGAAGTCCAGAATTAAAATTGCCCTTATAATTTTATCCAAGGTTCCCTGATATAGTACAAGATAGTCTGTAGCTGTATAATCACATATATTCTCAGCACATGATGCTGGAAACTGCATGGTATGAACCCTGAATATTTTGACTTAGCTTTGCTAGTTGATTATTGCTTTTTGCTTTGCTGAGATTTATCAGCATATCATTACATTTTTGTTACTTTTCTTTTGAGCATTTTGAATTGTCCAAGTGTCTTATGGGAAATCATCCCTGGAGATGGAATAATTTAATTGATTTCCATTTCTCTTTAGGAATCAATTGGACTACCTTAAATTATTGGCTACAAAAGAATTCATAAATTAGCGAACTTACTACTACAACACAAGAACAAAAACAACTATGTATTATAACTGTTTTACACCAAGGTTCAGAAACTGTGAGAGTATCTAAACAAGCTAGACAAATGATGATACACCATTGGTATGATATTTTCAAGGGATGGTCACTATCGTGGATGGCGGTCCTAAATGTCATGTTACATTCTATTATCATCTTTTCTATACTAACTGGAATAATGCTTATTGTAATGTGTTGTATGTGTTGTTGGATGAAACCAATGTATATTAAATTGAAATCACATGCCTTAATTGCTTTACAATATATAACTTTGCAAAAATAATAGTGATCCATTGAAAAAATAATGTTTTGAAGGATCAAGGAAGGGAATGTTATACAAACAGACTTTTTGCTTATTGCTTTTAAGCATATGTAGTTTCTTGAGTTTTGCATTGCCTTAAGAAACTGCATTTTGTATTGCTCTGTAGCTTGAAATAAGTGCTTGATCTTTGTATGCTGTACATGTGAGAGAATGAGTGACAGTGTGTCTGTGGAAAGGCAAAATATCAGCTGCTGACTGGGTGAAGAATGTAGACAGATAAAAGACCCAAACAAGAAGACTCCACCCCAGAACAGCAAGGGAACAATGGCAATTGACCTTCAAGGAAGAACATAGTGGTAACACAGCAAAAGCCCAGAGGACTGGATGAAACAACAAGGCTGTAAAAGATGGGGCAAGACACGTTGATTTTAGGACTTGTTCTGTATGTCATCCTGGAGCATTGGTTCATCTGACGAGATGGACCAGTAGAAGCCTGGCTCCTACTCATGATCAACATGGCTGGCCACTAAGTTGATCTGAGCACTGATAAGACTGGTAACATATACCAGCGCAGAACAGAAATTGGGGTATGAATGTTGGGGGGGGGGAAAGGGTGTGTATCTATTAAGCACTTAATCAATAAATGTAGCATCTTGCCTTATTCTCCCTCATAAGGTCTCACTCATGATTTGAGCAATTGGCAATTTATGTAACACTTTCTCTCTGCAGCAGCCCCAACCCATACAGTGCACTGCTGCCTGGTTTGGAGGGCAGGGGGCTGAAGGGGAAGAAGTCTGGGCTCTTGTTTCCCGCAGCAGCTCTAACCCCTAAACACTGATGCCTGCCTTGGGGTTTGTAGGAGAAGAGGTCTGGGGTCTCTCCCCACTAGCCTCTGCCGACAGTCTCCAGCTGGCCATGGGTGGGGACAGTGCTGAAGAGATGGGACACTTCAGCAGCCTCCTGGGAAGCATGTAGGAGATCCCCCAGTGGACAGTGCGGGCAGATTCTGACCCCCCTCTGCCCCCAAAGTGAACATCTGTTTGGTTCACTCATGCTCTAACTTTTAGCACTTTAATTAAAGCAGAATAGAATGCATCCAACAGAGCCTTTTTGAATGTCTGTACTTATCCTTATATTTTTCCAGTTTGCCTGCACACTTATTGCTGTTCACTGTGTATCTATCACTGATTTTTCATTGCTGAGTGTCTTGGGAAATGCTTGGAGGTCAGATACAATAAATCTATGTTGAAAAATAGCTAGTGCCCTTATAAGGAGGACATGGCTATGTTTGAATGCCTAACAACTCTTGATATAAAGTATTGCATGTTTAAGCACAGTGGGATTGTGAATATAATTGATACTTTTTCCTTAATTCCTGGAGTGAACAGGATTGAGAGAAAATATCTGATTGATATCAAAGTTGTACTTTAAAAAAATTGGCTAATTAAATTTGAAGATGATTTTTTTACCTAATCTAAGAACTCCAAGCAGATTGGGGTGGTAATGTGATAAACTTAGGCTATTAAGTAATTGAATAATAGAAACTAAATATAAACAAAGATAAAATCTCCCTCAGAAATAAAACAGTAAAATATTTAAAAAGTATGTACATTACCCTGTATGGCATTCTATTTTAAAGGAGGTCTTCACATGTATTTTGCATTTTTATTTTATTCCTATTTGTAACGAGAGGGCACAGGTCATATTCCTCACTATTTGGGCTATAGTTTCAGATTCTGCTGAGGACCTGTCTGCTTTATCCATGCCATAACAGTAAGAAGAGCTGTAGCTAGTTATTTCTGTGCTCTGGGCAGAGTGACAAGGATGGGGTGGGAGATGGGCAGAATCCTGCCTGCCACAGCACAGGCTCACCCAAGAGAACAGGAGGCAAGCCTTCTCATCAGTATCACTTCATCTCTCCCAGGGGAAATGCTGATGCTCCAACTGCTGCAAGGTTAACTTCTCATAACTTCTCACAGCTGCTGCCAATTTGCAAGTAGAATTACACTGCTAAAGCTTTAATTCCACAATGGCTGCAAGAGGTTATCACACTACTTGTTGGTAACACAGCAAAAGGAAAGGAAATGAGGCTGACAATGAAACTGCTGCCTCTGGTCTGTGCAGCTGGAGCAAACAACCAAGCACAGCCCTTGGCCAGTACATGAGGGCCCAACTACCTCCATTCTGGAGCCCCCTCCTCCCTCAAAACAGTTATGCTAAATACACACAGTCAAAAAGGCCAAGCTTGAATTCAATTCAATCTTTGCAAGTTAATCTAAGCTGCTCAAATTGAACCAATAAGTAAGTGAACAGACATTCACTTTTGATTCTGGAATTGCAGCCACATTACTGAAGTGGCTTAGGCCAGAAGCTGGCAGTACCAGAGCAGACTGCTTGTGCCATGGCTAACCTGCCCACTCTGTGGGGGGACTTTGCAGGGGAGGTGCAAAGCACATCCTGGGATACTGGGGGACTGTGAGTGAATTTGAATCTCTAGGAGATTTGGGCCCACAGTTCAATAAAAGGATTTAGCCTAAATCAGTTAAAACTATCCAGGTTCATCTTAAACTGGTGTTGGCTATTTTGAAAGCAGTTTATGTGCACTGAACTTCTGTCATAGTATAGAAGTGAACCAATTTCTGATCACTTATACTAATTTATGTACAATTTATGTCCCTAGCTTTAGTGATCAGAGCTTGTGCCCTACTCATTCACTCACACCTCCTTACTCTACTGGCCATAATCACTTTACAGTTAATGACAAAGTAAGAGGAGGGCATACAGCAAAGATGACAGTGGAGAACATAAATGGTAACACTCTGGTAGAAAACAGAAACTCATGTGGTGGTGGAATACTGCAGTAACTGTCACCACGCTTCTCTGTTGATACATGAAGTCACAGGGTGCCTATACACGAGCAGTGAGGCTGCTCCAACATATTGCAATTACAGCACATTTGAACAGACTTGATTAATTGCATCTGCAGGAGCATGCTAATTACTGTACTCCAGCAGACTGCAGTGTCTCATGTCTCAGTGTCCCATTGCTTAAAAATAGCAACAGAGATGCTTTAACTAAAGCTCATCATATAAGCTTTAGTTAAAGCACCCCTACCACCATTTTTAAGTGTGGGAATGCTGATACACAAGACACTCTGAGCCCTTTAATTAGAATGGGTCTCAAAACTGCTCTAATTAAAGACTCCCCCACCCCACACACACACACTCCTGGGACATGTATATAAACACCCACAGTTGTCAAAGCCTGTCATATTCAAATAGCTAATAAGCAGGGTGTAATAGGAAGGAAGGTTGAGCCACCACTTAATGTTGCACTGCTTGCTGTTCTTAATAGGTCCATCTGATGTCCTGCTAGGATCATTAGAACTCAGTCAATGGAATAGTTAAAATCCTGAATGGCCTTACCATAATCTTATGTCAGGTTAGGCCTAGGAACTGTGCCTCTACCCTCATGATAGTTGCATTGTAGGGAACTACATTACCACGTACAAGGATAACTGATTTTCTATTCAACTAAAAAGAGCAAGAGCCAGCAGGTTTTGTGCTTGGATTATTCTTTAGTGACTTATGGCCCATGAAACTTATAACTAAACAAATACCTTAGAGTGAGCTATTCCAGCCATCTCTGACAGCTACTCATAATTTATCAAAACATATGCTACAGCTTCTGTTCTGCATTTTCTCTAATTGAGCCATCATTAGAGATATAATGCAAAATAATGCAGCAAGATGGAACAAACTATTCATGGCAACAACAAAGAATAGGAAAGTATATATAAACATACTGAAAACATAGGGTGCCTATAAATGTGCAGAGGCTGCTCTAATGCACTATAATTACAGTGCATCAAAGCAGACTTGATTAATTGAGTCTGCTGTAGCGTGATAACTACTGAGCTCCAGCGGACTCCAGTGCACATGTATCAGTGTCCCTGTGTTGTAAAATGGTGATGGGGCTGCTTTAACTAAAGCTGGTTCTGTAAGCTTTAGTTAAAGTGCTCCTGCCACCACTTTTCAGCTTGGGGATGCTGATACATGTGTGACACTTCAGGTGCCTTAATTAAAGCAGCTCCTGGAGCTGCGTTAATTAAAGCACCCCCTTAAGAATGTCTATAAATGCCCCAAAAGTCTAGAAAAAAACACTTAATTGGGTATTAAAACATACCCAATTCTAGCATTTGAAGCACAATTACTTTTTCATATGTTTCTGTTTTGGTACATGCATGCTGCACAATTAATATTAGTTTTATTATCTACAACTCCTACTCATGTAACTGACCCTATAGCCTATCAAAGCAGAATATTTGCTTTGGATTCGGATTCAGCTGACCTGGGGGACAATGATTCGATTCGGTGATTTGAATCACTGTCCTGAATCAATTTGGCTGAATCTGATTCAGAGATTCAGCTGCCATGAAATCAGCTGAATCTCCAAACCAAACAAGCCCCACCCCCCACCCACTCTCCCAGTTCTTATATTGACTGCCCCACCCAGCACAGTATCCCAGTTCTTAAAAAAAAAAAAAAAAAAAAGAAGAAGCCCCCCACTCACCGGCTTCTGCCAGGGGGAGGGGTGACCCCTGCTGCCCCCAACTGCCCTATGCTGCATTGGGGGTTCTTCCCCGAGAAGCCCTAACAGCCACTGCAGCAGCCAGTGAGTGAGGGGCTTTTTTATATATATAAATTTAAGTGCCAGGATGCTGGGCCTGGATGAGGCAGCGATTGATGGGGCTGGGAGAGTGGGTGGGGGTTGGAGGGTGTTTAGGGGGCTGGGAGAGCAGGCAGGGAATAGGTCCTGGCAGGATTCCCCCAATGGCCTCCCTCCCCACCCCTCCCCCCACTCTATACTTACCAGCACTCAGTCTGGGTCCAGCTCCCTGTGGCAGCAAGCAGGGACTACCTGAACCTCTGAATCTCTCCAAAGCTCTCCAAATATTCTCTGAATCAATTCCGAGAGTTTTAAATCAATTCACACCCTTGTATTGGTCTTCTGATTCAATTTGAATTTGGAGATTTGGCCACTGAATCAGGCCGAATCTTCTCTGAATTGAATCAACACCCAAAGCTTCGCACAGCCCTACTGACTCCCATTGTGTGGAGCACTATTTAGTTCATTTGAAAACTGTTCAGATTGAAATCCAGTTTTAAGACATGAAAGACAGTTTCTGTGATGAAATGTGGGCCAGATTCAGATTGTGTTTTACAAAGGTGCAGAGCAAAAACATTGCCGGGGCCCAAATCCATTTGTTAATTCAATTACTAAATTACCTTTATAAGATCATTATCATATTAAAATAAAAAGAAAGGGTGAGCCCATTGGATTTAAGATCCTCCTCTTATCCTTGATTAGGGAAGGCATTTTGCTACCAAGACTTCATTCACTATTTATCACCCATGGCACAAATAATTGACCTATTTATTTGTCATAGGCCTATAATAGGGCCTATAATATTTGTCATAGGCCTATAATAGGGCCTATTTAACACTTGGGCGTATTACCTGAAATAGGATGGAATAATGGAACAATTATGAAAATATTACCCTTTCTGAGAAAAAGAAAAAGGTGAAATGAAGAAATGTTTGTCCCCTTAGATAGCATGTTGAGATGTATATTGTTCCTTTGTTGTATTTAGTTAAGCTCATCCAAAATCAGCAAGTTTTGCAGACTTGAATAACAAAGAAAATGAATTTATAAGCGCCTACAGCTTATCTTGGCACCATAATCAGCTTTTTATGTTTCATACCTACATGTTATCTGTCCAAGAGCCATGTAAATATTTACAAAAGGAAGCCAAAAGGTAATAAAAACTAATAGACCGTGCTCATTTCTTGACTTGAGTTGCAATTTGTTTATATACATTTCATTTATGCTCTTAGGCTTCCTGGTTCATATAAGCAAATCAAGAGCTGTAAATGTTACTATACAATGCAAAATATATAAGTATATGGATGAATTTATACATGAGAACATTAACAGCAAATTATTTTTGCTACATCATTATTTCTTTTAAAAGACATTTAGGACTTCCAGCTCTGCACTGTCATAAGCAAACTAGTCAAAATTTTGTACATAGACATATCCAGCAGTGTTGGCTTGCTCACTAGCATATGAGAAGAGACACTTTTAAAAGAAGTATTGCAACTCTGCTGCCAGGTGTTAAAGACAATTCAAGGGGTGAGTTCAATATGAAGACTATGGCTTCTCCTAGTGTTTCTTCTTAAAATAAAGCTATGGCAGGCACTTTCATGCCCTGCATTTTGGATGGAATAATCAGGTGCATAAATACAACCTAGAGAAAGAGTGGCTAGGCTGTAGTAGTGCTGAAAAAGACTTATGGGCTAGAATGGACCACAAGCTGAATGAGTCAGCAATGTGCTATTCATAGAATCATAGAATCAATAAGTCGGAAGGGACCTAGACAGATCATCTAGTCCGACCCCCTGCCATGGGCAGGAAGGAGCACTGGGACTGGCAGGGGTCATAAGACTCCAGCCAGGTGCCTATCCAGTCTCCTCTTGAAGATTTCCAGGGAAAGTGAGAGTACCACCTCTCTGGGAAACCTATTTCAGGCTCTGGCCATCCTTACAATGAAGTAGTTCTTCCTAATGTCTAACCTAAACCTATCCTCCCTCAGCTTGTGGCCATTGTTTCTGATGACTCCAAGGGGGACCCGGGTGAACAGACTTTCCCTGAGTCCCTGCTGGTGGCCCCTGATAAGGTTGTAGGCAGCCACAAGATCCCCTGTCAGTCTCCTCTTCTGGAGACTGAAGAGATTCAGGTCCCTCAGCCTCTCCCCATAGGGCTGGCCACAGAGGCCCTCAACCATATGAGTGGCCCTCCTCTGGACCCTCTCCAGGTTCTCCACATCCTTCTTGAAGTGCGGCACCCAGAACTGAATACAGTACTCCAGCTGTGGCCTGACCAGCACTGCATAGAGGAGGAGAAAGACCTCTCTGGACCTGTTAGTGATGCCCTTGTTGATGTATGACAGGGTGCAGTCGGCTCTGCCTATTGCTTTATCGCATTGGCAACTCATATTCATCCTGGAGTCAATCCTGACTCCAAGACCCCTCTCTGCCTCTCTACTGCCGAGAGGGTCAGCCCCTAACCTATAAACATAATGCTGGTTCCCTCTCCCCAGGTGCAGCACCCTGCACTTGTCCTTGTTGAACTGCATCCTGTTCAGACCCGCCCACTTCTCTAACCTATCCAAGTCTGCCTGGATGCAGTCCCTGCCTGCCGGTGTATTCACTTTACCCCACAGCTTGGTGTCATCAGCAAACTTGAACAGGGTGCTCTCCACACCTTTGTCCAGGTCGCTAATGAAGAAGTTGAATAGCACTGGCCCAAGAACCAAGCCTTGGGGGACTCCACTGCCCACACCCTCCCAGGTGAACATCGACCCATCCACCACCAAATTATTTGATATTTACTATTTGATAACAGTCTTAAAACACCTGAAGGATGGTTCAAAATGGTATAATAATCATGATAGACTATTTTTTGTAGCCATAGAGGACAAGACAAGAAAACAATGATTTTAAATGACAACAAAGTGAGGACATCTACATGTTCAATGAGTGTGGAATGATAAACTAGCACAGTTCATATGGGAGTTAACATCTTCCAGGCACAACGTCTACACATAAGCCTGGGACCACAGCAGTGGAACAGCCCTGGGCTGGCAGCAGGCTCATGAGGTGAGCCCCGAGCTCTGGGTTGCAGCATTGGGCAATGAAGGGGTGGTTGGGGCACAAAAGTACCCAAAGAGTGCAGCTATATGGCTAGGCAACTGGCAGGGATCTGTCTCCCTGCTGTCTGGTGGGGGATGGCCTTGAACAGATGACCTTGTGAGGTTCCTTTCAGCCTGATTTTGCTAAGATTATGATGGTATGCATTCCTTTATGAATAACAACCACAATGTAGAAACATCACATTTATTATAATACACACTCCACAGGAATTACTGGTCCCATTGACTGCAGTACCAAAACTTGTATTGATTTTATTCGGGCCAAAATCCACCCATTTTCTAGTAGTATTATCTATTTATTCAAGGGGATGGGAGGGTTTTCTTTAAAACACTTTCTTTATTCTTTCCATCCTACCATATATTTTTGACTAGGTACCAACTACTTTAGGGACTTTTTGGAAAAAATAAAAATTATTATTTTATTGCAAGACCTCTGCAGGTCGTTAATGTTAATATTTTATTGTAAAAGAATATCATTTAAGGCATGAAGTGGCAGTAATGGTAATGAGAAACTAGCAACACATATCTGAGGCCTATATTTAAGAGTGTGATGGAATAGTTCACTAGCATAAAGTACTTATCAGCAGAAACTGGAGCAATGTTTTTTAGGCCAGTTAGTCCTTATCTACAACTGTGTAAGAATATTTGCATGAATTATATTTTATATGTCTAGAAGAAAGCAAGAGAGTGTTCTCTTTCAAATAAGCAGTAAAATGTTAATGTTTCATTCCTATGACAAAGGTTCCAATCAGAACAGAAGATGGCAATGGTTTTAATTAGAATAATAAATGGTGATATAATATTTCCTATTCAGGATTTCATTTATGGGTCTCTTTTATTTTTGGTGTAAGTTGTTTCTAATATATTTAATTTCCACACTGAGTTTCTATCTTCTTTGCTAGATTTAGAAGATATTTTCACTAAATATAGCACTATAGTTGGTGCAGAAACACTTAAGGATCTTTAATCTTTCCTTTGAAAATCATTTAAACTATTTTTAAAATGAGATTTTAGTACCGTTTAAAAGGTTCTTATTGTTTCTCTTTTTTTTCCCACTTGAATACCGACATTAGAGGTACAGTTCTGGAGTTTATTTTTCCTGTGTGCCACATTTGAATGTGCACCTGGGACCGCAGCACATTGACCTGAAGCAGAGCAGCCCTGGCTGGCAGGGGGCCCCAGAGGTCCAACCTAGTTCAACATGCTGTGGAGGGGCTGGCTGGGACATGAGGGTGGTTCACTGTGGGGCCAGCCAGCAGGCAAGCACCCTAGGCAAGCACCCTACTGCTCCAGCCTGCTCTGTCAGGATCTACACATGCATTGCAGCTGAGTAAATAACTCCACTATAGGGTAGTATTGGTAGTACTATTTTACATCCATCCTGGAGGGCATCAGTCCAGAGTGGAGCTCTGGCCTTCAAGAAGCAGTGCATGACAGAGGCAGTGAGGAAGAGTGTGGCCAGGAAAATGAAGACCTCCTGTGGCCAGTCATCATTGCTCTCCTGCCGCTGCTGATTGTTGAGGGAAAAGATTGGATTTACAAGTCATCATGCGACCTAGCCTCCACCTCCCTCCTCTCTCTTTCTTCTCCTTTTTTCTCTCTCTTTCTTTTCTCCCTCCTTTTTTCTTTCCTGCTTCCTTTCTCTTTTCTCCCCCCCAACTCCACTGGATGTGGTCATCTTCATTTGCAAAGGATGAACAACATCTTACACTGGGGTGAATTAGTTTACTCTGTCCTAATAGCATGTAGTAGACAGTGATGTTTTACTGTGGAGCTAATTAGTCAACTCCACAGTAAACGTCTCTTGTAGATGCACTGAGTAAGAATTAACCTGGATTTCATTAGGTTCTTCTAAGAAAACAACACTGTTCTTCTTAATCTTATGCTTAATATCTTAGCTACCTTAGTAGCGTATACTTCTGAAACTTTTTTTGTATGCAAGGCAGCAGGGTTTTTTAGGTTTGTACTAACCAAGTTTCTGTTCCAAACAAGGTTGGTAGTAACTTCTTATTTCATCTGTCTCCAAATAAACTTCTCTTTCAAGTAGCTTTGACTTACTGTCCACTTATTTGGCATAATTGTAAAACAAAAAAGTTCCACTGGGAAGGGTACTTGCAGGCATGATTTACAGATGTATTGACACAGTGTGACAAATAATATGTAACTGACTAACTTGGTTTTATTTCCTTAGTGATCATTTTGATGTCAAATGCAGATCTGTTGCCTGGTACCATGGGCATACAGTAGCTCTTTTATCTCATGGTTTCATTTTCCATTCTCTTTTGTCACTCTGTCATACACTGTTCAAAGATTGTACCATTCAGACTAAAGTGACAAAGCAGTGACATAGCAAAACCAATAAATGAAAAGAGAGATGCCTAGAAACAACTAGAAGGACAGGAGAATTTGAATTTCAATGGAAGTTTTGCTTTTGTTTTTTTAAAAAAGGAACCATTACACTCTGCACATTTTGATATACTGTGATCCATCTGAAGTTCTTTACAAAACTAATAAATTAAGCCTTATACCACTCCATTTAGGAATATAGAAATTCCTAAATGGAGTGGTATAAGGCTTAATTCCTAAATTACTGATCCACTAATGATGGATGATTTGACATATTTCACTTATTGTTGCAAGGTCAGAATTGCTCATAAATTTATTACTGAATTCTAGGACGTATCAGTTATTTAAAGGCTGTAGGTAATAAAATTACTAATTCCTGTCCTTCCATTCCCAACATTTCTCAGCATTGTCTGGCAATGTAGTTTACATAGTCTTATTGTTAAACTACCTATCGTGTTGCACCTGATTTTCTAGGTATTTGCAATTCATCTGCTTCTTCTATGTCACATTAGCTTTCACTGAAAATACAGTGGAGTCAATGGGTTTTGGATTAAGCTGATTGTGTTTGCTCTCTTCCTAGACAATTTGAAGGTCTATCCCATATATGTCTGAACCAATCACTTATTGCACAAAGACCATACTTTAAACAGTATTATGTATCACATTTATTCTCTTAGGCCCAGGTCCACAATGGTATTTGGGTGATTAAGTCTATTTTAAAGGAAAGAGAATTACTTACCAAATAGAAGCAAGACCCCTTAATAAGTAGCTTTTATGATCTGGCCCTTAAACTTCCTTTTTGTTACTAAATACCAACTGTAAATTGACTTCATGTTAATACTTCTTAGTAGAAGTTGTGTAATACTTGATAATCTCTTTTTCATTTTGTCCAGAATTCACAAACAATTCATGACTCCCTCAAAGACATACAATTACCATATTTGCTTTATGATAGACATGAGGCTTCCCCCCTATTTAAGATAGGGGGAAAAGCCCCTCAACTTAGAAACACATACATGGGTGTTGGGTGGGGCAGCCATCTCCTGTGCCTCAGCCCTACTGCAGCAGCATGCATCCTGCATGGGTATTAGAGGGGCCAAACCTAGGTCATGCTCCATGTCTCAGGGTAGAATGGAGATGGAATCTGCTGGCATGGAGCAAGGGTAAGTAGGGGGAGGGAGGAGCAGAGACTAAGGAGGAGGGGCAGGAGGGGCCTGATACTGTGGAGGGTAGGGGGCAGAGGTGGCAGGAGGGCAGGCCCAAGCAGAGGGCAAGCTGCTTGATTTCCCTACACCACCTGCCACCCCCCTGCCTGCCCCCACTGCAGCACTTAGGTGGGGGTGGGGAGATTTAAGACAACCACCCAATAATTAGATTCTATACATAGGAAATAACAACTTTATACATTTTCCATGTATAGAATCTAATTTTGGGGGTAGACTTAAATTCAAGTAAATGAAGTGAAGTGTTTGCATTTTATAGTGCAATTCCACAGGCAAGGGTGAATAGAATTCAAACTGTCATTATATATATTTTTCTTTTCCATTGCTGTCCAAGTGTTGTTAGAGCACAAAATTGGTGGTTCAAAAAGGTTCCTACTGCCCATTTGTTCACACTTAATAAGCCATAGCTTTGGTTGCCACATTTTAGTTCTCTGTATTGATAGTTTCAGCAGAGGAGAGAAATGGAGTAAAAAGAAAATGTTCTTTTCATTTACATAAATGGTCATAATAGATAAAAATTGATCTTATTGTGAGGCAATATGGGGGATATTTTACTGCCACTAAAAATGCTTAACTAGTTCTGTAAACTTCAGATGACTTCATTTTCTACAGCTCTCATGTTAGAACTACTCATACATAAAATATTCGCAAAGACAACAAAAGGAGAAAAATAATTAATACATTTTAGCATTTGAAAAGAAAACCTTGGTGCAAGGAAAAATGATGTTAACTTTCTTTTTATGATATACAGCAAGTTGTCTCCCACTAGTATAAAATCCTCACATTGAATCATTGTTGATTGGTAGTTAAAGGAGAATTTAGAAATCCTCTTTGTGAAGTGTGTACTTTATAGAAGCTGTTGTTAGAAGAAAAAAGAAAGTTTGTGTATATGAATCCCTTGGTACCACCTCCACAATAACTGCTTTTTGAGTGTATTGGATCCAAATTTGCACAACTCAGAAACCCATTCTGTTTTGCAACAAGGAAAACTGAAATACAGGTAACTTCTGGAATAATACCTAAAGCAACAGATACCATGCATTGAAAGCCATGTCATAGGTTCTCTTTTCAATTAACCAAAAACACACTCCTGATATGCAAGTATTATAACATGAAGATATGTTGAAAGACTAGGATAATACAGAGTGAAGACAAGATTCATCCGTAAGATTCAATGAACTGTGTCATTTAAAAGTTAACAAGAATTAGGAACAGTCAGTGCAATTTTTAAGTATCATTTTTATATTGTTAACTTAAAGCTAGGGAACTTTAGAAACTGAAGACTTTGTTTAAAAGTTACAAGATTTGTACCTACTGACCTTGAGATAAAGAACATACTTTGCTACTTAGGTAACAAAAAATCCATAGACAGAAGTAAATGGCATGCTTTTATTACACTGGAATATGTTGTCCAGGCTTCTACATGTAAGAAAAGGTTATGTTCACACAAGCAACATGATAGTATAGCAAATCAGTGAGTAGGTGGATCAAGGACAAAGAAAGGAACCAATAGGGAGTTATAGTATTAACACAAAATAGCTTATTTTTGTCTATTCCTTCAGCTAATGACATTTTGAATGCCCTCCCCATTTTTTAAACCACATCACTGGAAGCATATGAAAACTCTACAATATCATATAGGGCACTTAGGTTTGACTTCTGATTTTGTTTAGGGGCTAAAAAAAAATAAAAAGCCCTTTACTCCTCAGAGTGGTTAATGAACAACATGTCTGTGAGATGAATCAGCAGTAGATAAACCTGAGAACATGGAATGAATTGGGTTAAAGCAGCCCCTGAGAGGTTTGTTGCTTGCTTACTTGTTTATTTATTTAAACATACAAACATTTGTCAACATTGTATATGCCCCTTGGTCTTATATTTCTTTTACTCATTCCAAGCCATAAATGTGCTAATATCATATAGGAACCAATACCAATACTGTTAGGGTGGCTAGGAGCTGGAACCAACTTCCAAGGGAAGTGGTGTAGGCTCCTACCCCGGGGGTCTTTAAGAAGAGGCTTGATGCCTACCTGGCTGGAGTCATCTGAGTCCAGTTTTTGGTTTTTTGGGTTTTTTTCTCCCGCCCAGGTGGGGAGTTGGACTTGAAGATCTACAAGGTCCCTTCCGACCCTACTTTTATGATTCTGTGATTCTATGACCTCAAATGCCTTTTCTAGCATTGCAGCATGTCCTGGTTTCTAGACTTGCAAAGGACACTTTTGTGAAAAAAAAACAAAAACATTATGGACAGTGATGTATATTCATGCTTAATGTTGGGTGCATACAAGTATTCAAAAGGTCTGAGACAATTATACTAGGCTTGTTCCCCCAGTTGAAAAACTTCCTGGGAGAGCACTGTACAAATGTTACAGGGGCCAGATAGGCACTTCACTGACAGCCTGTGCTGCTAATCCAACAAGCCAGGTGACCCTGTGCACCCATCAAGCATGCTTTGCAAGTTCCCTTGGATGCTGGAGATAGTTGACAGCAGTCAAGGGCACAGGTCAGCACTGACTGCCCCAGGGGATCATGCTCCCATTCTCCACAACACCCCTTCCTTCCCTCCCTCCAGAGGTTAGACTGTGAGACAGGAGGCTCAGATCACATCTGCTGTCTTTAAAAACCTGGCAATTTCCCCTGCAGCAGCACACAGTGGATCCCTGTCTATCTGGCAGCAATCAACAGACGAAGTTCCAGGGCAGGGTGGGTGAATCTAATCAGTAGCGATTCCTGGTTTTCCATGATACAAAAATCAATCAATCAATCAATCAATCAATCAAATTCTCTGATAAACACCCCCAAATCTGTGATTAAAATGAAAGCCCCCCCCCACCAAGTCTCCCCAGCCCTGGTGGTGTCTTTCACTCTACCCCCCAGAGCCCACCCTGGCCCTGCTCATGCCCCTCATTAATCCCCTCCCCCACCGCCCCCTGGCCCTGGTGGTGCCCCACACCCCCTCACAGCTGCCCCAGCCCTGTCGTGACCCCTCCCCACCTGCAGTCCCAGCCTCCTGAGACCTCCTAGAGGGGGCCCCAGCTGCCATAGCTATGGGGCCAGGGTCCCCAGGTCTGCATCCCCCTGCCCCCAACAGAAGGCAGCAGTTGCCGCAGTGCAGCATAGCCCATATCTCCCTTCTGCCCCTCCCCCCCACTGCCTGCTGTGGGCTCAGGCAGGGTAGGACCAGCTCCCCATCACTGCGCACACTTCTGTGGGGTGGGGAGGGGACCATGGCCCCCAGATCTGCACACCGAGTGAGTGCCCACTAAGGGCTCAGCCTTCTGTCCTGCTGCCTTCCCCTGGGGCCTTCACAGCCTGGCAGGTGTGATTGGGCACTGCAGGATACAAGAGAGCCATGCAGAAAAGTTGCTGCCACTGTGAGCTCTGCACTGCCTTGGTGGTGCACCCTGCATGCATGGAGGTAGCAAGGAAAGAAGTGTGGGATTGTGCTCATCACTGCATCCCTGTGCATGCACAGAATGCACCACCAGGGCAGCATGAAGCTTCCAGCAGCAAGCAGCTTTCCTGCATGGTTCTGCTGTTTCCTGCAGCACTGGGTCACCTGCTGGGCTATGGAGGCCTTGGGGAAGGGCAGCAAGGTGGGAGCCCAAGCCTACAGTATGTATCCACCCTGTCCACACACAGATCTGGGAGGCATGGGTCCCCCCTGCCCTCATGTAGTGGCAAGGAGCTGGCCCCACCCCACCCCCAAATGAGCTGCCCACAGCCCCATCCCACTCCCTGCTGGGGCCCTGCAGCTGTGCATTACAGCCTTGGGCCCCAAATCCCAGGCATTTACCAGCTGGGCAGCAGCCCCACCCCCTGCCCTTCTCTGCTCTGCCTAACTCCCTCTCTATGGGGACCTCAAATCTGCTTCCCCCTTTACCTTTGGGATCTGCTTCCCAGACTGCCAGAGTCATGCCATGGTGCCTCTTGATTGACTGCCCTCCTCCTCCAGAGGGCTCATTGCAAAACTGCAAAATCCATAGGTTTCTCTTCTAAAGTGAGAAATCTTTTACTCAGTTTTTCCATGGGAAATGGAAAACCCAGCTCCCTGCTGATCAGTGTCAGATATTGCTAAGCTGGGTCCTTTCAGGTTGACTGGTGATAGGTCAGCATGCAGTGCATGAAGGGAGTCGGTTCCACCCACTGCCTCAGCAAGGCAGCATGCAGGGAGCCAGCCCCAGTAGCAGCAGCAGTTACTGTTAGGTAAACCCAGGTTGGAGATGAGTGCTGGTGGATTGAATTGGTTCTAGCTGGGTTAGGTTCCTACACCTGTGGAAAGGGACTGGGCTTCCCTGGCCCCAAAGATGACAGGGGAGTGGTCTGTAGTGTGCTGAGCTGCAGCAGTAGAGTGCAGCCCAGGGCACAAACTGTCTTCCAGGATTGGAAAGGGGGTGGGAGGCACAGAGCAATGCATGCTAGACTGATGAAGGATAGTGGGTTGTTTTTTTTTTTGGTAGAGTAAATGTACCCATTCATTCACTTACTAGAAACATCACAGGCCATTTCTATCCTGTTAGAGCCACCAGATTTTTGTGCTGGACCCGCCATTTTTTACCCTGCAGCTGTTCTCAGAGGTGCATATTTGTACACCTAGGCTAGGGACAGACATTACACATAAACCAGTATAAGTGATCAGAAACTGGCTTAAACTTGTAACAGAACAGATGTTCAGTGCACATAAACCAGTTTGAGAATGGCTGAAACCAGTTTTAGATAAACCTGTTGAATGTAGTATCAGACTTAACTGATTTGGCTCAAACCAGTTTATTCAATGTCTTTCCCAGACCCCTTGCTGGTTTAAGATAAACCAGACACCCCAGCATCCCAGAATGTTCTCTGAGCTGGATGGGGCTTTTTCCTCTACAGCAGGGCTGGCATCTCCACTCTGCTCCCTGGCTGGAGCTTCAGAGACTGTGGGCTGCTTCCCCCACCTCCTCACCACTGCCTGCTAAGCAAGAACTCCTCCCACCCCTTTGTCTTGCTGAGGAGGTGTCTGTGTATTAGCTAGCAGAACACATGCTGGCTATACTCCATGCTGAATCAACAGGTAGAATCAACAAGTAGCTGATAATGTTCCTCTGTTGTTTTCTTAATAGGGTGATAAACACTGTTATCAATTCCCTACTGGGCTAATCAGAACTGCTGTTGGAACCTGGTCACTCCCCCCTTAGCTCTGTGCTGTGGAAGGAAGCTCCCTTCCACACCATGGAGCTAAGCTATAGCCACCCCCAGCTTCTATCCTGAGCCACTGCAGGCATGTGCCTGCATTTCTGGGATGTCTGGTTACAAAACTAATTTAGCCTAGCCAGTTTAGACTAATCTGCAAAGATTGAATCAATTCAGGCTCAGGTTTTTTGAATGTCTGTCCCTAGCCCTAGGGTTTCTACTAGGGAAACTGCAGTTCCACCGGTAAAAACATAACTCTTGTATGCACCCTTTGAGTACAAGGAGTCCCAGTGAGGTTATCGTGTTTTATATAAAAGTGTGTGCACAAATATTTTCAGAATTGAGGACCATAGGATATGCTAGCAACCATCTAAATGTATTTCAGGAGGCATTGGTTATTTGCCAGAATTTTTTAATCTTTATTTCAAAGGATAAACAGAAATTTAATGTAAAGAGTTGTAAGTTAATTAAATGATAAAACAGACGATATCTTAATTTAATTCCCTTGGAGAATATGAAGGTCAGCAGTTAGATAAACTATATCTTTTCCATATGCTACACTGTTCATACAGTATGTTAAAACTACAGATAGCTTTTTGCCAACTACTAAAACGTACTAGTTATCACTTAGTCTAAAATTGTACTTTCAAAATTGCAAATGATAATTGCCAAAGTTATGCAAAAATTATTTACCAGTAGGATCAATTATGTTAACAGAAAGTTTAACACAGGGTTTATCTACATGTGAAATTAATGCAATGTAATAAACTTCAGAGTAGTTCACATTGGGGGCAACTGCTTCTGGGCACAGCATCTACATGTGCACCTGGGAGTGCAGCAATTTGAGCTGGGGTGGAGAAGACCCCCAGCTGGATGGGCTGACTGGGCACAATTTATGCCCTCAATCAGCATATAAACATGCATTTCAGTACAGTGAAGTACTCAACCATAAGTTAGTATTGTCCTTGACAGTACTCTTACGGCACAGTTAGTTTACTGAACCCTAATGCTAGCACACGTGTAGACTGTGACACTTTACTGAAGAGCTCATTAGTCTATGCTTCAGTAAAGTGCATGTATAGATACCCATAGGCATGTTCTACATAGGATACAGTAGTTTGTGGAATATTAGCTGTTCTCAGGGTAATTCTCCTTCTTCCACCCCTAAAACCCTTTGCATTTCAACACAAAAATCCTTTAAAGTGTGCTAAAGCTGTGCTTTTTTTTTTTAACTTGACTTCCTAAAACACACCACCGTACCCTTTTCAAGGCACCTAAAATACAAGGTAAAATTTTACCCTTAATGCGAATCACATAGGTGTTTAAGTCCCATTAACTTAAATGAGGCCTAAGCTCCTGGAACTCTTCTGTGCTCTTGAAAAGTTTACCCAAAGGCCTTGATTATGTAGTAAATCTACTGTCTAATGCCACCAGTGAGAAATCTGGATTGATTTCATGAATAAAAACAGAATTCACAAGAGATGAAGATACCAGAATATCTATGTTGAAGAAAAGTTATTCATGGATATATAGTTATTCTACCAAGTAACTTTTTACAGGATTTAGGCAGAAATTTTGTATCCTAACACATGAAAGAATGTAATGTGGGAAAATGTCAAGAAAGAAGAAATTCTTATGTCTTTTTCAAATGTTTTTGATGAAAAAAAGTGTTCATAATATTTTTTTTTAATCAGTTATTGCTACCTTTTGTCACACCACTAATTTACTTTTGATGTGGTACAATGGAGACATCTATTTTAATTTGTGCCACCATAAAAAAATCAGCAGATTGGGCAGCAGACAGCTGTATGGGGCAGCAGTACGGGTGGGATACAGCTGCCCTGGAGGGAGGACCATATGGGAGCAGAGAAGGCCACCAGTAGCCCTGCCCTGCTCCTGCTGGAGCCAGTTTGTTTTTAATGGGTGCATGTGTACATGCGCTCTCAAGAAAAGCTTATTGCACAGTATTTTACTACACAGAAAGCTTTCGATGCATTGATTACACATGTAGATGTGCCCACTGTTTCCATAGCAGGCATTGAATAATTTTTTTCTCCTAAATCTGACCTTTAAGTTAATTTATTATTATTCATCTGTCCTTACTAGATTAGGAAATGAATGTTTGAGTGTAATTAATGTACTATTTAAATTGATCTAAGTTCAGATAATAAAAAAAAAATTACAATCAATCAGGCAAGGTTCAATCAGGAGTAGAGCTTCACTGCACTAGGTCTGTGTGACAAAATAAGGTTTTGTTGTGATATTTCTGATTTAACATGTTCGTATCCTAATAATGTTACATGCCTCATTTTGTCTGAGGCAAGAGATTTTGTGAGTGATGACTTTTATTTGACTGGCTGCATGGTTGGGGAAAAGTTAGACAAGGTATTGAATGCAAGGCATTCTTCACTAGCTCACCAAGTGAACAATGCCTTTCATTCAAAAGCTTGAATAAGTTTATTCCAACCATGCAGTTGGTCCTATAAAGTATAATCACCCAGAAAAACCCTTACATGTTACATAATTTCTGGACCATCATGGCTACAACATAAATTGTCCTTAACTTATGCATGGATGAATGAAGAGGTTAAAAGATACTGAAGCCATCTCTCTTGCCTACATGAGAAGACACATCAAGCAAGAAAGAACTGAAAAGCCTCATTGACACTTTAGGTGGGCCCAGTAAACATCGTCAGGAGGTACCCAGGAGGTAGCAAAGGTTCTAACAGAAGTGATGTTTTATAATGTGATTGGCCCACTGAAGCAGTCCACAGCTGTGCCTTCACTGAAGTGCATGGCTGCAGAGTGCTTTAAACATGCCTGATCATATGACAATCTGAACCCTCATTATATGAGGGTTCAGATGAAGGTGCTCTAAAGCAGAATACCTTCATTAACTTCTATGAGTCCCTGCTGGGAGCAGGGCTGGGCTGATGCAGCCAAGCCCTACCCCCAGTTCTGTCTTCAGAATGGAAGGTGGGGAAAGAAAGGGGAGGAGCTCAGCCTGGGGTTTGCCCAACTTGTGCTGGAGGAAGGGATAGTGGATTTGAGCTCCCATCATCTTGGGGAAGGCTCCCATGCACCAGCCCCACACTCCAGTGCAAGCTGGTCAAACCCCAGCCCGAGCTTCCTCTCCTCCCTTCACCCTCCCCTCCTTCCCATCCTGAAGACAGCACAAGAGCTAGGAGGATGGTCATGAAGGATAGGGAAGAGAGGCGCAGATGTTCAGCTGCTTCAAACTGGAGCTCAGTCCCCCAGCCTCCCAGACCCAATGTCCATTAGGTCAGGGGGGTCACTGTAACTCATGGCACTTCCTGTAAAGTGCTGTGAGTTACAGTGGGGAGCTGCACATCTGTCAACACCCCAACAGAAGCAGAGATAAACATCAAACAAAGAACAGAGAAGTTTAAAAAGCTGTTGGTCCCTGAGGATAGAGACAGATGTTATCTGACTGCTGATTTTTTACAGTGGCACAAATTAAAATAGATGTCCCTACTCTCCATTGCACCACATCAGAAGTAAATCAGTGATGAGACAAAATGTAGTAATAAATTGTGTCACTTTTTTAGGGTGGTTGTTTATTAGCTATGTGGCAGAAAAGTGTGGGCAGCCTGAGCTGTCTGAACTGTCCAGGGTCCTGGGAAAGGTGCTCTGGGGCTTGAGGGGCCTGATCATGTGCAGATTGAAAACTCCTATGCAGAATCAGACCCCTCACAATTCCCGAAAACCTACCTGGCTTTTGCTGCTTACAAAAATGCATCCCAGGGAATTTTGGGCATTTTTTTTTATAAACATAGAAAGTTGGGGTTCTCTGGTTATGGAGACTGCCCTAGGATCTGCAGGGGCATGTCTCCATAAGCAGGGAAAGGCTGCATGAATCCTGGAATGGAGGGATGAGACCTAGAGAATCCCTAACATCCCATGACTCCATATCAGGACCTGCTTCCCCAGATCCTCCCCCAGGGTCTCTGGGGACCATTTTAAGTAAGTGAGGAAAGACAGGGTTTCCCCAATTACCCAGACACTCCAGAGATTACTGAGACCCATCTTGATAAGTAGGGAAAGTTGGAATTTCTATGCTTTACTGGATCTGCCCTTGGAATCTCCAGGGACCCATCTGAGCAAGCAGGGAAATTTTCTGGAGTGCTTAATCTTTGAGGAGGCAAGGTCATCTTCTGTGTGGCCTTTGCCCAATAAATGCGTTTATTGAAGAGAAGAAGCCTGCTTTGTTCTTGAGGCTGAGTCTCTCTTTCAGGGTAGCCAGGGGGACTCCAGTCAAAAGGCTGGGCACTCAGAGTCAGATAGAACTAGGGGTCACCCCACATCTGGGATGGCTTCAGGGGATAGTCAGAGATGCAAGACAAAGCTGCGGGGTCCTGACCAAGTGCTCCTCTGGGGAAATCTGTGACAGTCCTATAAAAATTTATGCAATGCCAAAGGGGCAAACAAATCAGAATAGGTCTTTAGCCTTCCTAAATACATTGGAGTGCATCACTGGTGTTTGCTGGAAGTCCTCAGGCAGTTTTTTATCCATGCAATAGGACACAAGATAGTTTGAGTTGTTTTCAGAGCAGATTTCATTCAGCAATATCCCATTTTTTACTAAAACATTCTTATCCATTGCTTTCCCTTAATCTATCACTTTCCTAATTCTATCAAAAGGCAACCAGGCTTACCTAATATAATTTGTTCCTATAAGCCCACACTGCTTACTACACATTGTTCCATTATTTCTCCTTTCATATATACATTTCTTTTACTAGGTTAAGAATTTAACTAAGGATTGAATAGCATTCTAAAGGGAAAAAAAATTGTTTTTCATGTCTAACTTACAATGGCCCTAACTCACATAGTCTTTTCTAGTGATGCCTCAAGTGACACAAGACATAGTTTTAAGAAGATTACCAACTTAGGCCCTGATATGAAAATAAACTTAAGCACATGAGTAAAGATAAGCATAGGCTTGAGTACTTTGCTGGATCCTTAAAGAATTTATCCATTCCTTTTAAAGGTTTATATTGACAGAGAACCATACAGAACAATGACCAAGTATTTCTAGTTAAATCATCTTTTATAGTTGTGTATGTATGGAGGGGGAATTATTATTGCTGTGCTTCTTTTAACCTTTACATAATTGGCCAACAGCTGTCAAGCTTTATTAGTATCTTAGAAAGATTTAGATCTGAGCTTGAAGAAACTAAAAGAGTTTTGTGTTTTTTTCAGGCAAAAAAGCATTGTGCTGCTGTCTACAGAAAAATGAAAATACCTTGTTTATTATGTGAAGAATCCCAAGAACGAAATGGTGGTTCTGACTTCAGGTGGAGGTCAATAACTGCTCTCAATGTGTCTCAGGAGACAAACTGCTTTGAAATTTTTAACCTTGTTTTCTAGCATTTTTTCTTCACTTATTTAAAGCTTATCACCTCACTCACAATCTGCCTATTTTAATAGACTCTGAGTTAGGTGCTAAAGAACCTATTTTATTTTGCCTTGAGTTATTTTGAGAAGGTTAATCTTAAAACTATAATAAATTAGAACTACTGGAATGGGCTTTTTCAACCCAGCTTGTTGAGAACTCATAGGAAAATGTTTAACATTAACTATACTGGGAACAGCTGAGTCAACAGTGAGTGCTTTTAAAAATACTACTTTGGGTCCTCCCTTGTTCCTCATCCAGGAAAACACAAGAATAGTTCTCAGACCATTAGTCAAAAAGATAAATAAAAGGTAAAGACCTCCCATTTACAGACTATTGATGCAGGGCTTCCAGGTTTTTTTTAACCTCAGTACAAGAAGGTGATGTGGTCAGCATCATTCTCCAGCAGCCTTTAGCTTCAGGTAGCTCCTGGTACACATTGGATGGGAGGCTGAGTGGGTCACAGTGGAAGTAGTAAAAGAGTGGAAATGCACCACCCCTACTTATGAACAAACCCACATCTTTTCAGTCTCTAGCTAGCTGCCCTACCAGTTTAGCTATGAAGCTCCCCAAGAAGCTATGCAGAAGACTGAAAAATCCAAAACTGCATGTAAAACAACGCCTGCAATCATTTCTGCATTTGTATAGTTTCATTCAGGAGAGTAATCTTATTATTAAAAGTTAGTCAGTCACAATCAGGCCAATCAGGTTAGCATCTGATGAAGTGAGCTCTTGCTCATGTAAGTTATGCCTTTCTGATTCGGTTAGTCTATAAGGTGCACCTCTACCCTGCTTTTAGCAAATCACATCAGTTATGCTTGTGCATAATGGTTTGCAAGATTAGGACCTAGAATGGTCAGATAAATCTGACGTTAGGACTCTGTTAAATCAAGCCCTGATTTGATTTGTGTGTGCACGAGGACACCTCAGGAAACCACAACCGTAGAAGTATAAAAAATAGGTGCCAAAAATAAAGGCACAATTCTTAAAATTTAGCATTGGTATTAGGGACATGCAAATAATTTCTCACTGCCAGGATAT
The DNA here is from genome assembly GCF_052110815.1 of Crocodylus siamensis. Classification (NCBI taxonomy): domain Eukaryota; kingdom Metazoa; phylum Chordata; order Crocodylia; family Crocodylidae; genus Crocodylus; species Crocodylus siamensis. The sequence goes on from NC_143399.1 coordinate 56,417,983, forward strand.
ACAAACACACACACACACACACACAATTCTGTTTGACTGAAAAGAAATCTCTTCAATTTTTGAAACCTCACAGAAACAGAAATATTACATTAAAAAAATTAAATTTGAAGTTGAAAAATTTAAATTAAATTTCATTTTTTTCCAATTACTCAGCCTGTCCATCCTTCCCTCTTTTTCCATTAACCCAGTTGATCAAGTTTGACACAAATTGTAGACATTTTTCTGTTACTAAATGTTGGTGGTGTTTTTTGGGTTTTTTTGCTTGGTTTTGTTCTTTTCCGTGTTGGTAAAATAAAGTTTTGTCCACTAAATCTCTTCAGCCCTGACTATGCAGAACAAACTCAAAATGCCAGTACCTGATTGAAGAATAGATTGAATAGTAAATGTTTTCGATCTGAGCCTTCAAGAGGCCGAGAACATGAATTGGTATACTGCAAGCATGTCTGAAATCAAACACATGCTTAAGAATATGTCAAAATCAAGAACTGATTGCTTATTGCACTTTTGCTAGAGTGCATAACTGTAATTTTACATTCAATTAGAAATACTCCCTGTTTTAAGAAGTAATTTTAAGCAATCTATCTAGCCATTCATATTCCAGTAGGGGTCTGCAAAGAAGAAATATACAACTGCGTGATATAGGGCAATCACAGCATAAGGCTGAGGAACACTTTACAGAAACATAAGGCAAAAATGAATATATCTCAGGAGGAGGTCTGGTACAGAGCCTAGATTCCCCAAAGATAATGATTCTGCATCCTATTTTTAATCTACTTCTAAGATCCTTCCTTCGGTGGCCAGCAGCAGTCTAGAAGTTGGCATATAGATATATGCACTGACACTACAACTTACAGCAGCCACAGTTTTTTGTCATCTAGGTGGGGTATGCCCCCATCCTGCACCTTTCTTTGAATTCTTTCTTTGCAAGTGCTCCCTCCTGCTTACTAAGTGCTACTCTGTCCACATCTTATGCCATCTGAAAAGGGGAAACAAGGGAAACTCCTTCTTTTTGTGTATCTACATAAAAGTGCCACAGACTGGGTTTGGGGGTATTTTTTGTTTGTTTTTTGGTAATATTTTTAGTTTAAACATATCTGTGTTATAATATTGTATGCCCCAGTTTCCCTGGCAAGCTTGTGCTTAATAGGTTAACTGTGCTTGAGGCAGAGCTGTGGGAACCTGTCAGAGTGCTCTATCAATGGGAAATGAGCCATAAAGAAAATAGTGTGCCTGTGTACATATGAAGATGCAGCATACACCAAGTAGACTCCAATCTCAGTACCTGATCTTTCTGGTGCTGATGAGGGACAAAATAGCAATACAAAGAGATGCCTAGAGACAATGGTCAGTGAAGAGCAGAGTGCTAAGGGGCTAGAGGGAGAAGTTTTGGGCTATTTTTTTCCTGACAGAATTACTTAGGCTTTGAGGTCCAAGGACTCTGGTTGTGATACTGCTGTTGACAAAAACCAAAAGTTGTTTTCATTTTAACAAGAGCTGTCTTTCTGCATGTCACTGCCCCTTGAAGACATAAAATACCTTACCAGGAGTTGAGCCAGAATGTAACTTTGTCAGGGGGGCAAGGGTAAACTGGGAGGGATCAGGCACCAAAAGGCCAGGTCTCAGAGTCCCTGTCTGGAAGCTGTGACTCTCCAGCAAATTTCTCTCTGGCAGAGATTCATGACAAAATGCTAGTGAGTGTCTGGTCCTAAGTGAGCTGATATATGTGTGTAGCATCCTTTACAGCACTTCATCATTGCAGTGAGGTAAAACATAGAAGTACTTAAAGAGACTTACTATTATGGAGTAGATCTGTGCCCACTGAGCCAGCTAGCCATCACATGGCTTTGGGCAATCACCATCCTAGGTCAGACTCTAATAACTGCACTTTTCACAATAGGAACACTGAGCAACAAATCTGAAATGTCATTTTATTAAGGGTGAATTTTCAGAGCACCACAGTGGATTTTAACTTCACAGTTCATGTAAGTTACATGTAATGCTCAAAAATGATAAGTCCGTTCACTTTTCCATGGTAAAATTTATTAAAATGCTGTTTTTTGAGAGAAAAACAGACAGACAAACTCAAAAAACCCCAACACACACTTTGTTTTGGAGTAGAGGGATTAACAATTTAATTACTTCCACAATGGTATTTGTATAATGTTACGCTGGACTAGATTCTGAGCTAATCTAAATTTCTGTAACTGCATTGAAGTTAGTGTGGTAATGGTATTTACATTTCATGAGGATCTGATCCTTTGATGTTAATGAAGAACCTTAATCCAGGGATTATCAAACGCAATCAAAACATTGGGTAGGTATTAGCAGAAGTGTAGCAATGCAACAGTACGCACAACGCAGTACTGTTTTTTGTGCTGCAGATAGTGGTGGCACTGCAGGGGTAGATATTTTTGCTCTCCCTTCCCCTCAAAGGCATTGTCCAGAGTTGCTCTCAGTCCTACCCCCCAGTTATACTATTGAGATGCCAAATAGTTATGAGGGCCAATTGAAGCAGCACTTAATACTGAGAAATCCAAACCTTATTTATTTTCTTTGAAACTCAAGCGTCTACTTTCTTTCTGAAAACACGGAAATAAAAGTCTAAACCACTTGAACACTTACCAAAAATTAACCTAGCATGTCTATGTGACATATAGCAAGTCAAAGGCAGAGCCAATAATTGAATCTACAAATTCTGAGATTTGACTTCTTGGTCTAACTGGTAGGCATGACATATTAGTTGACTATATCATGCTTCTCATCATATATGTCATAACATACTTGGCTAGAACATCTATAAATAATTGATATAATTCAAGGTAAATGTAACAGTCTGAAAATGAAATGAAAAGTGCTCTCACTTGTCCATTCAAGAAACTGCAAAAGTGATACAATATGTTATATAAGCATGGGGGTAAGTACTCACTGAGGCATTCAATTCCTCTTGGAATCTATTGAAAAAGGCTGATAAAGGACATGTTTTACAAAGTTACAAAGAACCAGTTATCTGTTACTAGGAAGAAAATGGTGCCATTATTTTATTTGTACTCCTCACCCCATTTTTTATTCTTCCTTATAACAGGCAGACTAAAATTTTAAATAAACCATGATCAATATTATAAAAAAATATTGTTTGCCACTTCGACTACTGCAAATATATTTACATTAGAGATGTGTCACTGGATAAACACAATAAATTTCTTTTCCTCATAGAAAGATTTTATTGTTCTTCTTTACCTACAACATTCATAACAAAACATTCTTTTTAGTGATTGACATCATAAGTAGGAAAGTTGAGAAGTAATTCCAAAAGGGTTTGGACCTTACTAATTAGGAAAGTCAGGAGTACGTAAATAGGGAGTTTGGGATATATTTTGATTATAGAGGGTGGCCATAAATGGATTAATACAAAAACCATGATTTTGTAACAAGTTATAAATTATAACATGCATGTATAATGGCTTTCTGATACTTGCCACACAACATCAGTAATTCTTAGTCATAAAATTCCTTGTAGTCTTAAAAATAATTCTGAGACATACTTGCACAGTATATATGTGCCTTGCTGTTGCTAGACGGGGACATGGGGAAAATAGAACCTTGGCTGGATGCTTTTCTAATCCATGCTCCTATGTAGTCTGAAGACTTGAGCATGTGCCTACTGACTCTCAGCAGACATGTCTTCAACTTAAATGTTGGTGAGCATGCCAATTGCCACAGGCCACCTGCACATTTTCTCCAGGCCATCTCTGGAGACAAAAAAGAAGAGAGAGGTAACTACTAGGGCTGTGCAAAGCTTCAGTTCCTGATTTGATTCAGCAGAGATTTGTCCCAATTTGGTGGCCGAATCTCTGAATCTGAATCAAATCCCTTTAATCTCTCTGAATAGAACTGAAACCCTCTGAAACAATTCAGAGAGATTTGGAAAGATTTGGAGATTCAGCCATAGAGACAGCTTTAAATGTTTTTTCTACATACCTCTAGGTAGCAGGGGCTCATGAATAATGTGATGCTGGGGTGCATGCAGTGTCCCACAGAAGCACAGGAGACTCAGCAGCAGACCCATAAGGGGACCAAAAGCATTTTTGGTTGACTTCTGGGTCTGCCGGGGAATGCACAGCACCCCCCGCCCCGTACTCTGCCCCCAACTCAGTGACTGGCACATCCTGGGTCTGGGGGGTGGGCACCTGGGGCCCCCCTGTGGCTGATCACTGAGCCAGAAGGGGCGGGGGGGGCTCCGCACACTCCCCAGCAGTGGACCGGAAGCACTTCTGGTCCACTTCTGGGTTCACTGCTGAGCACGTGGAAGGCCCCCCCCACACATATACACACGCTCCTTTGGGATGCTTCATGCACCCCAGGATTGCAGTGATCATGAGCCGTGCCAGCTACCTCAAGGTATGTAGAAAAAATGTTTGAAGCTGTGTCTGTGTCCAAATAGCTGATTCTTTGAATCAGCATCAAATTTTCAGATCTGGATTTGGCTGAATCTAATCAGGGACAATGATCTGAATCAATGAATTGAATCACTGTCCCTGTTTTGGGCTGAAACTGACTCCAAATCAAATAGGGCTCACTTTGCACACCTCTAGTAACTACCAAGAATGGACATAGGTTGTCAAATATGAACTAAGTTGGAGGTGGTTTGGATTCCACATTTATAAAAACCAGTTTTTATTTTGGGGATTTAGAAAATCATTACTGGACCAGAACTGCAAAGAGTGATGTAAAAGAGGATGAATAGATAGCTCTAGTTTTGCTTCACTTTTGTTTCTACATGGCTAAAATCTGACATTTATCCAGACTGCTAATTTAGTCAACACCTAAGAGTCAAAAGGCAAGATACAAGAGTAAGTGAGGGTCTGAAAATAACTTAGCAATAATTTCCATGAAGTTTTACATTATAAATTCTTCCCAGTTCACTGAGTCTTGTCACCCCCTATTCAAAGATCAATTATTTCATCATAATGTTGTGCATAATTTCCTGAGCACAGCAGCTGAGAAAAGCAGAATGTAGGGATTTAAGGCAGGGAGTTTGTGGGAGTTTAAACATCATCCATTACTGCTCAATATGAAGCACAGTAGGAGAGAGAAATTAAAGGAACAAAGGAAAAAACAGCACCTCTTAAAGCAATGACCATCTTTATGAAGAAACCAGCTAAGCACCTGGGGAAGACAGTTTATGTCTCTCTCACATCTCATGTTATTATGTTGTTATAAAGAAGCTTTCTGCCTAACTGAGTTTCTGTCTATTCACTATCTAGTATTTCACATTACTAGTATAGGGGAAAACATCCAACTAAACTAAATAAGAAGAGATTAAAGGAGAGAAGTAAGTACAACAGACACTGTTTCAGGCCCAGTTCAGGCTTAAGGCTGGTCTTCTTAAGTGATCATCTATTCCACTGGCATACAGGTAATATTTCTCTTCCGCATGGTGACAGGAGTTGGTGAATAACTAGTTGTTATGTAGCAAAAGTGGTTATTTTGCAAACATAGCATATTTTAATCAGTAATGTCTCAGTACTGTGTCTATCTGAATCTCTATTCTTGAGACAGGAAGCATTAAACACATTTTGCAGGTGACTCAGTCTAGACATAGAGTAGTAAAATATTTCAGGTATGTAACAAGTCTGTCACAAAACTACTAACAAGACTATTGGAAAATCAGAAACCAGAGGATTTTCCCAGTGCAAAAGTGGGTTTTTGTATAAATAGATTTGCCTCCTCAGGTTTTATCACATCCACTCCTTGGTATCCTTTTTGGGTGTGTCCAGATGAGCATTCAAGTGCACTTGGCAGTGCCTCAAAGGCTCTTGAGGTGCTGCAAAAAGCATGCAGCACATGTCAAAAGGTTCTCCCCACTGCAAGCACAGAGCCAAAATTAGATACTGGGAAATCACAGTATCTGAAGAAAAAAAAACCCTAAAAAAAAATGGGACAGTGAACAAGGCTGCTAGGGCTCTGTGAAATTTCACCAGATGTTTAATTTCAATGCTGTTTCAACTCGTTTTGAGCTCAAAACAGTGAAATCAAAACAAAACGAGAGCTTCGAAACAACCTTAAAACTAAATAAAGGCAGTAAAAATGTTTTGAAAGTTTCAAAACTTTTCAAGTTTCGAAGGTGAAGCTGGGCTTTCCTGTGGGGGCAGAGGGGGAAGAGAGGAGGAAGGACACAGTGAGGGCATGCCTTAACACACATGCTGGAAAAGAAGCTCCTGCAGGAGAGGAAGGAAAGGCTCTGTCACAGTTCGGCTGCCTGAGATGTTGCTGATGCTATTGTGCTGCTCCTCACCAAGTTATTATTTTACCTGTTGCTATTTAAAGTGGTGGACTGAATGAATCTGTAGGGGAGGTGGAGACCTCATTGGGGCACACTACCATGTCATGCAGAGGCTCCAGCACCAGTGAGGGCCACCTTAACACACGCACACACACACATACACACACGTCACAAGTTTTGGCTGTCATCTTGAGGTGCAGTTTCCCAGAAACCCCTGAACCTATTTCCTTGAAAGCTGGCAGGCTTCATGGTCTCAGCAGGGGCTACCATGACTGCAGCTTTCACCCTGCTGTGCCTTCACACTTACAAGTGACATGAGTTTTGTTATCAAGAATTTGAGGTGCAGTTTCCCAGAAACCCCTGTACCTGTCTCCTTGAAACCTGGCAGACTTCATGTCCTCAGAAGAGGATACCATCTCTGCTGTATTCATCCAAATCTGCCATAAAATGACAAAGTTATAGGCAGTTTTGTGGTTCCTCGTGCTAGCCTATGGGCAAAACGTCGAAACAGCGAAACAGTTTGAACAAAACAGAACTGTGGTTTTGAAATGAAACAAAACTTGTGACAAAACACTATCCCATCAAAATGGTGAAATGGAAATTGAAACAAAATGGTGCTGTTTCACACAGCCCTAAAGTCTGCAGCGTGTGCTGCCTTAAATCAGAGCAATGCTATCAAGAGACAATCTCTGGCTGCCAGCCAGGCTCCACATGCTCAGATCATCACCTCTGCAGTCCTGGGAGGCCTGCAGGTCAGAGGGAAGACTGCTGGGGCCAGCCCATGTCCTTGCTCCAGCTTCCTCTGTCCTACCTGGGGCAATTTGCTGTGTGACACATTGTGCACGCAGGGGGATTCCCTAGGAGCAAGTAGCAGCAGCACACCTATGTGCCACTGCTATTTGTTCCCAGGGAATTTCACATGCGTGCTCATCTGGATGCACCCTTTGAGGTCCCTTCAGGCTTTTTCTTAAACCTTGTGTGTGGGTTCGGTGAATACCCAAATCTTACATTGTGATAATCTCTGTCAAGCTTAGTTCAGAGTACTGCTTTACACTATCACATGCATTTGGTCTCTGGAATACCTGAGGGCTCCTATTACCTGATGTTATTCTCTCCAAGCTGAATAACTATGGTAATATAACATATATCCAATTCGCCAAAACACATTGTTAAGTGTTTTTCTAACCCAGAACCCATATTAGCAGTTGTATTTCTGTTACAAGCTTCTTAGACATAGTATAGTGCCTAGAATTATGGGGTCCATTCTTGATCACTACAATAAAAAGCACAATAATTGTAATGGAAATAATAATTTCTGAAGTTTCTAAATTAAACAAGGAGTCATTTCAACCCATCACCTTTTCTCCATAAACTGAGACTGCTACAGTTGTTATAGTTCTGCCCCCAGCAAGGCAGCATTAAAGCGACAGAAAAGAATTTATATCATGAGGGCTATATTGACCATGAGAAAACAGTAGTAGTGATAAAAGGCTTCTTTTTCAAAAGGATTCAGCAAAGGATGAATAGCACAGAAAGACACCATAATGTCCACTGAGAATTCTCTCTCCTTATTGTAAATTGTATGTAGTTCATTTTATTTCTCAAGAAAGGATTTTGAGAGCTCCAGTGTGAAGGAGACAAAATGGTGGATACTGAAATATGTGCTTGTCAGAATTAAGAATTCATTATCTGTGTGCACACAAAATAGAGATAAATATGATATTTCCATTTACAAACCACAGCTGAAAATCAAAGCAATAAATGAGCCATTTACCAGTAATATCATTTTAGTAAAACAGTTTTAAGTGCAAAGACTTCAAAAGTTTGCAATTTATGACCTTGTCATTTAAGAGCCAGGCTTTAATTAATCCCGTTTGTCTTTATTAAACAAGGTGGCCAAAGAGGCAGTTTTAAAATAATATTTAGCTCAAATAATTGTTTCCCTCTTCTAACCTATTATAAACATGTGTATTTCAATATGATCATTGAGTATATAAAAGCTAAACTTTTTGGCCATTTTATTCATGGATACAGTTTGGTGGTAGTAGCTCTTTCACAGTATCAACTGACCCTTCAATATATTATATTAAGATAGAGACTCATAAGAACAACTAGACTGACCTTTCTTTTACAATATACCATATGCCTTCCATAATATTAATAGATTATTATGAAAATGTGCACTTTGGATGAATTAAGATACTGCCAGAGACATTTAACATTTTGAAACCTCCTAGGTTTTTTTTCTTCCAAAAATGCTCTTTCTACAAAGACAGTCTTTAAGTCAAATTTACTACTTGAGCTAGATGGAAACATAAATCTCTTCTTCGTACAACTTTATTTTGTTTAAAAGATGTTGATGCCCTTATTTAAGAAACAAAATCAGTCACCACATATCTTTTTCTTTTCCACACAAGCATGTTATTGACATGTTACACTGTATCATGAAGAGATTATATTCCCATGATCTCCTTTATTAAAAAAAAGAAACAACCCCCCCCCAAAAAACCCTTTAATTTGGTTTGGCACCACGCATTGTACTCTCCTGAGATACCTTGATGGTAAGCTCTTGGTGATAGGACCAATTTTCTTCTTCTTCTTTTTTTTTTTTTTGGACAGTAGCTAGTCCTAAAAGCCCACATTTCTGACAGGGTTTCTTATGGCTTGGTTATGCCACTTTTTCTTGCGTGTCTACACCACATTTGACCATTTTGTTCAACATGCTTGTGCTCATTTATACGCCACAAATGTGGTATATGCAGCAACAGCACTGTGAATCATATTCTGTCCACTGCTTCCACTTTTCACGTGCCAAATCCAAGAAACAAGGACATGTATCCACCTTTGAGTAACCCTTACACCTATAAGCATACCAGAGACAAAAACCCCAGGCACAGCTCTCTGTTTACTTGGAACCATTCTTTTTAGGGTGCTGCCTCATTTTAGGGAGTTGGTACATCCAGAGTGGGAGCAAGCAAAAAAGTGAATTTTGTGACATCAGTCACAGATTGGAGACAGAAGCAATGTTGACAGCACTTGACTAGTGTACTTTAAATAAGGAGGGATATGGCAAAGAGGGAAGTCCTAGAGTTATTGGATTGTTGCTTTTAGAAATAGTGAGTTTTTAGAAATAATAGGGAAAAATAAGTATTTCTTAATGCATTTACTAAATGTTCACAGAAAGTAGTGACATGGACACATTTTGATGGTCAAAACTGTCAGAGTACATTATAAGAGATTGGCTCGATTCCTTCCAGCTATATTTTAAAAGAAAAGATATCAATTATTTCAAAGGACAGGTCAAAGACAGGTCCTAGGCTGTGGAACCCATGTGAAAGGAGGCACATACTTGCAGGCCAGCTCCAACTGAGACACCTAAACTCTGGAGAGGGGTGAGATTTCAAACAGACCCCTTGGTTTAGAGTTTAATATTGGTTGGTTGTAGGTGGCGTCTCAATTATCCATCCCAGTGTTAATAATTTTGCGGTGGCATATTTCAACCAGGCCATTCCTTAGCATGCATACACACCTCCCCTCTCCTGCACCCTCTGAGCCTGAAGTTATCTTTAGGTGTCCCTCTGCAGGTTTAGAGCATGATTTCATAGCACCACCACCAAGCATAGCACAGAATAAGGACAAATGTCCCAAGCACCTTTTTGAATCTGTGAGTCTCTATCTATCCTGTCCCTCCCTTTGTAAAACTGGGTAGAGTGGTACTTTTATATTTCACAGGACAACTACACCAAGGCTGTGAGATACTATGGTACAGGACATAAGTATCCTGAGAAAGAAACATTTGAAAGGTGTTCAACTGCTGCTGCAACGAATTAATTAAGTGAACCTCTGACTCCTAGGTTGTCCGTATGTTCAATGAAGGCACGTCTAAATTAATTCATACAACCAAAGGAACTCGGAGTTCTCCAGTCAAGTACTACTTGATGGCCTCTGATTAGGAGCTTTGGCATTAAAAAAGCATAAGAAATAAGCCTTCTAAGAGCTCTCTTTCAGCAGATTTTTTTTTCCTTTCTTCCAGAGAAAAGAACTTTACATCTAGAAACAGTATCTTGTACAGCAAACTAAAATCAACACATCAGCAGGAAATAAAATAATAAATAATGCTACTCTACATGCACCAAATAATGGAAAATAAGATTTCTGGTGCAAATTAGGAGTGACGGAGGTGAAAAGCACAGCCGTATAACCCAATTTGCAGTAAAATGGGGCTACATAAAATTTAATTTTGACAGAATAAAATCCATAAACTAGAAACCCTTGCAGCACATTCTGGATGGGATGTTTTCCTAGCACAGATACACAACTATTCAAAAAAGTTACAAGGTTGTAAAAAAGGTAAAACAAAATTGCTTTAAATTCCAGAACTGAAGAAGACTATAACATTTCACTGTAAGGCTTATTCCATAAACATTTTTAATTACAAAAAGCTATGACTAAAACCAGTGTCAGGTGCTTAATAAAAAGAATTACTAAAATATGGAAAGCACCGTAAAGCTCTGATCCTGTAAACCTAGCCATTATAGAGAGCCATCCATTTCTGTGTTAAATCTACCTGGCTTGAGGAGGGCTGCATGCATCCATAAGAGACCTACCAACCATATCAGTTTATGGAAGCAGGCTCTGGTTTTCTACTTTCACCTGCCCGTGGTTCAGTTTCACCTTCTTTAAACTAGCATAATAGCAAGTCACTCATTTGCAAAGAACCTGCAATCTTTAATACACTATATGAGAATAAGAGATGATTATAACAGACTGCATTTCAAATAATCTGGTATTTTGTAATTAGATATTTTTTAAGCATTACCCTATTTGGTGCTGTAGAACAAGGGATAGCAATGTATACCCCATGGGCCAGATATACCCTGCCAAAGTTTTAGGTTCCCCCTCCCAGTTCTGTGACTCTATAGACTGCAAGAAGCATCCCAAAGTACAGTGCACTTTTGGAGGTGTGAGGGAGCCACAGTGGACATGTGGTCTCTTCTGCACCATGTGCTAGGCAGCACTTGCAACAGCAGAGCCTGGGGCAGAGACACCAACATCTGTGACCAACTTGGCACATGGTGCAAAACAGCTTTGGGGTGGATAAAGAAACCACAGACATAGCTGAATGGTCTATTTTGTGCTGTATGCTGGCCTGGGCTGGAACACTCTGGCACCTCCGCCCCCGACCTGGCTACTGCAGCCACTACCCAGCACATGTGCAGAATGGACAACATTGCTACTGCAGCTCTTTCATACACCTGGAAGAATTCTGTATTTTGGGATGGTCCTTGCAATCTACCAGGAACCAGAATTTAGCAGGCCACAGACTAAGCAGCAATAGTGGGAGGAATTAAGGCAAGGGCTTCAACTAGACAGGGACTGGTGAGAAGGCAGAGGTAATGATCCATGTGGAGGTGTGCTTCCTAGACTGAAGCACATGGGGATGCTCATTGGGTAGGAACAATTTGAAATGCAAAGGGTGGGGGGTGCTCCAGTCGGCGCTCCATGAGTCATCAATTTCTAAGAAACTGCAAGGAACTGGAATGCACTTTGTGAATTGACTACCCCTTCATAGATTGCAAGGCTGGAAGGGACCTTGAAAGATCATTGGGTCCAGGCCCCTGTACCAAACACACTGCTGTTCAAGCTAAACCCCATAATAAATTATATACTCTGGCACACCTCGCGATTGAGCTGTGTTAATCCAATCCTTCATTACAGAAAGGTTGAAAACCCTGCTATAGAAGAAACAGAAAAAGTCTCTGGTTCAAGGGGCTTACAGTTTATGGTATCACAGGAAGCACTTCTCAGTATATAGTTTCTTAACTCTAATTTTTTTTTAAAGATAGGAGACTGCCAGCTGAACAAACTTACCAAGTAACAGGTTAGTTATGAAGCTCCTATTAAAAAGTATGAATATAATAAGTAATCATATGCTTAAGCACTTTGTTGAATTACAGCCAGAGCATGACCAGGCACCAAAAGCAGAAAATTATTTGTGATAAACAGCATGCAGTAAGAGTCTCATGTACATGTGGCCACTATGAATGAGTTAAATATAAAATTCTATCCTTCATTTATGCTAGTATTAGATAGGTACTGCAGTCCTTATGGTATATTAAATTGCCCACTTTTTTTTTTTTAAGAAAAAAAAGTAAAGTTATGGTGGGGAGGGGGAGCTATTTGACTTAACCAGGACTCTTTGGTTATAATAATTTAAGGAAAAAAAGGTATGGTCAGTCAGATAAAATATTGAATATTGAAAAGGTCAGTGTAATAATTCATATTATTATAATTCTTGTTCTGCATACTACGGACAAAGTTGTTGGGTTTTTTTTCCAAGTGCAGAAAGTGACCTAGCATTAATCCTTTCTTCTGTTAAAGTTTAAGAAGAAAATGAAGAATTTGCACAAAATGAATACATTAGCATTCCAATCTTAATGTCAGAATGTAATGACCTTTGCCTAGCTTGTAACATGACCATCTACAGTCCTAAACAGATAAAATGATACACTGCATATCCTAGATGGAACTGTACACTTTGCCAGTTAGCTAGTAACTACAGCATTTAAAGGTTCATGCTTATTACTAATAAATGAATAAATAACCCTTAAAGTCATTTTAAAAACCTTAGTACTTGGCTTGTTATTAGGAGTATGGCTCTGTCACACAGGCAAGAAGCCAATATATTGTTGGGTTAAAGTAGAAAGATAATGTCTAACATAATGGTGTTTTTATTACCTTGCTACCTTATAGAATGTAAACAAAATATAGAAATGGAGAATCATAGTGACAACCCATTGCACAGAAAGATCAACACATTTTTTCCCCTCCAAGTAGCATCTTTCTCTGATGTTGACAGCAATTAAATCTGAAGAGACTTAATTTTTTCATAATGACTTTTGCTTTTGTTTCTCTAATTAGCTTCCTGGGAAAGGTTCCAAATTGACATCTTTGGTGACAGCCAGGCCTCCTTGTCCACCAAAGTTATAACTTTCTATTTTTGGCATATGGGAGTGGGAGTAGCTTGGTCCCCATATGCATTTGACCCTTGCCTTTCAGAACTAGCAGTAAAGAACCAATTAAAAAGTGACTTGACTTTCTTTTTTCTGTTTAGAGTAGGACAGTGACCCATGTTACATACAAAATGTTGAAGGGGATCAACAAAACAGTGTTCCTAGGGGCATACAGAAGATTAATAAGAGCTTCTTTGCTTTCTCTGAAGCATTTTACAAACTTCAGATACAGATATGTTTCAGTTTGCAACTTGTATTTAAAACATTTTTATCTCCAACTGGTGACTGCCTCAAGTGCTGGGGATAAATTACATTTTTCTTGAATTTTGTCATGCACCAAGGTACAGAGAATGTTGGAAATAATTCCTACCACAATCACTGACTGTGGATCCAGGCTTTCTCTATTAGCACTACCCTGATTGGGAAACTGGTTCTGTTTCAATCATTGCCTTCTTTGGGAATGCCAGTGAACTCCTGAATTTAGGCAGCATTCAGGGAGTATTTTGGCAAGACATTGTAACCTGTAGTTGATCATGAAAATTCTCCCCCTTCTGCATCAGCCTCTTAAAAGATAAGGTAACTAATATGCAAAGAAGGGGAGATCTCTGTGACTTTAATATGGGTATACACATGAATCAGACTACAGCTACATAAACAGAACCAAATTGGTCATGTCTATGGGGAAAGTGATGATAATAGAATCCACCTCACTAATTAGCGCTAGAAGGTTTCACACCAAACACTATTGCACTAAGAGGAAGGGGAAGTCTCCTGCTGATGTCTCCTTTGGCAGTAGTAATGAAAAGATCACACAAAATAAGGGGTGATAATTTCAGTGACTCAGTGTCTCAGAAATGACTGAATAAACCCCAAACACTGAACTATTCCTTTCTCTGGAAAAAAAAGATAGGTAATGATTAACAACCAAAGCTTGGAAGTCTTTGGGAGAATTTGGATTAGGGCTCCTGGATTTAACATCAAACTGAATGAATTTTCATTGGATGGATCTAGGAGTTATGTTCAAGGCTATATATATCTAATAACTATTTGATCAAATTTAATTATATCTGGAATTTGTGGTCATAGGAAGAGGAAGGAAGAAAAGAGTGGAAAATTCCACATTGCTGACTTTATTAAAATTATAAATTAGTTTTTCTTTGGTAAAAAAAATAGTAAAAAGTCTTTTTGGGAAGAAAGAACCTTCTTACAAGTTGAACTAATTAACTGCAGTGAATTCACCTATCTTGAGATGAAGGACTAGATGACTCATTAAAAAAGATATACAATGGGTGAATCTACATGTTCATTAATACATAGTAGTTACTGCACATTTAATCTAGTTTTTGCTTAATGAAGTACTAACTAAATGTGTGGTAACTACAGTTACTATGCAGTAGCGCCAGTGTTTTAGAGACGCTATTGCACAGCAGCCTAACAATACCACACAGTAGCGTATTAGCACTGTCTGTGCTGTGACACACTACTTCGCAGTGTTATTAGGCTACTGTGCATTAAGCATCTCGTGTAGACATGCCCAGTGGTATTCACTGATACTAGAGGAAAGTGTAATCATAAGCTGAAAAGTAGGGCCTGATTTAAATTGCATGGCAGCTCCTTTAATCCTGCAGTTCTCCTCACGTGCCCTCCCCACTGCTGAGGCCCCATCATCCCCATCACTTGCTCCCAATGGCTAGGAGGTGAAAACAAAGTGGTTATGCTGTTTCCTGAGGCCCCCCCCTACACTTTACAGGTATCATGCAATTAGCTGGTTAACTGGACATTTACATTTAGACTAGCTATACCAGTGGTGGCTAGGTGGCAGTATTCCTGCCTACCACACAGAAGCTCTTGGTTCAAGTCCCAGTTGGGGTGAGTGAGATAATGTAGAAAGTAGCTATCATACTATTAAAGAGTACAAACAGCTATAAAGTTACACCTCAAAAATATGTACAAACTTTTTAACTGCTTGTTATCAAGCTTTGATCTGCACATGTAGCAGACTCCCCTGTACCTGGGAGTTCTGTCAAGTGATAGGGCTCCCAGCCACAGGGATGCAACAAGCTGCAATTTTGGTGGGAGGGAGGTGCAAGTGCTCCAGGGGTGTGTGACACCCCTAAGACTGCATCATAGATGCTGCAATCCCCCAGCCTCAGGGATATGTGGGGCACCCCTGAAACTGGGTGGGCTCCCAGCCACAGGAGCTTGTGATGTGAGAGGCATGATTGTATGCATCGCACATTAGATCTCATTGTGGTTTTACCTGCACTTGTAGAGGGGCCCTTAGGTCTCACACAGGCTGAATTTAATCATTCTGAAAAAGGGTAATTTCAATTAAGTCTAAGAGCTGCCAAGCAGAAAACTGTTTCAGAAGACTAAATATGGTCTTAATGGTCAATTTATTCCACTGTGGACAAAGTGAGCTTCTTCAGAGGCATCAATCTTTTTATCCTTAGCAGGATATGTGTGTAGTACCATCAAGTATACTTGGAAAATAATGCCTTAAGAAAATAGTTTTTCTACATCGTCAGTAAAAAAAAAAAGACTGGTCAGCCACCAGATTAATGTTGCAAGGTATGGAATGCTGGATTGCATATTGGAATATGAATGCATACCAATCCTTCTTTGTGGAATTGTGAAGTTATGGTTCTAAAAATATTTTTGCAATGATCGGCTGCCAATAAAGAAAACAAACAAAACAAAAATTTGTTTCTTTTGATGAGAGAGAGAGAAAGAATAAGAGAAAGTGTGAGTGAAAAAAAGAGAGCTAGAGAAAGGAAGCGAGTGAGCATACGAGAGCAACCACAAGAAAAAACACAAGGGGAAGATCTTAAATATCTTTTTTAAAGTATTGAGCCGAATCCTGATATCTTTGTGCATGCCGTGCATCTCAGAGGGAAGGATGCAATGGTGGCTTTTTAGCCATTCTCACCCCATTTTCCAACATTAGTGTCCCAATTTTAATAGAAATGTTTTTCTACAACTTTCAGGGCCAATGCTGTATTCTTGGGAAACATCGGTGTCTAAACTGAAAAAAAAATATATTTTTTTCCCTGCTGCCACAGCTTCCCTGAAACAGACACTGAATAGTAAGTAAAGCAGTTCAGCACTTTGCTGCTTCTGTGAGAGCTGCTTTCTGGGCTGGGATTAGCTCAGAGAAGAGTAGCAGCCCAATAGTGGTGGTGGTGACCCTGGGGACTGAACAGGCAGGTTAACCCTTCCCTGCCACTTCCTCTGTGACAGACATCACAGGCAGCCACAAGTAAACAGGAAGGTGTAGGCTTGCACTGGCAGGGAATGGGGGAAGCTCAGAATAGGCGAGGGTCATGGATATTTATATTTCAGTCTTCCAGGCTCCTGTTGGCATGAGGTGCGACTGATCTGAACTCAGACTACCACTAACACTGATCAACATTTGTGTGGCTCATGGTGTAAGGTATGAGAGGGCCCTCAGTGTTACCAACTGCTCTATCTTTCCACAAGTTTCATAATTCAGAGAGATTTTTTGGTTAAGATATGTTGCCCTGATTATGTAAAAATTGACTCTCAGTTTTCATTTAAAATAAATTTCCGGCTTTCCTAATGGTAGTAAAAAGTAAAAAACCAGGAAAGAACCCCAAAAGTACGAATATCAGGGAATTAAGAAGAAATAAAAATATTTTTTAAATCCCAAAGTTTTAAAAGCTGTTCTCAGGATTTATACATGCTTGTTGTTTCTAATTAGGTATTCTAGCAATCTGCAATAGTTTACAGAAACCTAGAGGGTTTTTTTCCCCACATCTCTCCTATATGGGGCACCGTGAATCCTGGGGCATAGAGACAATATGGCTATTTCCCTTCTGCAAATGGAAAAACGATGCAGAATCCACTATGCCCTTTCCAAACAACCCAAAAAATCTTCCCGTCATGTCTTTCTTCTGTCAGGTTTAAATCTGAACTTAATGCATCAAAGTATCGAGGATATAGTTATGTCTGATTTTTCAATCTTTAATATGTATGCCACAGGAGATAAAACAAGGACATTAAATAAAACTTGCAAGATATTAAAATGATAGCTGTTACCTGAAAATTAGCTAGCACCACTGAGAAGTACAAGTCCATGACAAAAACAAATTCTTTACCTCAAATCAATCCACACAGTTAATTGCATTGAATCCAGGACCTATAAACAATAAAATAGTTTGTTAATAATGGGCTCATTTGATTTGCAGCTTTCTGAGCATAATTCCAAGGCTACCATGAGATTTTGGGTTTTTTTTATTAAAATATTTGCAGGCACTAGTAGGGCAATACATCTTGATTTACCAGAGATGTCCTTTACTTATTTTTAGCATTGAGCACTCTAGATAGCAAGCATGAGATCAAGCTACTGCCTTGACTCTGGGTGAGTATGGTTCAATTGCAATTAATGACAGTTATAATTGCTTAACACATCTCTGGGCAGCTCTAAGTGATTATTCTGTGTTAGTGTCAGGAATATTTAAGTTAGATTATTGACTTTTACATGTAGGTATTTCAAACCTTTATCTGTCTTCATGAAGATTAAAATATTTATAAGCAAGTCTTCCTTATGCTGGGATTCTGTGTATATGTTTAACTGGCTAATTTGGTACAATTAACTGTGCTTGATGTCATAACCTGTTTTGGATGGGGGGTTGAGTTTTACTAAGGGTACATTTACATTGTGCATTACTAAGGGGAACAAGAACGATTACATCAATAGCTTGAAATTATTACTATTAGTTTAACTAAAGACTACCAGGCATTCAGGTTTGTTACATTTTGCTGCATTCCGTTTAATTGCAATGGATGAAATAAACAATCGTTCATCTGATGTGCTTACTTAAATCAATATGAAAAATGCTGACATTTTAACTAGCTGCGTAGCTCACAAATGGTTAGCAGTATCCACTCAGCATTCAGAGTGCTGCTTCCAAAGCAGTGCTTTTAAAGGTTCTTAGTTTGGTATAACTGAGTGGGTTTATTTTCATTTAGCATGGTTATTGGATACAGGAGATGGAGATCTGTAATTTTTAAGTATAGGTCACATCTCATAGCTTCAGATTTCCCTGTTGTAAGATGGTGGCAAGTCTCCTTCCTTTTACTTCGGAATATTTCAATATGTCACCATACAAATGGAACTAAAAAACATTAAAAATAAAGAGTCTCAGGAAAAAAAAAACTAATTACTTGATCTTACAAATAATATAGGCATGTGGGATACTAGATAGGCAAAAACTGGAGACGGCTAGGTGAGGGGGAATAGCCAGCCTCTAATCAGGCCACAGTACACAAAACTGGCTTAATAATTTTAGGGTAAGAGATAATGATATTTTTTTTAATTAAAAAAAGATCAGGTTCATATTGGCTTATTATATTGAAGAATTTAGAATCCAGTCAAGTGGAATTTACAATATACAAAATTGAATATCCAAAATAATATTTTTTCTGGACAACCAGATACTATCATATGAAGTCCTGAAAACTGTAGAATAATTATTGTACTGTATGGCAAAGATTAAAAACAACCAGAAATACATATATGGCACTGGGCACATCTACACATTCATTAAGGTGCAGTACCTACTGTGCATTAAAAGTAATACTTGTATAATCAGTTCTAAATAAATGCGCAGTAGGCTGCTATACTGCACGTTAGTACAATTGCACATTTCGTTTGTGATACGTAATGCACAGTAGATTAATACTACTTCACATTAACGTATGAGCATGGTTTTTGCCATGTGCACTAATACTTAGTAGAATTAGTCTACTGTGTTATAAACAGCTAGTGTAAATGCACCTATTGTGTAATGCTTTAAAATCTCATAGCACTAGTAAAGAATGCACTATTATCTCGGGTTAGGGACTGACATTTGAAAAGCTGAAGGCCAAATTGACTCAATACCTGCAGGTTAGTCTAACCTGCCTACATTGAACCAATCTGCAACTCAACAGACATTCTCTCTGGATTCAGGAAATACAGGCACATGCCTACAGGAGCTCAAGTGAGGAGCCAGGGAGCTAGAGTGTGCCCTTAGGTGCAGAGAAGCTGTGCTGGGATGGGGGGGAGAGGGGGAGGTGAGGCTTGGCCAGCCTCAGAAGCAGCCTGCAGTGAACAAGCCAGGAGGGGAGTTGAATTCCTCCCTTCCTGCCCCATGAACCCAAGACAGGGTCTGCCTGGTGCTCCCCCCGTTGCTGCTGCAGCACCGAGGGCATAACCAAAGGCTGGCTGGTGTGGCCCCCTGAGGTAGAGGGGGCAGGGCAGGCAGGTATTCCCCCTTCCACCCCCAGGGGACCACAGAAGCTCTGACCATCACCACTGCTGCTCACTCCCTACATAGGGCAAGTGTTGGAATAAGCCCCCTCCTGCCCCCTCCACCAGACACCATAGGCAGGGGGAAAAACCCCTCTCCTTGCCCCACTGCCTAACTGGCCATGCAGGCTGGTCTCTTATCACACCCCCACCCTGCAAGAGGGCAGGGCCTTGATGGGGCAGCAGACCCTGTCATGGTGTCCAGGGAGCATGAGCCTCTTCCCAGCAGGGGCCACAAGCAGGGGCCAGAGCTGCCATAGACTACATGGGGTGTAGGACAACACTGGGGTATGGCCATAGCCCCCCAAAACCCATCATCACCACTGCTGCTCCCCCTGCATAGTCCACAGCAGCTTTCCACAGCATGCTCCCTCCCCCCTGCCAAGAAGAGGCCTACATACACTCCCTGGACACAATGGCAGGGTCTGCTGCCCCCATCATGGTTGCACACCCCTCACTACTCCACAGCAGGCCTGGGGCATGGCCAGAGCCTGGTCGGCATAGCCCCTTAGGCAAGGGGACTGGGAAGGGGGTTATTCCCCCCTCTGCTCCCATAGGACTGCAGTGGGATCTGCCCACCCCAACTGCCACCACCGCTCTTTCCCCACATCGAGTGACCCAAAGGATGAACCTCCTCCTGCCCCCTCCACCAGATGCCTGAAGGAGAAGGAAATAACCCCCCTCCCTGCCTAAAGGGGCCATACCAGCCAGGATCTGGCCATGCCTTGCTGTGGCTGGAGCAGGGAGGGAGGAATGATTG
Source organism: Crocodylus siamensis (assembly GCF_052110815.1). Classification (NCBI taxonomy): domain Eukaryota; kingdom Metazoa; phylum Chordata; order Crocodylia; family Crocodylidae; genus Crocodylus; species Crocodylus siamensis. Next base: position 56,438,352 of record NC_143399.1, read on the forward strand.
TGATGGGGACATTACTCTTTGTCACGGTGTCCTAAATGTGAGCCTCATCCTGGCAGTGGGGGAGGGGAGCCCGCACTGCAGGGCAGGGAAAGCTGCCAAGTGTTGTGTGGGGTGAGTGGTGGTGCTGGGTGGCTTCGGGGGTTATGGCTCCCTCTGACCCCCAGTGCAGCCCCACGGCCCATGGTCCACATCAGTTCTGATCCTCACTCATGCTCCCCATCTCACCCTGCCAGGAAGAGGCTTACAGTCCCCAGACACCATGACAGGGGCTTCTGCCCCCATCGATGACCCTGCCTCCTCGGTCCGGCAGCAGGGTGGGGGCATGACCAGAGACCATTCAGCATGACCTTTTAGGTAGGAGGACAGGGAAGGGGATTATTATCCTCTCCCTCCAGCATCTGGCAGAGGGGTTAGGAGGGGGCTTATCCTGCAGCCCCCCCAGGGGCAGAGGGGAGCCCCCTCCTTTCTCCCTACCTGGGGGGGCCGTGCCAGTCAGCATCTGCATGTGGCCCTGCTGCGGCAGCAAGGGGGAGCACCTGGCAGACCCTGGCTTCGGTCCGTGGGACAGGGAGAGGAGAATTCAACCCCCTCCCTAGCCAGATCACTCCAGCCTTCTGCCTGTGTTGGCAATGCCCCTGCTGCTGGAGCATCCAGCAGAAAAATGCAGGTCATGATGATGGAACAGGGGAGGGAGAGCAGGAAATGAACCTCTTCCCTGCTCCCTTCTAGGGCCAACATCTGCCCAGGCCCCTGCTTGTGGCTGCTCCACAGTTTCAGAGAGCACAGCCTAGAAAGCATGCCAGGATTTTGGGGGACTCTGGTTTAACTTAAGCCACAAAGGGATCTGGGACAGAAGTTGCCTGAACTGGTTGGGGCTCAATCGGTTAAGTCTGATAAACCTGGCTGAATGTAGTATGTCAAACTGGTTTGGGCCATTTTGCGAGTGGTTTATGTTCAGTGAACTTATGTTCTGTTACAGGTTTAAACCAGTTTCTGATCACTTAAACAGGTTTATGTGTAATGTCTCTCCCTAGCTTTGCTGACCAGCAAAACCCAACTGTGAGCTGATAGTTTTGTTAATACAAAGTCTTTTGGTTAACTGACTTGACAGATAATTAACTCATCTGTACATTCACCACAACCAAAAGGACCAGAAATTCCTTAAAAAAGTAAAATTTGTACATAATCACATAATTCTAGGAGCTGTGCCTTTACCAAAAGCACCGAACATTATAACAATTCAATAGCAAGAGTTAACCACCTTGTAGTTGAAATTATTTTACAAATAATGTTTCTACATATGGATTGTAATGTGTGGGCATGGACTGTTAGGCTCATGCTTCTCTTCTCCTCAGGCTTCCTTCTGCAGAAACAGAGACCAGCTAATTTAATTGGAATTTGACTAATTGTTTCAAGAACTATTTCAGGGATAATTCTATAAAGAGACTAGACTGAGAGTGTGGGACACTAGTTGGCTGGAAAGTTGCATGCATGTCTGATTAATTTCAGATTATTATCATCATGAGCTTAAATTTTTCAGTGGTAGTTAAGTTGTAGCTGCCAGGGACTCAGTACCTTTAGAACTAGTCAGCTACATCCCATATTTTCCTGCACAGAATACACACCCTTACCCCTCATCCCCCAAATCAGACCCACAAAATTTGGTGCGTGTGTATTAAGTAGGGAAGCTGAATTTTTGCCTAAGAAAGCAGCAGCCTGATTTGATTTCTGCTCCACAATGCAACAGCTCTGGTATGACTATTCAGGCAGCTGAAAGAGTCAATGGCCCATTAACTCAGCAGATAATTTTTCTTCATTTCACAGGTATTAAAAGTCATCTCTCCCCCCTGTCAGGGAAATTTTTGAGTATGTGCTGCCAGCACAGAAGAGGTTAAACTGACATGCGGGGTTTGAAGCTGTGAGTGGAAATTTCCAAGGCTCACCCAGCCCTTGCCCCCTGGGTGACCTGCGGAGCTGTCAATCATTGTTGACCTACTTTCCCCACAGACACATGCTCAGACTGTGTCAGCTCCTGACTGAGAGCATGCTCAGTCAGAACCTGACATGAGGTAATCGGACTAGAAATTTCTTTGCAGAGAGCACATTGATTGGCTACCAGATTGATATAAAAGTTCTGTGAGCCCCTCCCTTGGTGTGGTGTGTGTGGAGATCGTGTGGACTAGAGACAGAGGCTGGTGCTGCAGGGACTGCTCTCTGAGTCAGGCTTTAGGGCCTATTGATCTCCTCCTTCGCCTCCTTCGCTTAGTATTTCGTATCACTCGTTACCATGGCAGTTTTTGACTACGTTTATCTGGCTCCTGATTTACCTTTTGAACTGACTAACGGCTTACGATTTCGGATCACCCTTTGGACTTTGTTTAACCCGGCTCTGGATCATCGACCTTGGCTTCCTTCACTAACTACGACTCTGCTTATCCCTCCAACTGATGTCTTCGCTGCATCACCTCCTGGCTACCGACCCCGGCTTCTCGTATTCGACCACCCGATTTGTCCACTGCTGTGGACTGGTGTCACGCGACTCGTTACCTATGCGTTACAGTTTGTTTTATGTTATACCCATTTATGAGCTGTTGACCAGCCCTGGGACTAGGTCTTCGGACTGAACCTCGTGGGCCAACAGACCCCTTTGTTGTTCGTGCGTTATCACTGTAACTGAAGAAATCAACTGTGTGCCTCCGCTTCAAAGCCTGAGTAAAATAAACCATCTTTGTTAAATCACTACGCCTGGGTACTTCTCAGACTCCAAAGCTGCTAATCCCACCTGCCCGTGCCAATAGCCACCACCCGGCCAATCCACCGTGACCGCGACCCCGAGCTTGGCTTGCCAGCTCTGCCGGGTTCATCGCGACACCCCCTGCCCCCTTTTTTTTTTAAATAGTCATTTCACTAATCAAGCTAGCCTGTTTCAGGGCAGTTTTGTTGTCTGCTAGAGTTTGGGATCTCTTCTCCCATTTTACAGCTTTTGAATTTGTTTCAAGCATGATGTAGCTGTGATGGGTCAGAAATTATGCTAGAGAAAATAATTTCTTAGGGTGAAATTTTTATTATTCTAACTGCATAGTTGGTCCAAAATTAAACAATCTTTTAGATGCAGAGACCTGACAAAATTTCTCACTTTCAAAATCTTGTCTAACTTTGGACCAACTATATATTTGGGATAAACTTATTGCCCTAAAAATCCTTGCATCTCACTCTTTTCCAGATCATAGGTTTACCCATGGAGACCAGTCTTCAGCTGGGTTTTTCTTCATTAAGCAAGAAAAGGAGTAGGAGCCAGCTGATGATAAGGCTCTGTCCTTGATCTTGGCAGCCATAACTCTAAAAAAATTTCTCTTCTCCATAATGCCTTTCAAAAACAAGGTGTATATTCCATTTGGGGGCATGCTATGTGTGAGAAAGTACAGTATGGTCCCAGGTGTGGAATGTGAAATTAAATGTTAACTACCTAATGTAAGATATACTTTTGATACTATGGACAGCCTTTAATCATCCTCCCAGAAAAGTGAGAAAGATACATATTATTATTGCACTCATTTATGTGTGTGAAGTTCCAGGCATGGAAGAAAAAGATGAACACATTCAAATTTAGTTGCTTAACTTATATCCTAACCTCTCAAAGACACTCAACATGGCCATAGGAGTTCACACACATTGGAAAGCTTACAGAATTATGAATGTTATCATTATTATTTAACAGATACAATTCAACTTGATTGGGACCCCAGACACTTAAGGAATCTATACATGTGCTCTGAGGTGGAGCGGGGGACACTTTAATTAGAGCAGCTGTCAACTGCTCTAATTAGAGCCTGTAATGTCATGCGTATTGAGCATCCTGTGCTTCAAAATGGCGTTGGAGCACTTTAACTAAAGCTTACTGCTATTTTGGAACATGCCAATTAGCATGATCCAGCAGGCCTACAACAGGCTCAGTCAAGTCTAATTAGCATGCTTCAGAGCAGAGATCCATCATATGTACAGATGCCCTTAGTTGCTTGATGAACAGGGTTAGTGCTTTTATTCACTGGTTCTGATTAATACAACAAGAATGAAAGAAGTACACAACTTCTAAATGTCCCAAGTTGGAATCCTTAAAATGGGGGCAATTTTTTTCTATTTTCCATTTTAAAAAGTTTCTGTTCCAAAGTCCTTCAAATCAGTAGTTAGAAAGCGGCCAGATTCCACAATTTGGGTCACAAAGATTAAGTCTCTGAACGTGTTACACTATAAAATTAGTTACAACTCAACAGAAGCCGACAGGTAACAATGACTGGAGAAAGGAACAATGGGAAACAGTTATCAAGAAATTGTGTGCATTAGTACCTACATATAATATTGTAATTTTTAGTTATTTCCATTACCATTACATATAGGGCTAATCAACAATAGTGTTTTATTATGCTAGGCACTACAGAAATTGAGTAGTAGGCAAACTCTGCTCCATAGAGCCTATAGTCTAAATTTATACGATAGCAGGTCCCATACACAGGAAATGACAAGGAACTGTGTGTAATATGGGCCCAAAGGACAGCCATGATGACCCCTGGTGGCTGCCTTAATCCTGCCTTGCTTACCCACTCTGGCCATTTAGAGTCTTGCCATACTGCCCTGCTTGCTACTCCTTGATGGTAAAAATAAAGTGGGGAAGCTGCCCCTCAGAGGCCAGTGAGCACTAGGTACACCAGCTTGTTCTACTCCCCTCAGGTTTAATTCTTAGCCCTGAACAGGACTCATCTTTTCCCTCAATCTTGGCCCAAATTAGCTCCTTTGACCCAGGACTCTGACCCATCTAGACACCACTGAACCTGGCCAGACTACTTCCTCTTCCTTTAACTGGGATTTGGACTCTATGTGGACTGAATCCCTAGTCCTCAAGTAGCTTGAGCCCTCCTAAGTCTCTAAGGCTGTAGGGCTGCTCTTTCACACCTCTAAACAGTTTGGCTTTAGCCCCATGCAGCCTATCGGGGTCACTGACCCCTGCAGGGCTCCCTCTCTGGACCTTAGCCTCTCTTACAGAAGGGTGCCTCCCAGGCACCCCTACTTTTGCCTCCACCCCTGACCCCAAACCTTTAGGTCTATGCCAGGTAATGATTGCACATAAGCCTCTCCTGAGTCCCAGCAAACTCCTACCCCTTTCCAGCTTTCTTAGATACATGTTTCCCCTCTCTCTCTGGCTGCATAGGTTAGGAGGAGTTGTATCCTCAGCAAGAATCAGACCCAGACTAAGCTCTCTGACTCAAGAGCCAGGATTTAGTAGGCTAGGGCTCCAACCTAGCCAGTCAGATGGCCTTCACCTTGCCCAGGGGTTTCTGATTAGCCCAATACTCAGCCTGCTTTCAGGCCTGCAGCTTCAATCACTGACCTGTAGCCACTGCCTTCTCCCCAGCTGCACTTCAACACTTCCTAGTTTTCCCTGGCTGCTTGTTACCCTGCAGCCCTTGCTCAGCCACAGCCTTCCAATTCTGGCTTCATATCCCTCAAGTAGCAGGGGTTAGGAGTCCCTGCTCCATGTGGTTACTGTGGTTTTCTATGTGAAAGGGTTCCTTCTCTAAACAATGTTCCCATTCTGCAGCACAGTTATGGGAGTCACATGTTCAACTGGAACAATTCAGGTGGAAGAGTAACAACAATGACTCATTCAAAATGCAATCAGGCCACAGATTTTGGCATCTAATGTACAACTTTCCTGAGACTATGGCATCTCATCTGGACACAAATGACTTGCAACATAAAACATTCATTCAGTTAAAAAAAAAGAAAGTATTTCAGTCTGGAAGGAACTGAAAGAAAATATTTAATTTAGGTTTTAGAAAAAAATGTTAGTTTCTGGAAATCAAGTCTTCCAGCAAAAATTGTCTAACCATAAATAAACAAACTATACCCATAAGGCAGTCAAGCACTTCTTAGGGCTAAATTGTGACACTGTCACAGAGATTGAACAGTATTCCTCTGCATCTTAAATAGTCTCTTTAGAATCAACATGACTACTTCTAACTGTGTCTAGTCAGGGTAAGGCAGGCTCTTATAGTATAATTAGTTGCTCAGGTTCCTATGAAAAATTAGCACAGTGTTTCTCAAGGAGAGAGAGTTGGAAGGACTAAGCTACAAGGAAAACAAGGTGGCAAGGGTGGGATGAAAATCTACATTTATCTACATAAGGTTTCTGCTGTAATTACATTTCTCAGTAGCATGTCACCACTAAACATCACAAAACAGCTTGATACATTTTATCATGATGGACATTTTTTGATTAATGTATTCATTAAAGTTATGTTAAAGTTATCCTGGGTCTGTCCTTGGCCAGTGAGAGAGTTTCATTAGTTTGTAAGAAAAATTCAGGCATCTGTCAGCACGCGGAGAGGTATTTATCATGTATTCTCTTTAAGAGCTTTCAGAGAAGGGATGCTTTAGAACTAAGTATTAAGTCTAGAACTTGGACCAATATCATAGTGGTGTGAACTGGCCAGTCAGGAACTACCATGTAATTATATCAGGTTTCTTAAAGGTTACTTAGAGAAGTCCCAGAATGCCCCCTCTGCCCTAAAACCCCTTCCACACCCCCAACCCCTTTTCACTTGGGCTGCAAAGGCTATTTTATAAGTTGTTGCAATTTTAACCTTACTTCTCCTGCATTAGCTTCCAGGAGGGGATGATAATCAGGGATCTTGGGTTTCTCTGTTTAGAAATGGCAAATTCTCTTATAAAAATGTGCATATTCTCTGATTGAAAACCCCCAAATCTGTGTTGAATACTACTATATATATAGGTATCAGTTGAACACAACAGTTTATTGATATATTTACAATTTTAAAGCAATTTGGAGGCTACCAGTCCTTCAATAATTATAATAAAATAAATTCTAAATACCTATACATTTTGGCATTTCATTCCGAATTTTTTTATCATGGAAAATCGGAACTCTCTCTTCCCCTTTCACTTAGCAGGGCATGGGTGACCCTTCACTCATCCACCACTGCTTTGTGGTATTGAGCGCCACTCATGCCATTGCCCTTCACTCCCCCAGCCACAGCCCCCTGGTCCTGCCAGTGCTCCTCACTCCCAAACCACAGCCCTGTAGCCCTGCTGGTGTCCCTTACTCTTCACCCACAGCCTCCTCACCCCTGCCGGTGCCCCTCACTCCTGATCCTCAGCCCCCAACCCCACCCCAGCCCTTACAGAGGGGCTGCCAGCTGCCAGGTCTATGGGGCCAGGGACCCAGGTCCACAACTCCCAGCCCCCCAAGCAGCACCCAAGCCTTGGCTGCTGCCTGTGGGAGGCAGTGGCTGCTGCCTGTGGGAGGCAGTGGCTGCTGTCATGGACCAGAGTATGGAGCCCAGCTACCCCTCCCCTATGGATGGCATGGCTGGAATGAAGCCCATGGGGGGTGCAGATGCGGGCTAGTGGCTGTGGGTTCAGAGCTCCCCACCCTGGTGCCCTCCTGAGGCCTCCACACCCCAGCCTCCAGGATGCAGCATGGCAAAGCAGAGTGGGATGGGGAGGCACCCCCTGCCCACCAACAGCAATGGGGCTGGCAACACAGAGTTTTTGCTGCAGGGGAGGTGACACCTGGGTACACATGGGTTACCTTGCCATGGCAGCATAGGGCTCCTGGCAGCAGCATTGAGTCTTAGAGCCCTACTCTGCTCTGCCACACCAGGTTCTGTTTGCTGGGCTGTGGAGACCCACAGAGGAAGGGCAGCAGGCTATGAAGCCCTGAGCCCTCAGCTGCCAGCTCACATCTCCCCATCATGCAAAACTCTGGGGAGCACATACCCCCATGCTCTCCTCAGGAATGCATGCAGTGGTGGGGAGCCAGCCCCCCTGTCACCAACTAGATGAGCCACCCATGGCTCCATCCCATTCCCTGTTGTAACAGGGGGCCTGCTCAGGGCCGATCTAACCATAGCCCACCCACCTGTTCCTGGGCTAACCGACCACATTCTCTCCCACCACACTTTGATGTTAATTACTTAATTGATGTTAATCAAGCAGGAGGCTGCCCATTTTCTGCCCCAATACCAGGGGGCACTATCTGCAGCTCCATTCCTCCCCTACACCACAGCGCAAACCTCGCAGATGGCATCACGTTGTTCTCACTATCACTGGTCCCTCGCACTGGGCCCCAGAATCCTCCTGATTGAACCCCAACCTAGAATCCTCTCATCAGGTGGCCTTTTCCGCCATCATACCAGGCAGCATAGCTCCCTGAGCTGGTTACCCCTCGGGAACCACTGGGACCTTTGGCTGGTCCCTCCATCGGGACCTTCTGCTACGAGCCCTGGCCCACCTCCAGGCCAGTTGGAAACCCAGGCCCTCAGCTCTGGGTGTTCCTCACGGTGGGCTCCCTGGCCCTTCAACCCTTCTGGTTCTGGTCCTGATCCTGGTCCTGGTCCTGGCCCCAGCATGGGCCAGTCAGGGGACACTCAGACAGGCCTGAGTCTATGGCCCTTTTCTCTCTCAGAGGATCCACCCTCTGGGCCCTCTGAACAAAGGGTAAACCACCTGGTCGTGGGGGCTAGAGGTTAAGGTGCCCCAACCCGCCTTTCACTGAGGGTGGTAACTGGCCTGGTATTTTCTGGGGGCTCCCGTGCCACTGAGAGCACCACCAGGCCACCCACTCCCAGCAGGGTTCAGTTTTAGGTTGTACCCAGGACCAAGAGCCTCCTATCCATCCCCTATAGCTCCTCCTTTAGCTCCAGCTGATCTCAGCAGCCCTCCAGCCAGGCAATGTTGTTGCCTCACCTCCAACAGCAGAACTGCTCTGTTTATATGGGCAGCCCTGAATCTAAAATGGCTGCTCTAATCAGGCACCTGGCGGCTGCTGCCTTCTGGCCCTTAAAGTGGCAGGCACCAACAGTTTCCTGCCACACCTGTCCAGGCCTGATGGTTGCACATGGCCCCAGGCCCCAAGTCCCATGCACCACCCTAGCTAAGAAGCAGCCCCACCCGCAGCCCTGCCCAACTCCCTCCCTCATAATAGGGGCATCTCAACTCCCTTCCCACAGACTTACCTGTGGGGAGCTTCTCTCCAGGCTGCCTGGTTACTATGTGAATGCGCACATGCACATGGTGCTCCTGCCTGACCACCCTCCTCCCACTCCCCCCAGCCCCTTACAGGCTGGAACTCTGCCAGTATACAAAGAGAAACCCATTTTCCCCCATATTTTTCTCCTTTAAAGGAGAAAATCTGGGATTGGCTCTTTAAAATGAGAAAAAATCAAGTTTTTCTGCATTTTCATGTGGTGAACAGAGAACCTGGATCCCTGATGATACTCAACATATAACAAGAACATAAATATGTGGACCCAGTTTTCACAACATGCTATTTTGTACAGCTTAATGGAAATGAAGTTTTACTTTTAAGGGAATAGAGTTTTCTCAGAGGTTAATTTAGCCATTATCTCTGGAAGAGATTTTTTTTCTAGGGGTAAATTAATGACCACAGTTTCATCTATTAACAATTATAAGTGAACCTAAACCCAAAGAAGTGTTCATTTTTTCTCTTTTCTATGATACAAGCTGTTTGTGTTCCATGGAACTGCCATGTATGGAGCTGTTTGATTGGCTTTTTCTTTTGATAGCAAGTGCTTTTTACCATCTTCTTAATTAAGATTCTTTTAAAAAGCAAGAGTGTTCTGCATATCATTTTGCTAGAGAACAGTGTATTACAGGGGGAAAAAAAAACCCTCTAAAATGGACAGATAGAAAAATCAGTGAAGTTTTTGGGACTCTTTTACTGTCACATACAGTACCTAGACTAGTAGGAGGCTGGCACTTAAATGGGGAACCTGTTTGCTACCATGATGCAAATAAATAAGAAGACGGAGAAGAAAAAGGAAGAAATTAATCCTGAAGGGTACTTCAGTTGTGCAAGAGCTTTTCTTTGAGGTCTAATAAAGGCAACCAGGGTAAAAGAGCTAAGAACTAAAAACAGTATTCTCCTTTCTTATTTTCCCTTAACTCCAGAAGATGATTGTGAGTACTATTTTACCCCTGGAGATGCTTTCTTACTACGTATTATGATATCTTCCCTATCATCTGAATTTGATTCAGGTGAGTCAAGCTTGCAACACAAGCAATTTATAAATGCACACAGTCAATTTAGGAGCAGAAATTACTCTCGCACACTCAAATGCATAAGGGACTATGCAAATAAGTTCAATGCAAATAAGTTCATTCTTTTTCATTCTTTCCCTCTGTTTCTTTAATTCTGCTTGATTTGCTCTGAATTAGCAGATGGCACTGGCATCCATTTGTTTCCTGAAGGCCAGAGAAGATGTTGTTTTAACATTTAATTTTAAAATCTTTAACAAAGCTTTGTATCCAGAAAAAAAGAGTGATTGTGGTGGAACATATCAAACTTAAAAGTCATGATTACCTTATAGCAAACAGAAGACATATCAAGGGATTTATGTAGTCAATCTCAATCCTGTACTTAAGCTTGTATGACAAGTTTTATAGAAGAGTTAGTGCTAAATAATTTTTTATAGGACTTCTGCTGATGCTTGCTGGAACTGGACCTAAATGAATTCTCTATCAATCTATGTTTTTCCTCAGATGGAGTTTTATATTACAGGATTTTAAAATTGTTTTTTGCCACTGGGGAACAGAGATGAAGAGGTGAGAGGAGCACTATCCTAAACAGTCTTCACACTAAACCATTAGAAGTATTTAACTCAGATTTAAAGATTACCCAGCATTACTGTGTAACCACAGTACCATTGAGCAGGAGTGTCAAATATGCAACTCCAAGGACAGATGCAGCACATAGAGGTGCTCCACTTGGCCCACTGGGCTATCAGTAGGCCAAGGAATACGTGGGTATGGCTAGTGGTGGGCATGGCCTACCACAGAATCCAGTGCCCTGGGATCCCAGCAGATACAACCAATGATGGCAGAAGAGTGAGCAAAGGATATGTGACACAGCTGTTGGTTAGCTGGAGGTGTCTGGCCCACTGTCACTTGCACATTTCCGCCATAGCTACTTGCCCCATTGCAGTCATGTAGACATCATCACAGTGTCCTCTGATCAGGGCCAGACACAGGCATGAACGAACCAGGAGGCTACCCAGGACCCAGAGAGAAAGGGGGCCTGAAAATGGTCATTTTTATTATAATTATCAACATTATCTCTGACAACACTCAATGTTTGCCCGGGGCCACCAGAAGTCTAGGTACAGTCCTGCCTCTGATGCCATGTTAGTCATTATTGCCACCATAGTGGCTCTTGCTGCCCAGATGGCCAGTGCCACCTACCAATCAATGCTGGATCCATCCCTGAAGGAGCCTCATAAACTAGATCCACCCCTGCTACAGGATCATTGTCATGATAGTTAAATACTCACCTTTATTGTTATCTAATTACAATTTATTGAGAAATAATATTTTGCTTGCAAACATACAAAGGGAAGAGAAGGCAAATGCCTTCAGGAGAACATACTGTTTCTTGTCATTCTTTTTTGTTCCCTTTTGTAACCTACCAGCCAAAACAACCCAGCTACTTTAAGTTGTTATCGCTAGTGCGCAAAAGGAAACAGACTCTGGGATAAGAATTTATTGTGATGTGGCTGAAGTTAATGAGATTTCACAAGTGCACTGGGAATAAAACAGGAGGATCAGCTGCCATTTTCTACACAAGTTCTTGCACAAAAAATGATTAAGGAGTAATCTAAATAATTTGCATTAGCAAAGAACGGAATAAGAAACTTCAACAGAAAGAGGAGCTCATTTAAAGAGCTCTTGAAATGGTGTTAAAAAGCATTTCCTTTCAGCAGAGAGGGACTGAATGGAGTGAGGAGCGTGCTACCTTATTCTCCAAAAAGAAGCCAGCTTTTTTTTTAATCAAGCCCATAAGCATTTATGTTGTTGAGTAAAGAATCAGCTGCTTGTCTTCTTTTCCAACTGCAACAATGTTATGGAGGATAGAGGGTTATAAGAAAAATAGAAAGCTAATCTAACAGGGAAAATGTACAGCCAAATATTCATACTGATGCTAAAATTCCCTCCATGCAAACTCAAAAGGCTTTGATTTACCTGCATGGCTTAGTTTGACATTTGTCACTCACAGTAGGTAAATACTTTAGAATCTTCTTCAAAAGAGTTAAAATTAAGTTTAATATGTTTTTTTCACATCCCTGTATAGCACCTGTTTTATATTTGTATTTCCATTTCTCATTTGAAGGGAGGAGAGAGAGAATGATTTTCTAAAGCCAAATTTTAAATGCCAACAAATTAACATACAAATAGGAGCAGATGTTGCTTTCATAAAGGTTTTTAGTAAGAAAAGTCAATCCTACACACTGCATAGGTTTTGTTTCCGTTTCCCTCTGGATTTTGAAAATAATTTGTAGTACACCATGAGAGCCTTGGTGGATGGCCATCAATTTGGCAATCCAAGCCTGTCTTTAATTTTCTTTCTCTTGTTATCTTTACTCCCAAAAAACAAACATTATGTCCTCTTGTGTATGTCATGATCCACAATCTCTAGCCAGCTTATTCCCATGTACCACAGCTAATTTCAAAATTAATTCAAAACGCCAGATTTTGAGTTACAGCCTGTTAAGTACAGCTGGCTTTGTCTGTATTTGGATTTTCTAACCCAGCTGTAATTCGGAACCAATACTCTAGTGAAACCTAAATACACTTGGTCCATTTTATGATGATGTAAGGGAGCTTTCCTTCAGTAAATCCTAGTCATAGAAATACAGGATGTGGCAGGGGAAAAAACACTTCAAATTTTAACTGGAATAGATAGTGTGCTTAGAATTAAGTAAATGAGAGGCCTTGAACCAGGCTTGAACCCCTTCTGAGGTCTGAAAAACTATTTGTTACCTTTTCATTTTAATATTTACACAACTCTGTTTTCTGGGTTTGATTAGAAGCAGACATAGAAGTACTCCAAGTATAGTGTCTCTGACCTATAGTTTGGATAAATTGGTCTGGAATCAGCTGAAGAAAACAGTCAAAGTAAAATGAACATATGAATTGCCATATCAGATGAAAGTAGTGGTTCATCTAATTCATCTCATTCAATATCCTGTCTCCAACAATGGCTAATACCAGTTGCTTCAAAGTATGATTCAAGAAATCATATTGTAGGCATTTTTTTAATAATCTGACCATTGGGAAATTTCCTTTCTAACATTATTATTTACAAGATAGCTTTTGCCATGGTATGTGAAGATTTATATCCCAAATATTTGCAATTTTATGCCTATTGATGTAACTCTGGATGATTTCATTATTTTTATAAGTGTCTAATCTTCTTCTGAAATATTTAATCCAAGGCTTTGCAGCTGGTAGCCCACAGGCCATATGTGACCTCCAGGAGGATACGCTAAAGCCCTTAAGCTCCCACTTTGGGTGCTGCTACCCACATCACTCTCCTGCTGCTGGGGTCTCCATGCTCCTCACTCCTCTAGCTTCTGCTTCCTGTCCATGTCCCTGCCCCTGGGGGGCAAATTGGTATGGCCAGCAGGACTGAGGGAACCTACAGCTGGAGGGCTTCGGGGATCCACAGACCCCACATATAGCAGCAGAGGGGTGCTGGCATGGTGCAGGAGTGTGTGCTTATGGAGGGAGGAGCCCAGGTAGCACAGAGCAGAGGTCCTGGTGCAGCATGTGGCCCATTCAGTGTATGGCTACAAGCTTGCGACTACTCAGAGGTTGGAAATCCCAAATTTACATCTTGTGGCAGTTAGTTCTGTAGACAAGCCATGTATTATGTGGAAAAATACAAGCAAGAAATGATGGAACGTGCAGGGGTTCCAGAAAGCAAAATGAGCTGTGCAAAAATTAGCTTGTTCAAGGGTGGGTATTTTGCTAGTTATCGGCATATTCATACTACTACAACCTGATCCAAACCCTGACATCCATGGGAGGATTTAGCTAACTTGAAATTAGCTTTAGTTTGTGCTGTCATTACAATATCCATATCCTAGATGAGTTGCACTCAACCTTTTTAGACTCTAGATATCCTCTGATGCATTCACGGCACCCTTCATAGCAGTAAAAGCAACACTTGGAAAATGCCAGCTCTTAGTTTTTACTTTATTTTTGACTGCAGATAAATAATAGAGCAATTATTCTGTTTCAAAGAATTCAGAAAATACTATAATAGGTAAGAATATTATCGACATTATGGATTTCTGTTTGAAATCTCTGGGTTTATCTGGGAAATAATGTTTTCACACCAAGCAGTATTAACATTGTGTGGCACTCTGTGGCACCCCTGAAAGAATTTCAAGGCACGGCAGGGTGCCCTGGTACCTTGGTTCAAAATCATTGTCCTAGACTATGACCAAGTATCAAACTAATGTCTGTTTTGTCGTAGTGTAGGGGAAAAATCACTTGTCTAATGGGCACAATTCGATGTATATGGACCAGACCTCTACCTCCATGATTTACAAAGACCAGACAACAATTCTCTTTCCCCTGAATAACAGCATATATCATTAATGACAAATAAACACATCTATACTTTAACAAATGTTTTACCTTATATACATGTCTTCTTTTCAAATTTCCATCAAAACCAAACCATTTTTATCTTGGTCTCATAGGAATTTAAGAATTTATCATATTTATTAATTAATGACAGATATGGGATTTTGCTGTTCCTGATGACATGACATCATTCCAAACAAGTGCATCTCTGTAGGATTTCCTTTGAAAAGGAGGAGATAAACCAACATGTGTGCATAGTCAGTTAATGAAAACAATACAGGAGGCATAATTGTATTCCCAAGTGTGGAAATGGGACAGAGTTGTGTCTTTTAATCATAATGAACAAAAAAAGAAGAGAGAGAAAAGGCACCAGAGAAAGAGCAAAATGTTAATTAAAATGCAAAACCTTCTGTTGTTTTTAAATGACATATTGGCCAAGGGCAAAATTCCACTTTGATCCTATCAGATCAAGCCATGTAGATCCTATAAACTTAATAGGAGTTATTTGGGCTCATTCCACCTGAAGTATGTTGAAAATAGACTATTCACTCATTTAAACAATTAGAGTCATTATATATCAGAATGATATTTATTTATTCCTTCTCTGCCATATATCCCAGACCTGATTTTATTTTCCTCCAGGAAAATTCCATTTGCTTTTTCTTACCAAAAAGTTGGCCTTTGGAATCCACAAAAAACAGTTTCAGGGATATAATAGTATCAAAGCAGATTTTAAATTTAAGTGTCCATTCCTACCTCCTTATGTTGATAGCCTTAAATTTTTTCACTAACAATTATAATGCAAAGTATGTCCATACCATTCCTCTTATCATCAATAACTGCAGAGGTTAGTCCATTGGGACTCCTGAAATCAGTAAACACATTTCTTGCTTTGTATGTGCATCTGTGATAGTGTACAATGTAGTAGGTTGTGCAGACAGGCTGTCTGTAGTCCAGCTCACTGATCTGAACTTCTGTATTTGGCTATGGGAATAAAACTTTCCAGGTCACTTTTGCAAGTGGTCATTCCATACCTGCAAAAATTCAGGAGCTCTACAGGAACTTTAACATATACATATCTTTATTTGGGGCCAGGGTAAAAGGGAAACAGTCAAAAATATGGGAGTATGATAGGCATGCTGTAAAAGAAATTAAGTAATGCAAACTCTAGCCCCAACTAGTAAAGATTCAGATTTTTTTTCTAGCTACAAACACTACCCACCTAAAACTCCATTCCCTGGAACTATTTATTACTATCTGGGTGGCTCTTAATTTATAATGTGCTCTAGTTCTGATGGAATTGCACCATCAGGTGCTTCTCTAATATGCATGAACCCAACCATCACTGTGATTTCAACTCTGTTTCTGCCAGTGCAGTAGATGAGGGATACACCACATTTACCTGAATACAGGATTACCCTGAATGTATGCCAATCCTCCAGTAATTAGATTCAACGCATAGAAAAAATAAAAATTTCTTATAATTTTCCATGTATGAAACCTAATTACAGGAGAGGCATCTTAAATTCATCCCCACAACTACTGCAGGTGATGTGTGGAGAGGTTATGAGGGGGTAGTAATGGGGCAGGTGGTGGGGGCACTAATGGCAAAGGCAGTGAGGGGTGATAAAGGACAGGCAGTGGGGAGCAGGTGGTAGTGTGGGGGCACATAGCTTACCCCCTGCCACCTTCCCCACACTTACCCTACATAGTGCCTGCCTCAGGCTGCCCTGATTCCCCCATCCCCCAGTCCTCCTTGTTTCCCCTCCAAGTAACTCTTTCTTCTCACTGCCTCCGGTCCCTGCCACAACTTCTTTCCATTTTCCCCAACCTCCATGTGTCTCTC
Organism: Crocodylus siamensis; assembly: GCF_052110815.1. Taxonomy (NCBI): domain Eukaryota; kingdom Metazoa; phylum Chordata; order Crocodylia; family Crocodylidae; genus Crocodylus; species Crocodylus siamensis. Next base: position 56,454,664 of record NC_143399.1, read on the forward strand.
CTCTGCCTGCCGCTGTACCCACTCTTACCTTTGGTCCATGCCAACAGGCTATGGCCCTGCTGCAGCCTGGAGCATGGAGCTTGGCTCTAGCCTGGCCTGTAGCAGTGGTATGGAGCCAGCACAGCTGCTATGGGGCCAAATTGGAGCCATGCTCCTTGCCCCAGGCTGCCACAGGGACAGAGCCTGCTCCCCCGTCAGTCCTCCCCCACAACCCCCAATCTTTCACAGAACAAAGGTAAGAAGGAATGTGAAAGAGGGGGATAGAAAGGGAGATGAATCAATGGAGGAGAAAGATTGGGATCTGTGGGGGATGAGTGGTGGAGCATGCAGAGGCAGTGTGTGTGTGGGGGTGCAGATAGGAACTGTAGTTGTGGCTCTGGCCCCAACCTCAATTTGGAGCTGGACCTGCAATAGCTTCCCCACCCCCCCAATGCACACACACACACTGCTGCCTTGATTGTAAGGTGAGAGACATTTTCTTCCCGATGTTAAATGTCAGGGTTCTGGGGAACCTCATCTTCTAATTGAGTAAATACTGTAGTCAGTCCGCTGTTGTATTAACTCCCTTCAATCACTACTTCTCTATGTAATTTCATGAGATAAGGACTGCCATTTATTGGGTCAGACCACATATCCATCTATCCCAGTATATATATAGTGGCAGAGAATGGATGATAAAAGGAAAAGTGAAAAGTGGGGGGGGGGATTCTTCTTTTTTTTTTTTAAGGTTCCTCCCTCACTTGCAGCCTCCAGCATTTAAGGTCTAAGAAGTTCTGATTCAGAGGCTGTACCCGTAACTCCCATGTTCAAAGCTACTGATGCATCTTTCCTCCAAGAATGTACCCAGTCCCTTTTTGAATCTGGTTAGACTATCAGCTTCCACAACATCTTGTGGCAATGAGTAAAGATATCCATAAATCACACTGGAAGCACCGCCGCGCACAGTGGCTTCTTTAATATTTTTCATTTTTCTGCTTGCCTCACCACCCCCATATTACTGGTTGAAGTTTTAATATGCTACAGTTGTGACTTCTCTGGTGATTGGTGGCAAATGGCCTGCCTGGCAGGGCCCTTCTGTTAATGAAGGTGGGGGGAAGGAACAAAATGAAAAATATTAAAGAAGCCACTTTAGGGGACACTTCTGGCATGATTGACAGAGACCCTGTGACAGGGGTATCTTGCTGGAGCCTTTCTATTGGTGGCTCCACCTTCCTGTCTTGGGCTAACCGCCTGCTTACTCACCTGCCACTCCTTGATCTTAATTGATTTAGTGATGCCAATCAATCGGGATGCTTGGGAGCAAGGAGCAGCAGGGAGAGGAGGAATACAGGCACACGTGTGTCCACATGCGCCCCCTTACCAGACCCAGAGCAGAGGCGAACGCAGCAGCAGCAGCAGAGGCAAACACAGCAGCAGCGGGGGCAGCAGCAGCTGATCCCCCTAAGGTACGTGGGGCAGAGGGACTGATGCAGCTGAGCCAGATCCAGAGGGAAGCCCCCCAGATCCCTCTTAGCTGAGCCGGTAGGGAGCCATGCTCCTGAGCCGCGTGAACAGAGGCGCGTGCCAGCATTTGTGTCAGCGTTCACACCGGCAGGCAAGCAGGAAGGGCCAAGAGGCAGACTCCTGCTAGCGTGGGGCAAAGGCACCACACTCAGCCAGAAACAGGCAGCAACTCCTACAATGGTGTCGACACGGAGTGCTGCCAGGGCCCCTTCCCGGGGCTTGTCTGAGGCCTCCACCCAGACAGAGCCCATGGGGGGGCTGGCATCCCCCAACCCTCTGGCCTGTGGGAGTTGCCCAGCAAGGCCTGGGGGGGCACGGACTGGGGACCCCCACACCTGTCTTGCAGGTGCCCACCTTAGGGCTCTGACGGCTCAGGTGAAAGAGATCCAGAAGAAGGTTAACAGGCTGAGGGGAATCAGGGAGGCAGAGGAAGAAATTGTCAGATATTTTCTTTCCCTGCAGGGTTTCACACCCAAGGAAGATGCACCTCAAGAAGTGCCCTCCACTGCTAAGTGGCAGATGGTCACCTCCCAAACCAGGGCTGCTCGTAACACAGCAGTACCAGTTCCTCCAGCCCGGCTGGAGAACAGGTACGAGGTCCTGGCAACCCTAGAGGAGAAGGAAGGAGAGGAGGAAACCCGAGAGGAGGCAACTCCACACTCTCCACATCCCGTGCAGGCCAAAGGAGACAAGCAGGCCAGGAGGAGAAAGCATCCCGTGATCATCATAGGGAACTCCATCCTGAGAGGTATGGAGGGTCCCATCTGTCACCAGGACCTCTCGGCATGCGAGGTCTACTGCCTACCTGGAGCGAAGATTCAGGACATGAAAGGGATGCTCCAAACCATGATCCAGCCCACCTATTACTACCCCATGGTCCTAGTCCATGTGGGTACTAATGATGCGGCCAGGAGAAGCCATAATCACGTGATGGAGGACTACCATGCTCTGGGGTGCGTGCTAAAGGAGATGGGCACACAGGTGGTTTTCTCTTCTATCCTACCAGTGAGTAGACGTGGAAGATGGCATGCAACTTGCATCGCGGAGACCAACTGGCGGCTTCAGGAATGGTGTCTCGTGGTGGGCTTTGGCTTCCTCAACCATGACTGGCACATCACGACGAGAGACATCCTTGGATGGGATGGGCTCCACCTTTCCCCTAAAGGTAAGCGTGTGTTTTCTTCTGGGTTGGCGGAGCTCCTCCTGCGGGCTTTAAACTAGGCTTGTCAGGCGAAGGGGAAGACGAGGGTGCAAGAATCATCGGACTGCCGGACCAAGCAACACCCACAAGTACAGCCCAGCCTAGACCAACGAGCAAAACGTATACACAGGTAAGCGACAGGGGCCAGGGCAATGCTGTGATTAGGGAGCCAGTACACACATCCACAGGAGGCGTCAAATGCCTCTACACAAATGCTCATAGTACGGGAAACAAGTAGGAGGAACTCACCCTCTTGCTAGCTGACACCAACCGGGACATAGTGGGGATGACTGAAACATGGTGGGACTCAACGCATGACTGAGCAGTGAATATCAAGGGCTATAGGCTGTACAGGAGGGACAGGATAGGAAGGAAAGGTGGGGGCGTGGCACTCTACATTAAGAAGGAATACCCATCCTCATCAATTAACAAAGAATCAGAGGAAAGGCACTCTGAAGTGCTTTGGGTTAGATTACAAGGCAGTTGAGGGGAAACAGACTTAACAGTGGGGGTCTACTACAGACCTCCCGACCAAGGGGAAGAGCTCGACCAGGAATTCTTAGGTCAGCTCATGGAGGTAGAGAAGTCTAAGGATGTGGTAGTCATGGGGGACCTGAACTTCCAGGACATCTGCTGGGAAGAGCAGTCAGCCAGAACTGACCGCTCACGTAGGTTCTTAGCCAGAATACAGGACCTCCATCTAACCCAGGAGGTGCACAGCCCCACCGGGGAGACACTTTGTTGGACCTGCTGCTGGCCATGAGAGATGACCTGGTGAGGGGGCTGCGGGTACTTGACCACCTGGGCGACAGTGATCATCACCTGCTGGAATTCATCATCCAGCGCAAGGTAGCAAAGGCCTGCAGCAAGGCAGCAGCCCTAGATTTCAGGAGGGCGGACTTCAATGAGCTAAGGAGAATAGTTGGGGAAGCACTGAGGTCCCAGAGGGGAGGGGAACCAGGTGTCCAAGAAAAGTGGTTGCTCCTTAAGGAGATGATCCTCCAAGACCAAAGGGAGGTAATCCCAGTGAGGATCAAAGGGAGCAGGAGGGCACACAAGCCCTCATGCCTCACCAAAAGCATCCAGGAATGTCTCCTAGCTAAAAGGAAGGCATACACCCAATGTAAAGCAGGGGACATCACCAGGGATGACTATACTGCAGTTGGTCAGGGATGCAGCGGGGCGGTCAGGAAGGCCAAGGCAGAGATGGAACTGGGACTAGCTTCCTGGATTAAGGACAATAAGAAGTCCTTCTTTAAATACATAGGGGGTAAAAAGAAGGTTCCGGGTAATGTGGGGCCCCTGCAGGACATGTTAGGAAATGTGGTTGTCACACCAGACGACAAAGCCTACATGTTTAATGATTTCTTTGCCTCCATCTTCCTAAGCAGGGACTGGAACAGCCACCCCCCCACTGGGCCTCTCGGGCCCCAGGGGAGACACACCTAGGCCAAGGTGAGGAACTAGTTAGGGAGCTTCTGGAGGGACTGGACGTATTCAAGCCAGCTGGTCCAAAAATCTCCACCCTAGAGTACTAAAGCAATTGGCTGAGGTCATTGCAGGACCCCTGGCATGGCTTTACGAGCACTCTGGTGTGGTGCCAGAGGATTGGAAGAGGGACAACGTGGTTCCGATCTTCAAAAAGGGTAAGAAGGAGGACCCGGGAAACTATAGGCCAGTTAGTCTTACCTCGATCCTAGGCAAGCTGTTCGAGAAAATTATGCTGGCACACATCCACGAGGGGCCAGCAGGGGATTAAATGCTTAGGGGCAACCAACATGGGTTCATCAGTGGCAGGTCCTGTCAGACAAACCTGGTGGCCCTCTCTGATCAGATCACCAAATCCTTAGATGCAGGGGTAGCAGTGGACATAGTCTTCCTGGACTTTCAGAAGGCCTTCATCACTGTCTCTCACCCTGTTCTCATTAAGAAACTGGGGGATTGTGGTGTTGACACCCACCTAGTCAATTGGGTCGCCAACTGGCTGGAGGGCTGCACCCAGAGAGTGGTGGTAGATGGGTCATTTTCAACCTGGAGGGATGTGGGCAGTGCAGTTCTGCAGGGCTCGGTCCTCAGGCCCACACTGTTCAACATCTTCATCAGCGACTTGGACAAGGGGGTAAAAAGCACCCTGTTCAAATTTGCTGATGACACTAAAATGTGGGGGGATGTGGGCACACTAGAGGGGAGCAATAGGACCTAGACAGGTTACAGGGGTGGGTGGATGAGAATAGGATGGGATTCAACACCAACAAGTGCAAAGTGATACACCTGGGGAGGAACAACCGGCACCATACCTACAGGTTGGGGAACTCCCTTCTTGTCAGTACAGAGGCAGAAAAGGATCTTGGAGTCATCACTGGCTCCCAGAGGAACATGGGCCAGCAGTGTGGGTATGCAGTCAGGAAGGCCAACTGCACCTTGTCATGCATCCACAGATGCACCTTGAGCAGGTTCAAGGAGGTGATCCTCCCCCTCTATGCAGCACTGGTCAGGCACCACACTTCAAGAGGGATGTGGACAACATGGAGAGGGTCCAGAAGAGGGCCACTCGTATGATCAGAGGACAACAGGGCAGGCCCTATGAGGAGAGTCTACGGGACCCTGAACCTGTTCAGCCTCCAGAAGAGAAGGCTGAGGAGGGATCTAGTGGCCTGTTACAAACTAGTCAGGGGGAATCAGCAGGCACTGGGGGAGTCACTGTTCCCCCGAGCACTGCCAGGAGTGACCAGGAATAATGGTCACAGGCTGGTAGAGGGTAGATTTAGGCTAGACATCAGGAGGCACTACTTCACGGTCAGGATGGCTAGGATCTGGAACCAACTTCCAAGAGAAGTGGTGCTGGCTCCTACCCTAGGGGTCTTTAAGCGGAGGTTAGATGAACACCTTGCTGAGGTCGTTTGACCCCAGTAATCTTTCCTGCCATGGCAGGGGGTCAGAGTAGATGATCTACTCAGGTCCTTTCCAACCCTAGAAACTGTGAAACTATGTAATTAGCTGGAGGCTGCCCACTTTATATGCCTGGTGTCAGGGGGCACTATCTGTGGCTCCTTTTCCTCCCCTACACCGCAGCCCAAGCCTTGTAGATGGTACTTGACATGGTTTGCCCTATGCCTTGGTCCTCTTCTTTACTTCTGGGGCTCCTCACTGTCCCCTCTCACTCCGGGGCTTCCCACTGTCCCCTCTCGCTCCGGGGCTTCCCACTGTCCCCTCTCGCTCCAGGACTGGGGTCAATGCACCCCAAACGCTGCCCCCTGTATGGCGCCAGGGTCCCATGCTACCATGGAGCTCCTATGAGGCCTCCTTCAACCCCTAATAGCCTCACCCAGTCCTCCGGTAAAACAGTAAACACAAAGCACAAAGCCCCTGGGTTATAACATAAAACTAAACTGTCCAGTCAAAACCACGTTCTATCCCTACCAGGAAAATACTCCAACTCATAGCCACAACCAGGGGATGCTCATGCAGTCTATCTTCTTCTTTCTCTCTGCACTGGCCGAGCTCCCCACTCCTTGGCTGCGGGAGGAACCGCTCTCCTGGCCTCATGCTTGGGCTTAAGAAGGGCCAAGCCCTTCCCCTTCCTGTCAGCTGATTCCCTTGTTTCCCCTAGCAACCAGCACCTGTGCTGCCCTGGTGACTGGCAGTTGAGCCTCCCCTTTCTCACCACTCTCCTGAGCCATTTCTGCTTTTGGACGCAGGGCACCCGAGTGCTCTGCGACAGACCCGTATAATAAGTACCAATTTAATTACACGCTGCATGGAAAAAACCCACCTTGTGTTAGTTCTAAACTTGCTACCTACTAGTTTAATTTATGAACCATAGTTCTTCTATTGTGCAAAACAGTAAATGATCCTCTGTGATTAGTAGATAAACATCTATTACTCGCATTTACTTGTCAAAACAGAAACCAGTTACAACCAGTTAAACACACTATGTGGAAGTATACAAAACGTTATCATCATTAAACTCTCTAGCTCTGGCTTCTATTCTCTCATCTTATATGGAGAGCTCCATTACTTTGAGTCTTCCAATAACAGCACTTACAAGTACTCGAGAATCATGTTTACCATATAACACTGTTCAGCTTCATACAGGTTAAAACTATACCTGCTCTCTCCCTACAAATTTATGAGTGCATCTCCTGTTATCTGTTATCTTTTCAGTCTTCAGAGAAACAAAATGAAACTAATCTTATTAGTGGCTATAGTTGCTGCTCATGGAGTTAAATAAAATCTGAATTCCTTCTCATATATTTAAAGGGACATATATATATATATTGGTTGAAGTTTTAATCTTTTTCATTTTGTTGCTTCCCCCCACCCTCATTGGCAGAGGGGCCCTGCCAGCCAGGCCATTTGCCACTCATAACCAGAGAAGTAAATACTGTAGCATATTTAAAGCTTCAACCAATATATATATTCCTTGGGTACCCTGGAGTATATATGGAGTTGCATAAAATTGGAATCTCTTCTCATACATATATATGAGAAGGAATTTAAATTTTATGTAACTCGAGATATATGTATTTTGCAGTTTTTTTTACTTTAAACATCTGACCTGAAAAACTGAAAAATGCAAAGATAATTATTATTTTTAAGTATGCGTACACACATAGCACCCAAATGCATACACACACGTCTTATTTTTTTTAACATTTCTTATCTTTCTGGGAATTTTCTGGAATTTAACATTAGATGTTAGGTAAAAACTTAAAACAAAGAGTTACTACAGATTATATTTTATTATTGGACAACATTTGCCACATCTAATTTCTTATAATCAGAAACATACTTAAAGCAATTGCTGACTAAGTTAAGTCTGAATTCATAAACTATTGATCCTGCATTGTCTATGGTTCAATCTAAAAGTCCAAGAGAAACCAGGCTCAAAAAAAGTCAGGGCATACAAGAAGTGACAAAAAAAAGTAAACGCCTACTCAAAGCTTGGCTTTTTCCTGTTATTAAAATTCTGCATTTCAGTGACTTATCCAAATAGTGGCCACCTTTTCAGATTATAAACTGGAATGTCCTAGCTTGGGCCAGAGGCATGTGGGTGGGTTGGTGCTAGGACCTGGTGACTGCCACCACTTCTGTATGCATCCATACGAGGAGTGCTAATACTGCTGATGCCCACCACTGTCCAACACTGCAGAAAAACCATGGTGAAAAACCAGGTCTATGGGCCATCTCAAATGTCTCTGTAGACCATTTTGTATATGTTGCTGACCCCTGACTTATCCTGTCAAGCCTAATAGGAAGATAAAGAAAAAAACCTTAGCTCATGGACTTGGAAATAAGGGTCCTATATTTAGAAAATCATTGGAGCAGACTTGAAATCTGAGTGCATTTGAGCTGCATCTAATGAGGAGAGATGTAACAGAAATGGAGTAAGACTAATAGAAAATGTACTCCAAGCCCAATGAATGGATCTTTTGTTCTTCTCTAAAAAATAATAAACGGAACAAGGCTGATGTAGATGTCTTAAAAATGCCACAAAGGAAAAATACACTAAAAAGGAAAATTACTGCCTTTGGGAGTGACTAAAAACAATATAAAATAATAATAATTATATATATTTTTTTATATATATATAAAAGATAAGGGATTAAAGACTAGAATATTTAGACCACTATAGGGTTAAGAAGAAACTTGATGTCAAAGAAACAAGATATAGCAAAAATAAATAAATAAATGAGTTTATCAACCTTCAGTATTCATGAGGGAAATTTGGGATGAAATGCCATAAATGGGATCATATTTTCTAAGGACTGAGTAGTGTAATTGTAAGAGCATTACCCCAAAACATATCTTGTATAAGCTAAAAATCAGACAAAGATAAACTAGACAAAGTTTCAGAACAGTGGGTCATCAACTCCATATCCAACTGACAAGCACATTTTGAAGACTTTGAAGAGAGACAACAAACTGAGTAATTGCACAGTAAAAGGACTTTTAGATTTTACTGTTTAAAAAAGGAATAGGATTTCATTTTTTATTACATAGACCAGTAAATCTGGGACATAGTAAATTGTAAGCACTATAAAGATGTGTTCAGAATCAAGGTGTACTTTTCTTCAATATTTCATGAACTTCATTTAAAATGGCACATTTTAAGGATGATTTTCACTCCAAAACCAACAGCAGAATCACATACATACATTGCATAAGAATCCAGCAAAAAGATATGTCTTTGCTTATTATATACAAATCTCTATCTATTTTAATACTAACGTTGCACCATATTGGTGAAATGGGATGTTGGCAGAATATAGGTTTTTAAATAATAAAATTAAATGCAGAATATTGTACTTCAATGGCTAGAACACCTTTTAGGTGCCTAAATGCATTGGCCACCTACATTTTGGGCCTGAGTTATTCCTAGATTCCAAAACTCAGACTTCCAAACTTACAAGTCCAGCCAAAGCAGCTAGTGCAGTGGTTCTCAATCTTTTTTGGACTTGAGGCATCTTCACAGGACTTGTGCCACCTCTCTATAATTTTGTGAATTAAATAGCATATGATGATGATGATAATAATAATAAGCCTGTGCCTATATGCTTTCCTCCTCACAACTTGTGGCAATTCTTTAGACTTAAGTTCCCCATATTGTTCTATTTAAAGGTAGGGGAAAATAGAGCATTTTTTAAAAATGAATATTTTAATCCCAGGCCTTAAAAAGATTAATTTCTTTACTCTCTTAAGAAACAATCCTGATTAAATAAAAATGTACAAAACCACTGGGTACCCTACCCCTAGAATGCAGCAGAAACTCGTAATACATCTTTGCTTCCATCTATAACTGAAAAGTTTACTTGGTCAGGGAAAAACCTTAAGTGATCCTACAAAACTGCCTCCAACACAAATTGCAAACAGGCTGCAACTTGTTCAATAAATTCTCATTTTTAAGCTATTTATCATCCATCATTGGGCATTTGTCTCAACAGCTTAGGTCACAGTGCCAGCTACTGCTTTATTTCCCCTGGGTCTCCTTTTGTTCCTGATTGTCAAGATAACTATACCCTCCTGTTGCTGATTGTTGCCTTTCCAAACTTCATTCAGCCTTACTCTGAGATTTGTAAGAAGTACCTGTTATTTTGTTCACCTTTCATACATTTGGTAAATAAAGTATGGATGGACAGATGTTCTTATGTTGGAAACTGAGATGTAGCCCAAAATATTTATGTATCACATTTGATCACTTCTGTTTCATTTTATTCCTATTTATGGGCCTTGCCCATTATATTACAAGTAATGGCTTTAAAAGCACCTTGCTTGAGTAGGATATCTACCTGACAAGAGTGGGTATGAAATATTTGCTTTACTGACTTCCTTCCCTTAACTTCCACTGAAGGTGTATAGTCTGGACAGAAATACATAGGAACTCAGATTAACTAGAATTACTGTATTTCACTGCTAGCATGGCTACACATTTTGGAGGCAATCCTGGCAATAGTTAAACCACTTGGAAGGAACAGGTTGTTGTTGCCTTGCAACATATACATACAGATGACTTTCCTACTAGAGGAGCTCCCTGCACTAGGTATATACAATATCACTACTATATATACCATTATTGTCTGGTTTAGAACATAATGGTGTTCATATATGGTCCTTCTTCCTCTTCAAGAAGAGGAACATTTTAGGAAGTTACCTGCAGGCAATGCATTAAATAATAGTCATTGCTTCAAGCTTAACCTGCATATATCCTACATAGACTTGATAAAAAAGTGGAATTTTCAGAAGAGTGGAGAATGGGAGAGGTAACACCTATGTTCAAGAAGGAGGGGAAAAGGATACTGGCAACTATATCCCATTGAATGTGGCTCACTGTTAGATAGGTCTTTAAAACAATTTCTGAAGGAAAGAAGAGGTAAGGTCATGTCGTAGCCATGATGGTCTAGAAATTAATGTGAGAAGCACAGATCTGTTGGGGAAATATCTTTTATTGGACCAACTGTATCATTGGGATAAAGTTAGATGCACTTAATTTTTTCAGGGCTGAGAAGGAAAGTAAACACAGCAAATAAAAAAGAATAAAGACTTGAAAGTAAATAAAATTATAAAAAAAATACCCCATATAGATTTACCAAAGCTATATTATGCAAGACTAAACTAATATCTTTCCTTGATAAATGATTTTTTTTTTAGATAAGGGCAAGTTGTTTAGTACAAGGTTCATGAGGTAGGTAAGACCATGATGGCCACGAGTAATGACAATGAGTAAGGTAGAGGGGTTACTATTGGAGTCTCTCACCAATACATCATGGGCAAATGTTTCTTAATGGCTTTGGCAAAAATAAGCATGTGCTGATGACATGAAGATTGGTGGTATTACCTGTAAAAAGAAAGAAACGTATTTACAGAGATAAGATTAGGCCAAATGATTTTAAGAAATGTAGAAGCAAAAAGAGTTCTACAATACAATGAAGAGTTCTACAAGGAAATGCAAATTTATTCATGTAAGGGTTAGATTTTTGCTATAAAGATTTCTGCTGTAAGACAGAGATTGTGTATTTGAAACAAAACAGGAAGAGAACATTCTTGGTGTACCAGGTAATGAGGATGGCTGGAGCAGTCAATGTTACACAGCTCTGAAACAGAAAAATGCAATACTAGTTATTTCCACTGAACAGGGAAATACCAGTGACATTGCACAAAGTTTTTGTCAGACCTATTTTTAGGTGGATTATTTAATGTAGTTGCCTGCAACTGCAAGGGACTAGACTTAGTTTCACAAGAATCCTTCCTGATGTTTTGACCCAGGACAAAAACACTCATCAAAATAGCAGAATTTCCTGTGGGACAAGTCAAAATATGAAAACAAGGGCAAGTTGTCCATGAGACTTTCATGATGCACTGGAGTGACCCACAAGAAGAGACAATGGTGCATCAAGGAATATGGAGTCCCTCCAAAGGGTAGGCCTCGCTGCAGGGGAGTAATGAGAACATGAGGAAATCAAAGCTTTAACCCCCATGAGCCAGTGTGGCTCAGAAAGATAGAACAATTAATACTGATTTAACCATAAATGAAATGTTCACTTATATTTTCCAGAGGAAAATTACCAGTAAATGTGTTCTTTTCTTGCAAAACAAAACAAACAACCCTCCAGCCCCCTAGCATATTACAGTTTGAAATAAAATAAACATTTCTGATGGTTCTAATATACAACATTTGAGAAGTTGCTTAATTAGTTATTTATCAGTTTGTTTTCACATTTGAGCTTCTATTCAGATACAAGTAGACATCCTACTATCATTCGAGGTGGGCAAACCACTGTGACCTTTTAATTAAAAACTGCTATTAATAGAAAAATCCACTTTTCTTTACAATCACACTAATATTATTTAGTTTATTTACACTGAGGTCTTAGTATGTAATTATTTCTGTACCAATATTCAGGAAAAGTGGAAGATTTTTTTTGGAGGGAGGACCTTCTTCAAATACTGTTTTGTGTACATATACGTATTAGGTACAATTCTATTTGCAAACTTAACTCTAACTAAAAAATGTGGGTCTCCTAGATCAAAATGAACAAACAATCTTCTCTGTCTTTGAAACTGCATTTTCCCCAATTACAGCTGAAAACTGACTGCTCCTTAAAATGTTGTGGTATGGCTCTCCATCTTTGCCTAAATTCTCTCTTAAGAGATAAATGCCATTTTAGGACCTTGTTAGACAGTAATTTTGGTTAACTTCTGTAGTACTTAATACCTGAAACTAGCTCCTGGATTGTCCTCACATTAAAACCTGAAACTAGTTTTAAACACTCCTTAGGTGGCACATAGTTATCCCGCTCTACAGCAGGATTATCTCTCATCTATGTTACCCAGCTCATGTTACACTAAGATGTAGCCACTCAGGGTTACTTCTTAGTGTGAACACCCCACCCACCCACTCCTCCTCCTCCTCCCCCTTCCCTGGCTTAGACTGTGCCTCCCTCCCTCCCTGTCCCCCCCAGCACCTCAAATCCCTACTCACTGCCCCCCCCCACATTACTTGTGGCTGCCTGTGCTGTCTGTCTTGGGGGAGCAGGCAGGGAAGGGTTAATCTGCCTGTGGCCACTGCTACCACTGCTGCTCTCTGGGCCAGGTTCAGTCTGGAAAAGATCAGCTGAGTCTACAGAAAAGCATCCTGGTCCCACCTTCACCCCCATTTCCTCCTTCAAGGGTGGAGACCAGGGAAGTAGGCAGTTTAACTGTCTTGGCCTGCTTCCCTGCGACAGACTATGCAGGCTTCCACAAGTAAGTAGGGGCAGGGGCAGCCTGGGGATGTGGGGAGCAGGGGCAACCTCAGGGGACAGGGAGCAGAGAGGAAGCCTGAAATAGGAGGCAGGGGGATTCTTACCTTTCAATCCTCCAGGCCCCTGCTGGCCCGAATGTGAGAGTGCTCAAAACTCAAGCTACCACTAACACCCATCAATATTTGTGCAGTTCACAGTGGAAGGTATAATAAGGCCCTTACTTTGGAAGGATCTAAAGTAAGAACATAGGAAATTACATACGAGGTGTGATAAGTGATCTCTCTTTATCCCAGAATCATGTTCCTGGTAAGAACAAGAGGTTGAACAACACCTGCATCAGTTGTAATGGGTTGGTCTTCTAACAGAGAAAATGCCTTTCATTTTAAGGCCAATGTATGGACATTAATAACCATTATTGTAATCTACAATGACTCTTACTTAACACTGGCCAAAACAAATTCAGCCAATAAAATCTGTTTGAGCTATAGATTGGGGCAGGGAAGGGAGGATGTGGGGGACTAGACTAGTTTCTCAAAAACTGCATTACTTAGAAACCAAATAATACCCTGAAATCTACAGTTTAATTTCCCTTCCAAAGCAATTTTTCCCCTAGAAGAGATATTAATCTTTATTTATTCTTTCTTATGACAATAGTAGACAGTCTAGTTAGCTATATAATTGTCTAATTGATTTTTAAATCCTTTTAAGTTCTTGGCTAAAAAAAAAAAAGAATAGGCCACATCTTAATTTTTCATTAACAATTCCTAAAACAATCCAGTAGTATTTGTACTCATTTCTACCTTTGGTATGTCCTTCATAAGAAAGATTAAAAGGATAACTTATACCTGTTTCTTGAAATATGACTGTTGTTGCTGAATTTATCTATTTAGTCATCACACAGTAAACATTATAGATTGCTGTCCAGACAGCCTATGCTGCACTTAGAAAATGTGAATTTACAGATGTATAAACAACATGCCAACTTTCCTGACACTTATGTATCTAACAGAACTTTGATAATTTTTGTTTCTATGTTTTTTAAAGAAGTCCCTAAAACTCTAATCTCATTTTAACAAAGATTTTCCCCTATCATTCATTTCCTGCATACAAGATATTCATTTTATGTTAGTTCTCTTACCCATACAGTAGCAGCTATGGTGACACTCATTATTTTTCTTCATCAGTTATGAACTTTACATTCTGCCAAGAAAATGAACTTCAATTTTGCTACATACAAGAAGTTTAACACTAATTAAACTTCAAAATACCCCATCTACATATAATTGCATGAGCCTTTCTACATCTCCAGAAGCCTGTATTGGGCTAATTTACATAATATCTAAGTTACATTAAGAAAATACATACCATCAGCAAAAAATAAGCTGTAATGAGAACAATTTCTTTCCTTCTTTTAAAGAGAGCTCAAGTTATTTTTTTCTTTGTGATCAATCTGCTTAGATTTTTATTGTTAGGATACCATTAAAATGTAAACTACATGTTAGGAAGGGTATTGTAGAAAGAGAACTGTATCTGATATGGCTTGCACCGTTTAAGTATTTCATTTTCTAAAAGGTAGTAAATAAAAATATATACATAGAAAGCATGTGAAGATATTAAAGTCAACACCACTGGGGGGTAGGAGGTGGGGAAGCTTTTAAACCTCAGATGCTGATAACTTTCCTCATGTTAAGTAGTACCATACTCTAGTTATAGGCTTATTAGCAAGTGATCATGCTGCAATGGTTGTTTCAAAAGGAAGTTAACTCAGGAATTTGTAAAATGAAATGTGGAATATGCTTCTGTACTTTACAGTATGGAGTCACCTTCTGAGCATTTGAATACTTTTATTTTCTATTTACTAGGTTAATTTGAATTTTTTTCTTATAACTTCTTTAAAATGGTGGACTAACCTATGTGAAACTACATATTATAACTTGAAAGATACATAGGGCCACTTTCTGTGCAAGGTAACTGGTTGCACTTCAACTATGTAGGGACAAGAATAAAAACCCAAAGCATAATATTGCCAATAGGAATACTCAGACATTTATCATGACATGAAAAGAATATGAAGGATTCTAAGGTAAAATGCAGACTATTTGTCTTATATATAGCCACTGGGCATGTCTACACGAGGGGTTAACAGCACAGTAGCCTACTAATACTGCACAGTAGTGTGTCATAGCACAACCATTGCTAACATGCTACTGCACAGTATTCTTAGGCTATTGAGCAATAGCATCCCTTGAAAGGCATTCACCAGTGCTACTACACGGTAACTCCACATTTATTTAGTAGTTAATTGTACAAGTACTAAACTAAATGTGCAGTAACCACTGCACATTTATGAATGTGTAGACATGCCCACTGGCACTTATACAGTACATGTAAACAGTCTTGTATGTGTTTAGATCACATATTTTCACACACATAATACATTTATTACCTACCTAAACTTAAAGATTGTATAGCACTTGATTTGTGCTTGGACAATTATTATATGCACATAAATTACACTACAGTATGCAAAGGTGCATGTGCAGTTGTATATACCTAGCCCTGAAAACCCTGTTTAGCATACTGAGAATACAGAGAAGTGAAGTCAGAAATAATTATCCATTCTAGAAAGCTTTATTTAAGTGAATTAAAAATACTTAGTTCTTATAAATGACTGTGGCTTCCTAGGTATCAATATGTATTTCCTGTGGTATCTAATACCTTCTGTTTCTATTAAAATTCCCTCAGACACTTCTTTTCATATGAATGTCAGCTCCTGTCCAGTGCAGAATTGTTTTGATTGTTATGTATTGCTTCATTCCAGGAAACGTTCTTTTTTCACTGTGGCAAGACAAGTGAATCATCTTGACTATCAGAGAGTAAAAATCAAAATGTTTCTGATTTACACATCTGTACCAGCAAGGAATAGAAATGACTGGGCCTTAAGCCAACCCCACTCACTCTATCAAGAATGGACTTAGAATTGGATGTTCATTTCTATATTTCAAAGGCTCCAAGGGAGCTATCCATCAGAAACACTGAGATGATCAAGACTGGAGAGGATGCTGAGATCACCTCTCCAAATGAATGAGTGTTACTTTTGCAGTTCCTTCTTGTGAAAGGATTCATGGGCTTACAAGGGGCATTTCCTCAGCAGCAGAGCTTTATGACTTTAGCCCTACATAATCACCTGAAATTTTAAGGTGAAAACTGGAGTTACCAGTTTCATCTGTTGTACCAGCCAAATGCACAAAGGAGGTAGCCTTTGGCACAAGTCTAGAATGGAGTGCAAGCTGAGGGATTCTTGCTGAGACATGTTAACTGCCATTACCAACAAACTAACCTTGGTAACCTGAATTTCAAGCCAGTGTATTAACCACAAGGGCAGCCTTTTTCTGACTGACATACTTTTAGAACCATCTAGAAGGTACTAGTGGGTGCATCTACACATGCAAATTTAAGGCACATTAGCAATTTTTAAGGCCCATTAAGGACATGGGTCTACATGTGCACCCTTAATGTGTCTTAAAAGTGGCAAATTTAGGTGCAAATAATTAAAGTGTCTTAATGCATGTGTAAATGTGCTAAGGTGCATTAATGCTGTGTATGTCAACTGACTTGGGACTAAGTTTAGTCCCAAGTGGATCCACACACCTTGTTAATGTGCCCAAATGTGTGCACATGTAGTTGTACACCTAAATCACCTTAATTCACATTAGGCAAATGCACATTAAGTTTAGGCACACATACGAGCATGTGTAGACATGCCCAGTTTCTTCATTCCTCTCCTCCTTTTCCAAAGAGAATTCTTATCCATTATTCATGCAGATCCCGTTGCTTCCACATGTTCCGCAGTTTGGCATATAAAACAAAGAGGCAAGAATTCTTGGGAGTGATAGCTTGTATTGGACCTACTGCATGGTTTAGCTAGAAATAGAAAAGCTTTTGGGTATTTCAGTATCCTTCCTCACTTGCCTATGTCTATCCCAACCATGAAGTTGATCCAATAAAAGATATCACCTACAAGAATTCTTGCTTTCTGCATATTCCCTGGACCATCATGCAACATCCCCACCTCAACGCCTATAAAACCTCATTTTTTAAGACATGATCAAGCAGTTAATCACATCTTACATTGTGACCCAGCTACACATCCAAGCAATTAATGGCATGATAAAACAAGAAATAAATCAGAAAGTTATTTCAAAAAAATGTTGAACAAATTTGTGGCTTGTTCTTATCAGGCCATTAGTGGAACATGTAGTCACCCCTGTAGCTGAGAGCCCCATCAGCTGACAGGGCTCCTAGCCACAGAGGTTCAACACACACTGCCACAGCTGTGATACCCATCAGCTGCAAGACCTGCAACCAGAGCAGCAACATGCACATTGCCACAGTTGCATGCCTCATCAGCTAATGGGGCCTGCAGCCACAGCAGTGTGTGGGAAGCTGCTGTCTGTGTGTCTCATCCACTGTGGGGCTAGCAGCTGGGGAATTTGCTGCTTACCAGTCTGGGGTCCCCTTGCACCAGCAATTAGGCATGGCCAGATCTGATGCTCTATCCTACAGTCACGCCTCCTGCCATGGATATGCCACTAAAAATATAGTTATATATAGTGGTGCTTCATTTTAATCATGGGAAAATGTGGATTTTGGATTACTTTTTTAATCTAAAAATTGGAGATTTTTTTTTCAATCAGAGAAAACCAGGCTCCCCATACATCAGATCCTATCACATCTTTACCTGAATGTCTAGAGGGGCCTTCTAAGAAACACATTTCTTTATATCATAGATATGGCTACAAGTCGGTGCAATAATAGAATGGTAGTGCTGCTTTTCCCTCAGGTTTGGGTCTTTTGATTTTTGGATGCACTGTTCTTTGTTAAGGCTAAAATTCACTTGTGACTGCACTGTCAAACCACCAGATCAGGGATTAGCTATGAGCCACAACACCTCTCCTCTTTGCCCTTCACTCAGGGTGAGGATTATGTACTTGGAGCAATTCATTCTTTTTTTGGAACAATTTCATCCCACTGTACATTTGATTTCCCCTAGCTACACTGGCCAGCGAGTGGAGAAGTGATGTTAAAAACAGTAGGATAACCAGTCAACATATTGTCACCTTTTTTTTTATTAGGTATTGTGCCTAGGTAGTAGCTGGTTATTTACAAGCTGAAAGCATTACACAACCAGTATATGTCAACTAATAATCCATCTTTACTGATCTTTGTTAAGGTGAACATTCATATTTTTCTATTGCATATGTATTATCCTTATCTCTCTCCATTTTTGTAATTTTTTTTTACTAGATTAAAAAGCTTTGTTGCTACCTGTAAGTTTTCCTTTGTCACAACAGATGCTCACTTACTGTATCTTGTAAGCCCTTCTTATGTTAAGATGTTAGAAAGTTATCAGTGGGCATGTCTACATGAGATGCTACGTGACTGTAGTGACAAGCTGCAGCGATGTAGCTTGTCACTATGGCAACATAGCATTGGCTGGCACAAACTGTGATGACAATGCTACATCACCGTAACAGTAAGGTACGTTACCGTAGCTCACACTATGGTGACACAGCATTTTAAAAAAACTGTGCTGGGACAGTACTGGTGGGTACCGCGCAGTCACTTAGTACTTGCTAAGGCAAGTACTAAATGACTATGCAGTACCAAATGCACAGTCAGGGGCACATGTAGACATGCCCAGTTGTTAGAAAGCTATCATCTACTAAATACCCATTAGATCACAATAGGTTCCATTAGGTTTGAATCTGCCTTTACTCCCCAAATGTGGAATGAGGATTTCTTCCCCTCCTTGCCACCCGAATGCATTGGGAAATAGCAGGTGAGCATCCCTGAAGTGTCTGTACGTATATTTTTTTATTCCAAGTTGACCAGAGTTAGTAGGAAGGCCTTTAAAGGAAGAAGCCTTATCTAAACCTGGTATCTAATGACTTCTATCACACTGAAGTTGCAAACAGATGCTCCTTTCATGCTGCCATAAATTTTTTTATGGCAGTATGAGATATTCACACCCTTTGTTGTGCCACAAATGCCTAAAATTATGGCTGCAACAAAAGATGGTATTAATTTATGCTGGTATTTTGTGGTGGCTGTATGTTTGTTTTAAGAACAGCCTGGTCTCCAGCAGCCCTGAGCTGCAGCTCCTAGGGCCTTAGAGACCTGAACCCACATGTCCCAGGAATTCATTTGAAAGTGAGTGGCTCTAATTTCCCATTTTTACAAAGATGTGCCCTAAGTTAAAATTGAGGTGCACCTCTGTATATCAGATCCAGGCCTCTAAGGGTGACTGTGATACTCCCAGGGGCACCTCAGCTCCTGTCCCCATGATGGCTCCTTGGGGAACCCATCTTTCTTCTTCACCTGCCATGCCTTGAAATAATTAATCTTAGTGTGAAAGGGAGACTTCCCCCAGGATCCTAGAGTGTGCTCAGTCCAGCTTGCCCTTGAGATACTCAGTCATATGGCCCTCCTGGCCCTCAGGGCACCAGTTGCCTTATGAGCTATTTTTGGCCTAAGTCCACCTCTATAGCCACACCCAAGCCTTGCAGATACTACTCTAGATCCTTCTACCAGCTTGTACAAGCCTCAGCCTTCTTGGCTCCATCCCACTTAATTCCTCTTACTGTAGACTGCCAAACTAGGCCTACTTCCTCTGGTCCAGCTTCTGAGTCTCAGCCTCTTGCCTCTCTTATCTCTTGGACTGTCTCACTCAGGCTCAGCTCTTTGCTCTCTTGGCTTGAGCGTGCCCCTATTTCACCATTGGGGTACAGGCTCTTCCCTTCTTGGCTTTGGCCCACCCTAGATAGGGCTCAGAATGGAGGCCACGTCCCAGGAACTCCTGTGAGCCATCCAGGCATCACAACATACACTGCAAGCAGCCAGTTCCTCAAGAAATCTAAAGACCTCTCTGGGCCATTATACCACTGCAAAAGCCCTTCCTCATATGCTAGTTCTCAGCCCCTGGGAGTACTTGGTCTGGCTTGTAGCTTCTGCCCCTTATCAGCTCAGGCTGGTAGGAACTCTCCCCACTATGGAGTTTAGAGCAACCCTGGGCTCCTGTTGCAGGAACTCAGGCTTATATCTCCTGAGCCCATCCCTCCCACATCAGATGCTGTCCTGACGAGCCACAGGGATGTCCTCCCAGCTTAAGGAGAAACTTACTGCACTTAGGCTGCAGTTGCTTCCTTGCTAACTTCCCTTGCTCCCTATTCAGCTGTCTGGAGCCCTTTCTGCTATAGTCTCTCTTTCAAAATAACAGGAACCCCTGGCTCCCTGTTACACTCTGCAAATAAAGAAATGAGGCAGGCACTCCCAGAGCTTCACCCAATTCAGATTCCCTGGTTATGCTTCTGCAACCAGAGAAACCTGAGATTCCCCCATGTTCAGAGGCAAGCCCCAAGTGTTGTCCCACATGATGGGATCTCTGCAGCCTTTGTTGTCCCTGAGGGACAAAGGGCAATGTCTTTTTCATCCAATGAGGTAGATCAGCCATGGTGAGACAGATCTTGGCTCTAGCGATGTGCTTCATTTGGTAACATCTGCCAAACAACTGTCTAACATGTTATTAAGCTGCATCTTAATATAAAATAAAATGCATCTCATTGGAGGACATTTCCCCCTTACAAATTGTGAACTACACATATCCCAACACATAGGAAAGAGAAGCGCTAAATCTTCTTTCTCCTTTTGAAAGAATACTGGAGGTTTTTAGGACAAAACTTTTAACCCCAAATTTGCTTTATCCAGTCCATCTTTAACTTTAAAGAAACAACTACAGGGTAGTGACAAATGTTAAAAAATGTAGCTATGCAAATACAACTGCATAAACAATGTAAATGCAATTGTCAAAATACCTGTATAAACTCAAATCCCCAATGTAAAGAGTACGTATTTTGTAAAATATCTCATGCATATGAATTACCATAATCATTCTAGACTTTAGATATTTTCAGCGAGTATCCTCATTAAGGCAAAATAGAAAACAAAATACAGTCTGCAGAGGCCTTTTATAACCTCACTCTAGGGTTTTATTTCCCCCCCCCTTCAACAAAATGCATTTTTATCTTGGTCTAGAAAATAAGTCATAATACAACTCTTTTTCAGTTCATATGATGTACTATCATCCTCTTGACTTCTGCATCTTTAAATGGCTCTGTTTTTTTGAATAAATAATTTTATTCCACCACCATGCTGTCTCTCTTTCCTGGTCTGCCCCTCACTGCAGCCACTTTTTGCTGCCCTCAGCTGTCTCTTTTGCATCCTGGACCTGGAATACTCCAAGACTGTGTACATTTTCTTTCAAGGGAAACTCTCAATCCCCAAACTGGGACAGAGAGTTTACCTTTGTCAGACAGGACCCTGGATTAGAGAGAGACCACACCTGTCTTTTGTCAAGAGAATCACTTTATTGAAAAGCTGAATGTAAGTTTAACTAGCATTCAGATCACACCTAGGACTTTGGGTGTAGGTTGGACCCCTGGAGCTCTGAGTTCTTGTTTAGATATTCTAACAGCTCAGGTCCATGATTTCCCATTTCCATGAGGTTTACAGTCTATATACAGTCATTAATGGCCTGTATCTGTCTATAACCTGATTGGGTATATGATAATTAAAGGGGTTGATCATGAAACCCCCTCCCTAAGTAAATGAAGAATTTATGATAAATACTTAACAACTGTTTAAATGAAATAGCCTCAGAGGTGATCACTTATTGTTTTGCTCTTAACAATAAATACTGTTCCTTATGGTAATGGATTTCAGTTGCTTTGTTTGTGTAACTATAGCCAAACACCTAAAGCAGTACTTTCTTGTTTACATTAGCAAAAGCATGGAATCAGGTCCTGAAGGCCTGTTTCTCTGCAAAATTATTCAAAATTCACTCCAAAATTTATATAATGGAGCTTGTATATAAGATGGAGGAACTTATGCCAAGGCCTCTGGTGTGTTCGTTATGTTCTCTATCCTGTACCAAATGGCTAAGGAGTATGTGATCTGCCTGGCCAGTTTCCTGCTGGACCAGGCCAAGATCCTGAAGAGCTGAAGAAACCAGCTCGCAAAGACCAGCTCTCAGAATGCCCTAGGAATCTCCTGTTTTCTGGTTGAGGCATGTTTCATTTGAGTTTGGTTGCAACAAAATGTGGAACAGTTTGTGTCATGCTGTGCTATCAATGGGGCTCCTTAAGATGGAAGATGGACAATGAGTCCTAAGTGTGTTATTTAATTTAGGGCCTTGCAGGGAATGGTGTTTCATTCTTTGATGATTTGGATATTTTTTTTTTAGTGACAAGTGTTTCATGTTTGGCTCCTGAGTGGGGGTGCAGGGGTGGTGGGCAGGGGTATAAGTTGTAGCCATGTTGGTCTAAGGACATAGATGGGGTTCTTTGGGTAAATCTGATATATTTTATTAGACCAACTCAAATAGTTGGAAAACTTCTTTGCAAGCTTTTGGGTATAAATCTGACCTCAGCAGTCTTTCCTGCCCAATTGCAGAAGGTGCTGGGTCCAATGACCTGTAAGGTCCCTTCCAGCCCCTAAAAACTATGAAACTATGCAATTCCTTTCATCAAGCTGAGGAGCATCTGCAGTTGGTCTGTGCTCTTCAGACACTTTTGCACTTTCACCTTTTGTTTTTGATTTTTTTTAAGTAATAAAGGGTTTATAAGTAAAAAAAAAAGTCTCTCTCTTCTCTCTCTCTCCTTCCCCATACGCACCATCCATAAACATAACACACCAATATTCCAGATTCAGACATCCAATATTAGAGGTTACCGATTGTCCTCTTGTAAAACAATGGATCCTCAGCATCAAGGCTTATGAGAAAGAGAGAACAAAAAAGGATTCACTTCTATAACCTCATTCTCTTGCTCTCTTGAGACCCTTTAATCTACTTTAATATACCTACACACCACCTCTTCAGTCTTCCAATTAACCATTCATTGCATAATTATCTTTTCCAGCTGAGCATCCTACTCCCAAGGAATAATTTTGTTCTGATTATCGTTTCCTTAACTGTGTTATCTGTATCATTTTTAGAAGATTGCCAGTAGTTTGAGTAAGCTTTCAAATAATTCAGCAGATTTATAATATACATTTGGTGGCTTGGACTTCTCTCTTACCTCTCAAATGAGCACACTATTACCTTTATGCCACTTCCCAATTATAAGGATGGCTTTCATTCCAGTCACTTCAATTTTGGCTGCTTCACTGTGGAAATCAGGCTTTATTGGAATGAGTGCTACTGATGCTGTTAATCAGCATATTATAGAACCATGGTGGATTATAACTGCTCCGCAACATAAATCTTTCTAGGTCTGACTGCACAGTTCATAAGTGAAATACATGGCTTATTATTTTGACAGTTTGCCAAGCACTGGTTATTTGTTTTGGTGTTTTGCACACTTTCAGCAGTTTGTCAAGTGGCCCAGTTTGTTCACTTGGATCCCTGCTGTTCTATTGACAGCACACACTGAATAATAAGTTTATTTTTATATAATAACCTCTCGAACCAAGCCAAGCCTCACAGTATGATTGAGCCAGACATAGTTCTAATAACATTGGGCTAGCTAGTTATAGTATACTTATTAAAATATAACATTTTTATTAAAATGTAGTTCTATATTGGGGAAAGTAAATACAAAACAAAACAAAAAAAAACACAAAACAAAAAAGAAAGAAAACCAAAACAGTTTATATCCTCTGAGCCTGATTTTCAGGTGTACTGAGACCGTTTCATTTCACTCACAGATGTACAGATGTATTAACATTGATAAACCAGCCCTTGAGAATGCCTTTTTGAAAGGACAGAGCTGGCATAAGGTCCCTGACAATTCTTTAAGTGTGTTGCACAGAGGCTAAACTCCCCTTCTCAGAGTCTACATAAAGTAGAGTGTAATTCAGAAGACACCTGTAATATGAAGGTGTTTTGACTTATATGAGGGACCAGAGACCCAAATGGTACTGGAATTTCAGGAAATTGGAATTTTTCCTATATTTAGAATCCACATTTTTACATGGTATGTAAATCAGTCAAATAAATACCTTGGTCCTTCAGTCCTTGTTTTTAAGATGAAAAGACATAATGGCTAAGGACAGAAATTACACATAAACTGGTATAAGCGATTGGAAATTGGTTCAACCCTGTAAGGCAACAGAAGTTCAGTGCATGTAAACTGCTTTCAAAATAGCCAAAACTGGTTTAAGATAAACCTGGATAGATGGAGGTAGGGGTAGAAGTTACACATACACCAGTTTAAGTGATCAGAAACTGTTTTAAACCTGTAACAGAATAGAAATCCAGTGCACATAAACCCATTTCAAAATGGCTGAAACTGATTTAAGATAAGTCTACATTCAATCAGTTTAACTGATTTAGGTCAAACTGGTTTATGAAACTTCTATCCCAGACCCCTTCCTGGTTCAACTTAATCAGAGTCCTCCAGCATCTCAGTATATTCCAGCCCTGGGCTGGGCTGCCTACCCCTCTGCTCACTAGATGGAGCAGTGAGGGCTGGCTTCCCTGCCCCACTACAGACAAACCTGCACTGGTGTCTAAGGGGCAGGGGGGAGGGGTTAAACTTCCTTTCCTCTGAGTACAGAACTGCCTTGCCCTGCTAAAATTACTGCCCAGAGGCACCTGGAAGCAGGAAGAGGAAGTGATGAGCAACATTGCAGAGTCCTGTGGCTGAGTCCTGCTGCTGTGATGGGGGACTACAAATCCCACAGACCTCAGGGGCAGCAGGAAAAGGAAGTGAACACACAGCCCATTCTGGCTACATGCCAGAGAGCTGTGCTCTATTCCCCTGCCCTCCCAGCCAGCTTCTGGTGTGAGCCACTGCAAGCATATAGCTGCATTTCCTCAATCACAAGTGAAAGTCTGTTCATTTACTTATTGGTTCAATCTTTGCAGCTTAGACTAACCTGGAATGACTGAATCAATTCAGCCTTGGGCTTTTTGTCTGTCTGTACATAGTGTGGAAGAAATCAAACTTCTCATTGTGGTTGAATCAGAACTGACACAGCCAGCTTTTCTTTATTTAGGGCTATACTGTGATCACAGGGAGGATTTCATACAGCAAGGGGAATCACTCACTTGTCTGTTTCAAAGCAATCCTCCTCCTCGCTAAGTTTTCAAGTGTTTTTATACTTAAGACAGATAAAGAGAAAAAAAATATGACCTTGGAGAAACTAAAACAAGTTTACTTAATTGGACATCTGTGCACAGGGTAATAAGACATGCAGAATTTCTTATCTCAAAACATGTAACTGAAATAAGCAATATCAGCACTTTGGTCTCTGTCTGTTTTTCTATTCAAGTAGGCCAGAACCCCAACTAAATTTACTCCTACAATAGCCATAGTATCAGACTTAACTGATTTAGATTAAATTGATTTATTGAACATCTACCCAGATCCCCTCCAGATTCAGATTAACTCACAGTCATCCAGCATCCCAGGATACTCTGCACCACCTCCACAAGCCCTGCCTCACAGGATGGGTGAGCCCAAGTTGTCTGCTCCAGCTAAGCAGGGAGGCATTCTGTAGTGCCTCCTGGATTCTAGCCTGGGCCACTGCAGGCATGTGGCTGCTGCATTTCCAGAATTAAAAGTGAATGTCTTTTCACGTGGTTTTCAGTTCAATCAACAGCTTTGACTAACCTGCAAAAATTGAATCAATTCAGTCCCAAGCTTTTTGACTGCCTGTACTTAGCCCATAAGTTCTATGATTATTGCCCCAAGAGCAAGAAGTATAATAACAAGTGGCGCAAAGCCTAAGATAAAGATACCATCCCAAAATATGATCTATCCTAATAAGAGATTTTTTGAGGTTTTAAAATACTTAGGAAGAGTGAAAATGAAAATGTCCGTTCTGTAGGAAATACTGAAATTCAACATTAGTTTTCAGCCTAAATAGGGTCAGAAAATTGAAGTAATTAGTACTAGTACACATTTTTTATGAAACAAAAGACTCTGGAAAATGTTATTTTGAAATGTCAACATTTTCATTTCTTTCTTTAAAAAAAAAAATAAAATATTTTGTTTCATTTCAATGCTGTTCAGTATTGAACTGTAACTTCCTGTGGTGTCACAGTGCCTCCCAGCATTACTTTGCATGCCTTTTGTTTTCTAGGGGTTGGGCTCTGTCACAAGACTACATGCCATGATTCAGTGGACATCTAGGATACATCCACTTATTTGGTGACAAGGGACACTAGCACATAATGACATTTATAGTTCAGCCAAGCATCTTGACCCATTGTCACATGAAGTACCCATGCAATAATACTCAGAAGTTTCAATGACAGCATATGCTGATAAAATTCAATACTGAATCAAAAGAAACAATTTTTAGTTGTGTTTAGTTTTCTTTCAGTTTAACAAACTGAAATGTTCCAAAGTAAAATTATTTCTATTGACATAAAATAAGTTTTCAAGTTTTGTACAAACTGTAATCTCCACTGAAAAATTGGAACAGAGCAGTTTTACAAAATATAGAATGAGGCCCCTCCAATATAACTAGAGTATTTGAGTCGGGGTGGGAAACAATCTTCCAAAATTCTTGTCAGATTTCATTTTACATTTGTCCTTTGTCATACAAGATACTTAATTCTCCCTTTCGCCTCAAATTGAGAAATGTCTTTAGGTCATTGGGCCTTTAAAAAGAATGAAAGTTTCAGAGTGAAATTGGATTTATTAAGAAAAAAGTTTGCAAAATGTAAATAAAAATAAATTGCAGTTTAGACACGTTGATTGGTATCCTTTCATCTGTGAGAGATGGTGGAAATTGCAGCCTATGGCATCGTTGGTTTGCAGTGTCTCATGTGACTGAATAGTCCAATATGAGATTTGCATGATCTGTGACAGTGGTTGCAAGTGCATGTGTCATGATTGGGTGGTTCAGGAGCTGCTTACCTCCTGCAGACTCTTTTCTCTTCTCTTGGAGCCCATTCCTATCATGGACTTTAATGTCCTGATGAAGGTGGTGACACCACTTGTTCTAATTGCTTGACAAAGTTTCTCATTGTTCAGGATCAGTTCAAAATGCTCTATATCTCACTTGCATGTATCTTTGTAGTGAAGCTTGGGACATCCTGTTGTTCATATTCCCTCCGATAGTTCCCCATGTAGCATGTCCTTGGTTATATGTCCATCTACCAATCTGCTGAGATGCACTAGCCAGTGCAGTCATCTCTGTTTGAGTAGGGCCTTCACACTTGGTAGGGCCTTCACACTTTGCCCTTTGAAGAACCTCTACATTGGTAACTTTATCTTGCCATTTGAAGTTGAGTATGAGGCATAAACAGTGCAGGTAGAAGCTGTTTAACTTTTTCTCTTGATGTGCATAAGTTGTCCATGTTTCCCTACCATACCAGAGTGCGCTGAGTACATAAGCTCTGTATACTAGCATTGTGGCCTTGATGGTAAACTTTGAGTTGTTCCATGCTCTTTTAGTTAGTCTGCTGAAAGTGGTGACAGCCTTTCCAATGCAAACATTAAGTTCTTCACCCAGTGAGAGGTTGGTGGTCACTGTGGAGCCTAGGTAGTTGAACTTTTGGATTATTTATAGCTGGTTCTCATTAAGGATGATTGATGTATCTTGTGGAACTACCTGTCTAGTACAATTGTTTTATTTATGCTAATGGTGAGAGCAAATGCCTGGCAAGTTCTTGAAAGGCAATCCATGAGTTCTTGTAGGTCTTTGTCGTGGGGCAGCATCATCGGTGGATAGAAGCTCCCTGCTAAACACCTTTCTAACTTTAGTCTTTGCATTAATTTGTGACAGGTTGAAGAGTTTCCCATCCAATCTTGGGCAAAGGTACACTCCACCTTCCA
The DNA here is from genome assembly GCF_052110815.1 of Crocodylus siamensis. Taxonomy (NCBI): domain Eukaryota; kingdom Metazoa; phylum Chordata; order Crocodylia; family Crocodylidae; genus Crocodylus; species Crocodylus siamensis. Next base: position 56,482,458 of record NC_143399.1, read on the forward strand.
TGTCTTTAAACACATAGTTCAGGAGTTCTGAGAAGAAAATTCCAAAGTGCAGGGCAAGAAGGCATCCTTGCTTCACTCTGCTTTTCATCTCAAAGCTGTCCAAAATGCATCCATCAGCCAGAACCATTGCTTTCATGTTGTGAAAGGAATGTATAAGATATAATAGGATTTGTGGGCATCCTGTCTTTTCCAGGACTGTAAATAGACCTGCTCTGCTGATGGTGTCAAACACTTTGGTTAGATCCACAAAGGAGATGTACAATGGTCTGTTTTGCTCTCTGCACTTCTTTTTGAAATTGCCGCAGGGAAAATATCATTCCTATGGTTGATTTTCCAGCCCTGAATCTGCACTAAGATTCAGGGTAGACACAACTTGCCAGCTGTTGTAGGCTCACCAAGATGACCCTTGCAAAAGCTTTTCCTGCTGTGCTTAGTAGCAAGATACCCCTGTAGTTGCTGCAGTTGCCCTTATCGACTTTATTTTTATACAGAGTGACAATGTTTGCATCACGCATATCTTGTGGTACCTCACCCTCTTTCCAGCATTGGAGTAGCTGATGAAGACATGATAGTAGTCTTTCTTTCCTGCACTTGAACATTTCTGCTGGGATGCCCTCTTTTCCAGGAGCCTTGCCACCTGGTAATGTATCAATGGCCTTGCTTAGCTCTTCTACAGTGAGCTCCACATCTAACTCTGTCACGACCTATAGAGTTGGTATTTGGTCCAGTGATTCACTGGTGATGTTTCTTTCTTGTGAGTACAGTATAATTCTAAGTAGTATTCAACCCAACAAGACATCTGCTTGCTTCTATCTATAATGGCTTCACCACTGTGTGACTTGAGAGGCAACACTGTTGACAGTAGGGCCTAGAGCTTTCTTGAGACCACTGTAAATGACTTTTAGGTTTCCAGTGTCTGAGGCTGTCTGTATCTCATTACAAATCTTAGTCCAGTACTGATTTGCAGAGCATCTGGTCGCTCTCTGGACCTTTTTTTTGCCTGTTGAAGTCTTGTTTTGGTGCTGTCAGTTGGCTTGTTGTTGTGTTCCAGATAGGCTGTGTTCTTGAAGTTGATGAGAGGTAATACTCCTTCTGCATTTTCCTCAAACGAGTCCATACTGGATGGTCTCTTCTCCCTAAATGTAGCTTTAGCTGTTTCATGGATTGCAGTTCTTAAACCTTCCCAAATTTCCTTTGCCTTCTTTGACAATGATTTCCCAAATATACTGAGTTCAAAAGCCTTCAGAAACTTTTTGGCACAGGTAAAATTATATTTATATTACATTACATTATTTAGTAATATAAACAAGAAATCTCCTCAGTTCTAATTACTCTTACTGCCCATTCTCTTCAACAGTATATAAACTGATATGGTAGCGACCCACTATGTCCACTCTTATGGTTTATGGTAACCTGCTATTATTTCAATAGATGGAGCAGTCAGTCTTTTATCTTCTCCTTATGCTGCTTCATGGATATACTGATTTCTGTAATATTATGTCTTGTTTAAGATGTGACTATTGTGATTAGGACTACAGTGTTGTAGTCATGATTCTCCAGGAAATATATCAGAAGCATTAATTCTTTGTGATACCTCCTTTTGGACCAACTGTATAACTGGAGAGATGTTAAACAAGCTTTGACTCCTTTTTTAGGTCTGGGTACTTTGTGTCCCAAAACTCATTAGGTTTACACAGTTTTGGCTGTATTCCTATTTCTTTTAAAATCAGGATATATATTTTCTTATTGTCCTAATAATATGGTGTAGACTTCAGGGATATTTTCTGGTAGTTAGTTCTTTAAGTCCAAATTGATTTATATATTTATGAAATGCATATGATTTTGTCCTCTTATGAAACAATCTTTGAGTCTTGCCAAACCCGTCAGACTAAAACTTAGAGGATTTTGCAGTATAGTATGAGTCTGTGCATGAGCTGAAAACAGATTTTTCAGTTATGAATATTTTAATAGTGACATCACTAGTTTTGCTGAGTTTATGTATTGAAATTCATAATATTCTAAAAGCATTTTTCTGTTATAAAAATGTATACCAGAGGTTCATCTAACAATGACACATTTTTTTCTCTTCATTTTCATATGGTACAGATAATATTCATCTCTGTAAACACTGTAAAGGAACAGTATTTGCTGGAGTTCATCTGAGATTTCTTTTATTTTGTACCTCACGCTCATATTTTCATATTAACTGATGTTTTTGAAAATAAAAGCTGAAAGGTCTGAATCTGAGTCACTGTTGTATAGGTTGTATAGGCTGGTTGCAAAAATAAAAGCCTTATCCTAAAATGAACAGGGAGAAGGAGAACTACTGTCATCACAGAGAATTATAGATATCACTTAGAAGAGAACATGTTATTCTGTAACTACACTGGATACATCTGAGATAGGTTGATTGCTCACTAATAAAAGACATGCAAAGTCCCTGCACCTTCCAATTCATTCTGCAGTATAACAATACCCATTTTTAAAAATGTACAGACCTTTTCTGATGCTTCCTAACATACCATTATTATTGTCTTGGAGCTCTTCAAATACAGCAAGTAATACTTTGTTTTGGGCCTTTTCAGTGTTGTGTGTATAAAAGCTAAAGAATGAATGAGGTCTATTCCTTTTCTTAGTTCCATCACTGTAAATCCAGACTCTAGTTGAAATGGTAGTTTAAATTGCAACAAGTCAGTCAGTTTATTTCTTCATGGCAGCTTAATAACCAGCTTTTCTATGTGTGCATAGCGAAAGAGTTTTTGCTGAATTCTTGTAAGATATTGGGTATTATGGATTGGACTTTCAAAGTTGTCTACAATAACTGGAATCCCAGGTTCCACTTATTTCTAACAAAAATACGATTCTTCATTTCCTTGGATAACTTTGAACAGTTCATCCCATGTGTATTTATTTCACTTTGATCGGATTATCCATCTATATACCTATTTCACAGTGAACAGTTGCCTCTGTTTTTTGAGTTGGGCAACATTCCCTATCACAGTGACTTCTCAGAAAAGCTGTTTTCCTTGGCAATATGTATTAGTGGTACTTCCACTACGTTTTCATCAAAATTGTACTTAGAAAATTATTCATAGCTTCCAAGTTTCCTTTCTTTTGGTAACTAATCTATCAAATCACCAGTGGCTAGTTCTTTGACATTCTATACTGTGACATTTCTAAATAGAATTTAGCGTATTTTAATTTACCAGGTACTCAGTCATATCTCTCAAAATTGATGTCCAGCCTTCAGCGATTTCTGCCCCGGATCAACTGATGTGGGAATGGGACATTTCCATGCAGAGATATATTATTAAAAATCACAGAGACCTCATTAATTCCTTGATTGCTCATGCAAGAGAGACTGCTACCCCAAATTTCATTTATAAGAAGTGAGATGCACACTGTTATATGTAATCACTGTGCCTGCAAACTGTATGCCTACTTTGTGCATGAAAGTACTGCAACTGAGCTTGAATATCTGGAGTTTTCTACTAACATATTATTTGCATTTGCTAATATACACATTATGTACCTGACTGCAGTCATTTCATGTATAAATTAAGAGTGCATCCTGCATGCACATTTTTTGTGCAAAGACCTTGCCTTCTGTCCTTTGGAAAATCAGGCTCATTGTGTCCCACTTGACTTCTAAGCAACATAATTTCTCTGATTTTTTGCCTTTGCGTCTTTCTTGTTTTCCAAAATGCCAAACACATAAAACAAACTTATCAATTTGCTTTGTGTTCAACTTCTTCACCAATAGCATTGCAGGTTTATCTAGAAGAATTATTGATATTTAAAGTTCAAGTTCTTTTTTTACGTTTCTGCCATCAGCCAACATTCCTAAAGGGAAACATCTCTTTAAAAAGCAGAAATATATATACATACATACGTACACACACACACACACACACACACACATACATACACACATATATATATATCTTCCTGGAATTACCTTTATTAAATTGTTGAAATCACAGAAGAGATGTATAGGGTCTCCACTGGTTTCATGAAATGTAATGTATTATAATGTAAAAATGGTAAGATTTTCAATTTTGTTGAAACAGAAACCTAATTAAAGCCAGCTTGATCATGTTCTGTGACAAATTAGCATGTGGAAGCTCTTGTGAGAGCACTAGTAGTCAAACTAACATGAAAAAGGGTGGAAAAGCGGGCAATAGCAATGCCCCAAAGACTTAAGCTAGTTTATGTCAGTTGAGCAGTGTTACTTTTGATCTAGCTCTGCCAATTCCCACCAGTCCTCAGATAAGGTGTTGCCAGAGTAATTGTCTGACATCCATTAGTCTCCTTCCTCCATGGTATTGAAATATTTTGTGACCAGAATGTTAGTTGAAGGTTACTTATCTGATCCAATTGGACTTTTTTAACGTAAGTAATGCCCCTTACAGCAACAAAACTGTGGCATAAGCAAGTGGCTAGGGATCTCATTCAGTGCTGGCCAATTTACTAACTCTGTCAAACATATGTTCCAAAATTACCTTTGGGGAAAATCACCACTGCATATTTAAATATTTATGAGTGCCAGAGTTGCGTTCTCCATTTGGTCATTTGCTCCTTGGATGATGAAAGCCTGGAAACAAGTGTGAGCATTTGCTTGTTTTAATGTTTTAGTTCTTCCCTTGAAATAGCTGCCTCTGCATAAGAGAAAATGAAGATTCTGCAGCCACCCTTGTGGTGAATGTTTACTTCAATACCAATCATTTTCTTCTTTGGGGACATTTTTTGTGTACATAGCAATTTTGCAAATGGAGATAGAAAAAGGTTGTTCAGATTTTTTTTTAAGGAGTTTCCAGCAATTCAATTGACAACTACAGGAAGCAGGTGGCTAAGAAATTTGCTTATATTTTAATACAATATTTTTTATTATTAAGAAATGGCTCTGAGTCACCAAATATGCAAATAATTGGGGTGGGGGCGTTAACTTGACATTTTAGGGAGATGTCAGACTTTTTTGTTTGTAGACTTTCAGTTTGAAACCTGCTCAGGTTGGTAACAAATGGAACTTGTTTCTATTTGATTGCTGGTTCGTGACCACTCTGAAATGAGTTGGTGGTTTCAGCCCAGTTTTTTAATAGACAGGTGTCCACATCAGGAAAAGTCCAACAACAGTCAAATTGGCAGACTCAGCAGAAGAGCTGACTTAACAAGCAAGCTGTACAAGAGAACAGTTTGCCAGGTCAGTATTGTGACATTTTGCTGGTACAAAGTGGCATTATTTGCTGTACTGTTGCTTAATATGTACCTTCTCACAGGAGAGTTAAGAATTCATTCTCTAAGGCTGTCAGTCTGATATTTCCCACAATCAGTAAATCCAGTGTCAGAAAAATGTCTTTGTGCTGCTTGTTCAGTAACTGGATGTCGTTTGCATAGTAAGGCAAGAGAGAGAGTGGAGGGAAAAAATCTACTAAGATTCATTTGAAAGCCCTAGGTTTTTGTCAAAAGAAAAACATTTATAATAGAACTGATAAAATTCCTTTTAAGATATATGTTGTTTTTGCCTAAGGTGCCCAAGACAAACACAGTGAAGAATCTCTAACCTGGATTTGGCTATAAATGGGGAAGCATCTTGTTGACAGTCACTAATAAACTCTGTACTGTATTTAAAAATACCAGTCTGAAATTCACAGATTTATTGCAAGATCCAAAAAGAACTGAATGTTTCTAGTAATTACTGGAGCATAAGCAACTGCTGCAAAACCTGGCTCCTGGAGTTAGTCATAAAAATGGGAGCCCCATTCGTAGCAAGAACACAGCAGAAATCTTAGGTGTAGACATTTTGTTGCAGATTGGAAAGGAGAATTTTGCCCTTAAGCTACATATGTATGAATATATACAAATACAAAACGGCTCATTGGAACAGACTGCAGATCATTTATTCAGCTGCAAACACTGTCTCTATACCGGCGACCACTTACAAGGATTTATCTTAATCTGAGCGCAAACCAGTGATGGACTGAATAGGCACTGCCAGTGCTCATGGAAATGAAGCAATGGTGCACACAAAGAAGAACCTGCTTCCAAGTCAGCTGTTGTACCATGTGAGGCTGAATTTTTACATGACACTCTAAAGCGATATATAATACCGAAAGATACTGGCTGCGTACTAACATCTCCATATTTTGCAAAATCTAGGCCAGATACAAACTTTCAAAAAGCCTGAGGCCAAATCAATCAAAGTTATTGTTTCCCATAAGTGGCATAATTTAGCTTGATAGTGAACCAATTTGCCTCTGGTGGGAGAGGGGGTAGGGATTTTAGACTGCGTTCCACCATTTTTAAACCAGTCCACGTGTGCCGAACTTCTGTTCCATTGTAAGTATAGACCAGTTTTGTGTGCTGAACTTCTGTTGCAGGAATACACTGGTTCCCAATCACTTATACCAATAAAAGTGTAACATCTGTATCTTTTCTTCCTTAAACCCCTTTTACGTCCCATTGCCTGGTATTTTTGACAGAGGGAGTGCACAGCAGAATTAGCACAACAAGAGTGGCCTTAATATTTGAGAGGCAATCCTGGTCTTGTTGAAGTAAAGTAGATTTCAAGGGGAAACAGAAAGGTGTCAAAGAATCTGTCTGATAACCATGTGGAATACCAGTAGAAGAATGCAGCATGGACCATTTAGCAGGCTATTTCTGAGTTCTTCTACCTGCTGCTGATAGGAACTGCTAGGGATCACTGTTCTAGGGTACTTTCTCTAACATCAGTCTGTCACATTTTTGTATGCACAATGCTCTGTTGATCACAGAGTGTTATCTTGGAGCCTTAAAAGTAAGCTAGGTCTACTCTCACAGGAGGTATTCAGGCCAGAAAGTTGAATTCTATTATACATCGAGTTCTGGAAAAAACAAGGAAGAAAGAAAAGAAATGTTCCTATCCATCAACACAGACAGAATTTAAAGACTCCAACACTTTAATCCCAATAGTTTACTGAGCAAAACAGGCACTGTTTTGCAAAAATGTAGCCGCCAAGTTGTGCTCCATTTTTCCCATAAGAAGGATATAAGCTCAGTGAGATGAACTGGCATGATATCTGATACAATATGCAATCAGCATGTCTTTTCAGTGGCCACTGCCTACTTTGTCAAATGCTATGAAAGGACTAGGAGAGAGCATATAAATGAATATATTTGTTCTTTCTTATATGTTTATTTTCCACCTCTGGTACATGTAAATTCTGCTTTTATTTTAGTTTTTTCATGCTGAAACATATATTAAATAATCTTGTAAAGAATAAATTATGAAAAGAAAAAAAATAAAGTTCACCATTCTTTCCATACGTTGTTTATATCAAAATATCTGATATCACCCAGAAGCCCCAAATATGAATGTGGGGAGTCAGGGGTCTCATTTTCCTAAGGGCTGCACATCTTGACAAACTGTTGTGAATTGCTAGCAAATGAAGAGTCTGCCTGAACTGTGTAACAAGTCACAAGCCAAAGAGTTCAAGTGAAAACGATATAGTCTTCTTTGGGTGTATCTACATGTCACGCTACATTGCCGTACAGCATGCTATGGCAATGTAGTGCTAACATGAGTCTACACATGATCAACAGCTACTTCACCGTAGTGACATGTTCTCCCATGGTTAGCACACTGTAGCTGAGAAATCTAACCATGCAGTGCATGTGTAGTGCAGTACAGATGGTTACTGCACCATGCTTTAGTACTTCCTTCTGGAAATACTAAAGCATGGCATATAGCAACATTGCCATATGGTGGTGTGTAGGCACACCCTTTGTCACATAACTGAACTAGTGTTGAGGAGACAGAATATAATGAATTAGAATGAGAAAGAAATGCAGACTGTGAATGAGTCCCTTTGTATATGGCTTGACCAGTGCTGGACAGTGTGCACCCCTAGAGAGGTTTGCTGCCTTCTCAGGGCACTCATCTGCCACCACGTGATGGTCATAATTGGAGAATTCTCTCCCCGAAAAGGAAAAACTGGCTCCACCCTCAGGGTGGTGTCCAATAATCTAAAATAATCAGTTATGGCCTGTAACAGAGCCTCAAAGGCTTTACAGGGGGGGTCCTCCAACCCCAGTAGCCCCACCATAGTCCTCCAGGACTAAGTACAGGCTCCTGCTGTTAAGGCATCACAGCTAGAAGTGGCATTCAGTACCTTCCTGGATGGCTCCCAGGAAGTCTCTGCAGTCTGTTAGAAACAAAAATGCAAAAATATGGGCTGGGGTATTCCTCACCCCTCGCCTTTAAGGCTCTCTAGTGCAGGGTTTTTCCTCTCACCCTTTTCCAGGGTTTGGATTCTCCATCCTTGTACTCCCAGCCTATCAATGCTGGTTTCTGGTCCTCAGTTGTAGCTCATCTGTCTTGTATTGAGGGGAGACACCTGGGCTGAGTTAACAAAAAGTGATTCCTCCCCTGAGGTTATAAACAGCCTGAACTGCTAAAACCCCATCTTAGTGTTTCCAAATAGGGCTTTCCCTTTCCAGGGGTTCTGTTTCCCAGTGGAAATGTTAAGGGCACTGGACCATCTCTGTGTTCTCCTGGGGCTTTCTGCAACACAGGCTTTCTCTGCTGCATTACTTCTCCCCCTTTGCTTGAGAGCACTCTGCAGGCAAGGGTCTAGTTCTTTCCATGTTCCCAGACATGTCTACGAGGTTCTTCTGTTTGCGGCCTCTGAGAAGGATCTACAGTTGCCCTCTTTCAACTGCCCCTATGTCCTGCCCCTTTATTGTTGGGGCTGCTTGACTTCCAGATACTAAGGGGAAGGGAGAGAGCATAGATTTTCCTCTTCCCACTCCCCCCTACTCTTCTACACAGACAGATTACAAAATGTGGGTCATTTAAAAAGTAATGGATGAGTGGAATTAGCTCAAAGCTAAAAAAAAAATAAAGCTGTTATGACCTTGATAAAAGAGCATATATACTATAAAATAGGAATGAAACAACAGAAGAGATGAGACCAAGCTTCACCTGTATAAATTCTGAAATAATGAGAACATTGTGGTACAATTTGCTAATAGGAGGTATAGGCGTTGTTAGATTTGTTAAATAGAGGACAGCAAGTCTTAAGAGTCCATTAATCTACAATAAATCAAATATTATTTTGATAGATTTCTAGATTTAGATTTCAAACTCTGCTTTTTAAACCACTTCATAAATGAGAGGGAAGACTGGTCAAATACTAAGTCCCATACAGCTCACAAATGTGACAATTTAAGTCTCCATACAATCTAAAAAAAAAATCTAGGTAGGTAATAGTAGTAATGAAAAATAGGATTTTAATTTTAAAAATAAAGCATAATGCATGCAAAAATAAAACTTAGAAGTTCCCAGAACTTTCAAATTATGTTAGTCTTTAAATTTTGCAGTACTATTTTCAGTTTAAATCTATATACATTTTTTTCTAGGTTAATTCCCCTCATTCAGAATATAGTTTTGTTTGAAAGGCCCTCTCAATATGACTTGTACTTTGATCCCATCATTTGGAGTCCATTAGTGTTTGGACAATTTTATTTCACCCATAATTTTGCCCTTGCAGCAAACAAATAATTTACATAGCTAATTAACTACTTTCTTTATGCAGAAACTGAAGTACAAAACATGTATGCAGAAAAACATGAGTATGCAAATTGCAAGTGCAGGTTTGTTTGATGACTTTAGAAAATATGGTTCATAGGTTTTGCAAACTGGCAACACAAAAGAGTTTTAAATAAAAATGTTAAAACACACGTACATAAAAGAATGCATCAAGACATTTTAAAAATGATGAACAAAATTGTCATTTACAGAAACAGCAGTCCTCAATCCACTGGTCATGGTGATAAACAGCATACAGTGTTAATATAATGATCTCATTTAACATATAGTAACTTATTGGAGTAATGATCATTCTAGTGATTTTTTTCTCCAGTAAGTATCCCTCTTTACCCTACCATTTTGGAAGTTACATAACAGGGAAAAACAGGATTTACCCAAACTGATTTTAACAGTGGCTTTCCAAAGAAAAGAAAACTTTCCTGTAAGTGCAACAGGTTAACAAAATAGCTCTGAAATATTACTTAAATACATGATCTGACAGCTCAGGTCCTTGTAGGTTAGATTTACATAGTTCTAACCCAAGGCAATACTGCCAAACTCTCCTCCTTGTACCAACAGTCTCTTGTGATTAGTGTTTTTCTGGGTTCAATATAAGTGGCAAAAACACCAACCCTGTCAACTAACAGGACCCACGATGCTAGTGACTCTGCATGGCGTTGAGGTTGGAAATACCAAGCTTGCCCTACTGCACTGGATCCCTGCTTGTGGTTACTGTTGTATGGCTACTGTTTCTTTAAAGGTTGTAACTGTGTGTGTCACTCCAGACATCATGACTGATTTCAGTCTGGGTCCCTGCTCAGAATAATAAAGTCATCAATCATGGGAGTTATACGTTGTATTTTTTGTGTCTAATCACCATAGTTCTGAAGAAAATAGCTGCACATGCTCCACTATACAGAAACCATTTCTCATCAATGTCTCCTTGATTTTACCTCTGTGCCCAGCATGGGATTCCATTCTGTGTTCAGAATGGCACAGTCTCCCATGTGTGGTCCTCATTACTTGCAGGCCTTCTGACTTCCCAGTATCCTCAGCTCTGGTTTCTTGGTAGTCTCTTTCAGGGTAACTCCTTTCCTCTCTCTGGAAGTTGTCCCATCACCAGCCTGGGAAGCCTTTTTTTTTACGTATCTGGCCTGAATTGACCTCCTTTCCCTGTGCACGCACTTTTAGAGTCCTTTGTAGGCAAAGCCAGAAGTGAACTAGCTTCATGAAACTTTATGAAGGTGCTATGATGCTTCCTTATGCACTTTTATAATAGGGTTTGGAGCCCCCATGGTAGACACTAATGTGCATAGTGGGTATACCAGGCCAGATCCTCATTATAAATCAGCATCTCTGTGTTGTTCTATACCAGCTAAATATCTGGTTCATTATATTTAAGTGGGTGAACTTCATTCACCTTTAAGATTAGGAACATTACAAAGTTGCTGGAGGTCGAAGCTCAAAATGAATAATAAGATGATAGCAACAGTGATTTTTTTTGTCAGCTACAAAAGAACTAACTAGCTTTGTGAAAGTTAGATTAAACTGAAATTAGAATCCTTCACTCAGGTTCATAAAATGCCTTTCTGTTTGTGCAAACATACATACACAAGTGCCTCTGTATTTCAGTGCAGGCAATCTGAGTTTCAGTATTTTTGCTAATGGCAAAGCAAACAACCACAGCTAAGGTACAATCAAAGAAGAATCATCCTTAGTAGGGTGACTAACAATGGAAGCATGACCTTACTATAGGTAGTTTTGCTCATTTTCAAGGAACCTGAGAAGTCTATGAAAATGGGGAGTTATATAGGTCTTTTTCTTTTATAGTTTACTCCTTTGATTATGTTTGGTTGTAGAAGCTCCCATAGTCATCAGTAGCCCATGGCAGTATTCTAACGGGACGGGATACTTTCATGTGAGAAGAGTATAAAGTACATGTTCAACTGGTTTACTAGACACAATAACTTGAAATTTATTATGAAGTGAAATTACTAAATGACAATTAGAATTATTGTTAAAGACATCCTGCTATGCAAAATCAGGTCTTCAACATGAACAAATTAGAAATGAATAATTAGGCTGAAAGAGAGAGCCATTTTTATGCTCGCGTTAATGGGTCAAATTCAGCTGAAGTGTAACTTGCTTTAAGTGAATGAAATTACACCAGGGATCAACTTGGTTCTGTAAGTTTGTGTTTTATACTGAAATTATAATTTGCATGCCAAGTTGTGATGCAATAGAATCCTATTATAAATATCATGTTAAGAGTTATATATGATTCAGTATGTTATTATCCCTTTGAATACTGGAATTTCCCATGCAAAAAACAAGCATAGAAGCAGAATTCCTTTCTAGCAGTACCAGATGAATTTGATATATTGGGCCATGTCTACACTGTCTCTCTGGAAAAACTGGGAGCAATGCTAAGAAGACCCCTTGCCCAGGTACCCTTGGCAGGTACCCTTGGCAGCAGGTAAGTCTGCTGGGGTTGAGATGGTACCAGGCTCTTCCCGGCATGGGCTGGGCCAGGCTACGCTCGGGGCAGGCAGTGGCAGCACTGGGAGGGGAGCCATGGGTGGAGGCAAAGCCTTCAGCCAACCCAAAATTCACCATAGCCCCCCACCGCCCACTCCCTATCCCAGTACCACTGCTGCTTACCCCAAGCACAGTGTGGCCCAACCCCCTTTGCTGGAAAGAGCCTGGCCACAGGGGCTGGGGTGAGTGGGCCTTGATCTGCACCCCCCTGCTGGTGGTGAGGGAAGGAGTGGGGATAGGGCTGGGGCTGCGGCCTAACCCCAACCCACAGCAGGAGACATGGCCCCCATCCCATGTCCCACCCCAGCTGTGCAGCCCCAGCCCTAGCCTCAGCCCCACTCCTTCCCTCACCACCAGTGTGGGAGGCAGATTGAAGCCCCACTCACCCCAGCCCCTGCTCCTGCCTGTGCCTTGCTCCCTCCCTCACTGCTGGGGCCTTGATCTGCCTCGCTGCCCATGGCCCTTTCACCTCCCCCCTGCAGACTTACCTGCTGCCAATCATATAAGAATGAATATACTGCACATATTGAGTATAAAAGGGTAATTTCATACGAGCAAATTCATATATATAGAACATGCATTAAGAGACAGGAACCTGTATGTATGGCGCACCTTGATGCCAGATTCAGTCAGATGTACCTTTGAGACACACTCCTGGGGTCTTCTTAAACCTAGAAGGTGTCCTTCATTCCAAAATCCCTCTTTGTTACCTGCTTCTTGACCACTCAGAACTGAGATGTGCCAAAGGGCCAACTTCTTAACTAAAGCTACAGCCGTCTCAGCCAGGTCGTGCCACCACTTAGCAGAGGAGAATTTTCCAGCTAGAAGAATCACATGTTTGCCCAGTCACCTGCTTAGAAAACTATAGATTCCCCATTGCTTTTAGAGAAGAGACCTGGCTGTTTAGATGGTCTGAAATCACACCTACTGCTGACAATAAGGAAGTTGCAAAGAATAACAAAAATACTTTTGTTATAACAAGAGCAATCATATGAAATCAGTAACCATACACCGAGATAGATAGAGATAGAAGAATAAGCAAACCAAAGGAAATATCAGAAACATGACTTGACCTTAGAGACCTAAGCTTTAAGAATGCAGTTCTTATTCAGTTCAAAAGGTTGGAAAGTAGCTGCTACCTCTGACCTTCCTGACAGGGTTTTCTGAAAATTGGCCTCTCAGCCTGTATCACTTACCCCCCACTAGCTGAGGAATTAAAGTGCCTTATGCCCAGGGAACTTAGACAAATAGGGAGTTTTTATACATGCTCCAAGGTTTGGGGAGGGAGGGGACATTAAGTAGAACAGCTCTTGAGCTGTTCTGATTAAAGCACCTGCAGCATCTCGTGTCAGCATCCCCGTGCTTCAAAATGGCAGTGGGGGGTGTTTTAATTAAAGCTTGTCGAACCAGCTGATACATGAGATGCAGAGGCTGCTGCAGGCAGGCCAATTAGCACGTTTCAGCAGACTCGATTAATTGAGTCTGCTCCTATGTGTCAGAACAGCCTCCCTCCACGTGTACAGGCACCCACACTTACTCTTAGTGCATTGCTTAAGTACTTGTCCTTACCTGGCCAATTGCATATTTCTACAGATTTCTCAGGAAGCATACTCCGTGCATATAACTTCCTGCCCTAGGTGTGCATCTGTTTACCAGTCCACAACCCTTTCCTGATTCAGTTATTTACATCCTCAAAATAAAGAGCACTAATATAATGTTCTAAAGATGAAGTCTCTAACTTAGTCTCCCCCACTCTGAGAAAAAACATCCTTTGAATAGCCTGTTTCCAGACATTATTCTTCATATAGGCCTGTTTTTTTAAAATGTAAATTCAGCATTTTCTGGAAGGGCCTGGTTCATGTGCCTCCAACTGCAAAGGCCTACTTGACTGATCATTAAACATACTTATATCCAATGCTAATTATCAGTGATTACTTCTCTCAGTCATAGAGGCTTGGTTCCCTCCCATGTGAAAAACGTACTGTTTAGGGCAGAACATCTAAATATCATTATCATGTTATACAAGCCTTGCCCTTTTATAACATATAAAATACAGTCATATACAGTACCACACTTCATACTAACATGAGGATGATAAGGCTAAACACAACTTCATTCTCTGTAGAGACCATATGTGTCATATCAGTAAAACAAACTCAAGGAAACGTGTGTCATTCCATGAACATCCAAAAATATATTGTGGGTTCATGACAGTTTGAACAGGGCTTAGGGAACACTTGAAACATTTGAGGAGAATAGGCATTCAAATATGTGGAATAATGAATCCCCAGCAGGTCATAGGGGTCAGGAGATCACAACTAATTTGCTGTAATTATATTGCTAACTAGAAGGGGGTGCCCCACCTCTCGGCAAGATCAGTTTAATGTGGCAAAAGTTGAAAAACAAATTAAGCTGTTAAACTGTTTGGGGATACTGAATGGTTTAAGGAAGTGAGACAATGCTTGGAGCCATCACTGTGCTGCCATTTTCAGTTGATAAAGTCTTAATAAGGACTGGTACTTGGTCTTGCTAGAAATAAATTTTGCTTCCTGTCAAATCTTTAAAAAAAACAAATACATTTAACTATGTTCATTAAAATCCAAACAACAATCAAATCATCTAATGGAAGCAATAGCATAGTGGTGACTCCATAGCCCCATTTGGTTCTCTTAAACCTTGCAGTATGCCCCAAACTCTTTTAATTTAATTCCTTATAATTGAATGATATAAAGGTCATTGAATGATGTAGAGGTATTGAGGCTTCCCTTCTTTTATAAAGATGCTAGTATTTATTTAAACAATTGCTATGTTTTCTAATGTAGCCTTGTCAGTGTTTACTGGGATCTCTGAGTTTTTCAGGAATTGTTGTAAGCATGTTTAATGTGTGGTAATATTCCATGGGCTTGATTCCTAAAATAAATAGCTGACATTGAACAAATGAACTACCAGACTCCTGGGATCTGCAGCTACAGAGCCCAGTCATGATTTTATAGTAGAGAATTAAAATCCATTCTCCCCTTCAGCAGCTAAGAAATGCCTCATTAGTACTATAAAGGAAGAGCTGAAGGCATATCCCTTCTATATATAGTACTCTGTCTCTGGTTAGATAAGGTCATTAATAGCCTAAGGATGAAATGAGTTGTCAAAGTGATATATAAGTATTTTATGTCCATAGAATAAGGTGATGTGGGTTGTTTGCAAATGCTCTCCCCCTTTTGAGTCTGTTCTCTGTCTTTACAAAACTTGGTACTGCCTAAAAGTCTTAAACATGAATTTAGGCTCCTGTGTTCCTCTTTTTATGAAATAAGCCACTTCTGTCTAGCCCCAGTTTGAGCTCCTCCTCTGGTTTTATGTACACTGAACTCTGCTTACCCATTACTATTCTACCACATATTTGTGCACAAGCACGTTAGTTTTAATGCTTTCCCTTCAAAAACATATTTTAAAACTGCCTTTTGTCATGCATTAAATCAATTGTCATTATGATTTTATATTACAAAGAATTAATTCAGTATATAAATTATGGTCTCCAGGTGGAAAAGTTTTATATCAGGCAAGTCCTGATATAAAAGACAATGTTTCCAGATTTTAATAGGTTAAATTAGGGCATTTCTTTCCAAGGGCAGTGCAAATCTTCACTGTTGCTTTATTATTGAAATGTAAGACAGCCATCTCTCAAGTAACTTTTAATATGCCTTTAGCTGAAATTGATCTTAAAATCTATTTTCAAGAAATAATTCTTACCCATTAAGTCCTCCCTAGAAACATATTTCACAAGTACAATTCATATTATAGTGTCCATATTAAAAAGTGTTGACAAACATGTTACATATTATGGCAAAATCCACTAATGTTACAGTGGATCATTGATTTGTGTATTAACTATCTAAAGAACCAGTGTGCCTTAGGCAAAGTTGTCTGACTAATTGGCATGCCAAGTAAGGTACATTGTTGAAAATGCAAACTGTAATAACTGGAGGGTATTAAAAAGACAGAAAAAAATAATCCCACCCAGAATAAGAATTTAAAAGGTTTTCATATCAATTTTTAAATGTCAGTTTTGACTTTGATATCAATGTGCAATTGGAAAATAAATAACATATACTCTTAGGAATGAGAGCAATATCTGCAATTCAGCCTCATAAATTAAAGCTGATTCATTCAGGGTTCATGAACTAAGTGGAAGGACAAACAAATGATATTCAGGAAATTGTGAAAACGCTGGCTTGTATACTGTACCAGCATTGTTTTCTACTAATGAAAGTATCTCACTTCTTTAAAGTGCAGCGTAACAATTATTGGCAAAAATAAAACGGAAAGTTTACTTTTTTTGTCAATAGCTATGGAATGTAGATTTGAGACCTGCTATTATACAATGCGTAAAAGAAAATTTTACAACTTAAGAGTTATTCATGGTGTAGCACACAGCACAAGTTAAATATTAAAACAGATGAGCATCTGATTTCATTCATCTTTTGAAATATTTCAACAATGTGTCATTGGGCTGCTATATTAGCTCCATGTTATTCAAAATCAAAATGAATAAAAAATATTATAATTAAACAATGTATGAATTCTGCTGTAATTTATGTATTTAGGTTACATTTCAATTTCCCAACCACAGTCCAAATCTTTAAGTATTAATTCAGTTCTGATTTGAAGTCAATAGGAGTATTTCTGCACAAATGACTGAGTTGAACTAATTTAAGATTTCAGAGGCTGACCTATATTGATATCTTAAATAGTTCAGAAAATTAGGAAAATGAATCTCATAAGCCTTTCTGAAGAAGAATTATATCATTTGACCAATGCTATGTCTTTACACCAGAGACTGGTTCAAATCTAGGCAAGGCCTGTAAAAATAGAAATTTATTTTTGCTACTGTAACTGCAGAGATGTATGCACTATAGTATGGGATCAATCTACTGTCCATGAAACTCCAAGAGACTCTTCTTTTAGTCTTCAGTGGGTACTGGACCAGGTCTTTAAAAAGGAAAATGAAGAGGATTTTGCAGTTTATTTAATTTCTAATGACTTTACAATCAAAAGGCATAGACTACTATAAAACAGAACAGTTAACCACGTGAGAGTTGGTGCTACAGCTTATGCTGTTATATGTCTCTCTGTGAATAAATACAATATGTTTTTCACCAATTTACATCAGTGCTAAAATCAGATTTACAATAAACATTTAGGGAAATTTGAGTTGCTTAAACGTTGGTGTTGGATTCTCAGATTCCATGGTGCTACATAAATTTTACATCAGGTGAGGGTCTACCCCAAAGTGCTTTGTTACATGATTATTTCCACACAAAGATCTCAAATCAAGTCTTTCTTCTTTATTTTTAATGCATTAATTACACCATTTGAGTAGAAGAGATTACTTGATTCTGGTAGCTTCATTAATCTATAATATTTTAATATGAATATTTTATATTGAAGCAAAACTCAAAAACTTGCCCTAGCAAAATATAAAATATTTTTCCCTAATGATAGAAATGATGCTACAACTGGTAAGTGAGCAACATATAATTGTCATGTCATCATGTATGTAAACTACTTACCTTTTTTCATGGAAATGTATGTTACTGTAAGCTCTAAAGCCATGATTCTAAGAACTAGAGTCTAAATCTGTAATGGAAATCCTTTATGAAAGAACAATGACAGTTTTGGTTTAAATGAAACTCTATGTACTTCATGACGACATATTTTTTCAGGCATTTCATTATGTGGAGGGTGTAAGTGGTGTTAAATATGCTGTCATATATACCGTAGCACTTTTAGACACCTTAACATAACACCATGTAAAATGGTTTAACATTTTGGCCCTGTGTATCTCTGGGAAACAAATATCACTATTCAACACAGCTGACTTGAGTGAGACCTTTAAGTAGCTTTCTCACTGAAAAATGCTGAAAAGTATACAAATTAGCTGATATTATGATTTGATTATCAGAACAGTGCTTTCATTTAAAAAAAAATAGGAGCTCCCTAGGTTTGAAGTGCCTGTGGGTAGAAAAGGGAAGTTATTGTTACTGCTGGGTAGCAGCTATTTCTGCACCAGTTCTCTCCTCAATTAATTTTCATGTTTTTGCAGGTAGTTAGTGGGTGATTTTATGAACATTAGAAAGGTGCTCAATTGTGAAAGTTTTACATATAAACAATGGGACAACAGAAAACTAGAATAACTTTCCCAATGCCTCTTTGTTTAAGGAAACTTGAAACTGTTGCCACTTTCATAACTTTGAAATGTATACATATAAGAGCATGATTCTGGGCCCACTAAATAGAATTGGAGTTGTCATAGATTTTAATAGAACTGAGGTTTCAGTGATTTCACTAGTATTATAAATTTTCTATAGATTAACACACAGGAATAAATGTGTGGTGATTTATAGATACCATGAAAGACAGGCTGGTGGTAGCCAGATTTATTAACACCTTTAGCACTTCCTAGTTATGATACAAGATATTGGAGTTGAAGCGCTCCTAATATGAACCTTAACTGCCGCAGAACATCTTCTCTTCATTCTTTATGCAAACTTTCTACACAAGATAGGGACAGAAATTATACAGAAACCAATATGACTAAGCACAGACAGTCAAAAAGCATCTCCCCCTGCAAACCCCCCTTCTCAGGATGGGCAGGCTAGCCTTGGCCCAAGCTATCTGCTCCAGCTGAGCAGGGAGGTGTGCTTTAGTGCCCCGGCTTCTGGCCTGGGATACTACAGGCATGCAGCTGCATTTCCAGAATCAAAAGTGAATGTCTGTTCACTTGCTTATTGGTTCAATCTACACAGCTGAGACTAAACTAAAAGATTGAATTGGTTCAGCCTTGGGCTTTTTGACTGTCTGTTCTTAGCCACACAGAGAGAAACAAAGAAAAAAAAAAAACAAAGAAAAAATAGTTCATCATGGATAACATGGTTCAATGTATTTGGGAGATAATTTGAAGAAATTCCTTAAAACAAGATTCCCTCCCCACCCCCGCCACTCAGTACATATATAGTGTACATGACATTTATAATAAAGATTGTAACACTTTGGTCCCATTATAATGAGTGGTGAAATTCCCATTTATTTCAAAAGTACAGGGATTTAAACAAAGTATTTAAAAGTAGACATTGTATAATCCATCTGTTTCTTCCTCTCCCATGTGCTAAAAAGCTTTGCTTGTTTGTTTGAATGATTGATTTTTGTGCATAGAAAGGTTACTGAGGTAAAAGTTATATTTTGGACCTCCTTCAGGACATTATTAGAGCTAAAATTATTCTTATGACCTTGAATGATTGAGCTGAACTCTTAGGTTTAAATTCCAGCTGCATGAAAGTTGCATCTCTCCTTATCACAAGCATTTCCCTGTGGGTAGGCTATTACATGGTTTCAGTAGAAGACAATTTTTAAGACTCAATCAGTTGTCACAGAGGAAGAGAAATCTGGTATTTTAACTAGTTAGAAGGAATCCTATGAAGATCACTGCATATCAAGACTGGAAACATCACATAATGGAAATTATAGAATAGTGTTGTCAAAAATCCAGTTGGTTGGCTGGATGTGGTTTACAGAGCTAATCTATCCATCTCATGAGGCTACTGGAAGTTGGGAGGCATGGTCTGCCACAAATTTCAAGGCCTCTTGGCCTCACTGAGCATGACCATTAGCAGTGAGCTTGGCTCTCCACTGCCACCACCAGACCCCCTGTCCTTCTGGATTCCTTGCTGCTGCTAGACCCCTCCCTGCTACTGCAATGGTGGCTATGGCAGCCACTTCCTTGTCTGGGCTGGATCCAGTCCAGGGCCTCAGGTGAGTTTGACATTCCTGTTATAAAAGATGCCTAATAAGCAGGGATCCTGGTTTTGCCTAATAAGCAAGGATCCTGGTTTTTCCTAATAAAAAAAAAATCCCCAATTTTCAGATTTAAAAAAAACCCCGAAATCCACATTTCCCCATGATTAAAATGAAACACCACTAAATATACAGCTATATATTTCACCTATAAATGTAAAACTGTGAATTTTGAGTTACTTCTTTAAATCCGAAAAATTGGGGATTTTTTTTTTAGTCCAAGAAAACCAGAATCCCTGCTAATAAGAATGATTACTCACATAGGTTTTCTGATATAACAGTAATCCCTTGAAAACATTCCAGTTTTGCCTGACATTGGTTGCAATATTGCTTTAAGGAATATTTAAAGCATTGCTCCTAGGCTTCTTAGACCAACTGACAGTTGTATTCGCATGGGCAACTGTCTCCCTTCAACGAAAGCAGGGAGGCTAAATGTTAGCATCCACAGACCACTTGCAGGGCCTCTCAAGGCCCTTAGTGGTTCACAGGCCTCCATTTAGAAACCACTGACATTGGTTGGTGTTACAAATTTCAACATAAGTTACAAAAGTAAGACCCTTATATTCTAGCACTTTGCCGTGTGACTAAATTTACTGGTAAGTCTATTGAGGTCCTAGGAACACCTCATGCAATTAAAATTAGACACAATTCATTGTAATATTTTTACTTTCTAATGTAGGTTGTTATAGATGCCATAGCTTAAATGTATCAAGGATAATGTTATACATTTATTTGTTTCTTAGATTATATCAAGAAATGGTTTTTACATGTTACTCTGAAATTTTTATAAGTTTTTATTCTTATTTATATATTTTTTCAACAATATAGAATTAAGATTCATTTTACTAGTTCTTATTCTGTCCATAGTTATGCCGGAATAACTGAAATCTGTGTCGTAGTAAGGACTGCTGGATAAGTTTCCTTGCCATCTAGGGAGTGGAATGTTTATTTTCCAGTCATTTTAAACTTAGCTATCAGCAACTTGATGAATAGGGGTAATACGGAGTATATGTACTTATAATGGCTGTTATACTCCATAGGGATACACCAGTGTTAAACTGTTTGTAAATAGGGGTTCCATAATATATGAACACACATCTTCATATAAATACACAAATGTAAACGCATGTCCCAACTTGCCTCATTTCATAAGTCAGGACAAAAGTAGCTTTGGACCAAACACTAGTATTTCTTAAAGGTATATATATATTTCCAAGTATTTTTCTCAAAGAAAAAGGTCTATACAAAAGATCCTAAATTACTATAGATGTATATTTGGTAACAGTGCTTGAGGCTAAAGAGTGATCTGTAGCTAGCGATAAAACTTTAAGTAAAATTACATAATTAAAGCTATTCTGAGGATATGAAAAAGATATATGTGTATATCTCCATGCATGTGATTAGATGTTATGTCTGTAGCTTACCTAATAGACATATGAGCCACCAAAATAAAATGTAAATTCTGTCTTGCTGCATAAGTGAGAGAACTGAATCTTCAAGGCAGGATTTACTGGAGATGCATTGAAATCAATCTCTTTAAAAGGCATTTTAAGGACATAAACAAGTGTTGTATATACCCAGGGCAAAATTAAACATAAAAATGTATTGCCTCTGAGGCAGAACAAAATAGTTTCTTGCAGTGAACAATATTGCAGAGTCACAGCATGGGTCTTGAATTCTATTTCAGTGAAAAGGGTCTGAAAAAGAAAAACATATTAATAATAAGCTTCTGTTCGTGACAATGGAAGTTTTGAAATTCTTGTTGATAGTGTGTCACGTAAGTAAGAACAAATCTGAACATTTCTTTTTTTAAAAATATGAAGCAACATTACATTTTCTTTAATACCAGTGCCCATGGTATGGTTTTATTTCATTTAGTAGAATGACAGTAATAATGAAGCTATGAACTCTGATATCAAGGAAAGTTTTCCCATTCTGACTGTATTACTGCATTACATTGCACAAAGTAATCCATAGTTTTATTGAATCAAATACTGAGAGAAATAGCGTTTCATTTTAATATGTTCCCATATGGGAAATCTGTATCTTTGTCAAAAGAGAGCTTCATAAGTACCTTGATAGCACAGAATTGCAGCATATTTCTGTAATACCATGTAATCCTTTACCATTTATTTTACCCTTGAGTATAAATGAATGTTATAATTCACTCTTCCTGCTCTTGTTTACTACCACTGTATTACTTTGCTGTGGGAAGACATGGGCTATCCAGTTTTTCCTCAATTCAAACAGAATTTTGATCATTTGTCTGAACTGGCATGTAAGTTCTTTGGACAAAAGCATAGTCCCTAGAGTGCACAAATTTCCATATTTAGTTCATTTGTAATATAATGTGTCCTGAGACTATACTCCAGTCAAAAATAAGACTTTCAATTTGCACATTCTTTATTATTGTATAAACTGGACAATTTTTATATTGCTATTATTATTATTTGATTCCTAATGGCAGCTTCTTAAGCTAGGGAGAGACATTCAAAAAGCCTGAGCCTGACTTGATTCAATCTTTTCAGGTTAGTCTAACCTGGCTAGGCTAAACCAATTTGTAACCACACAGACATCCCCTCTGGATTGAAAAAATGCTGGAACATGCCAGCAGTAGCTGAGGCTAGAAGCTGGGGGGGGGAGGGGGCTAGAGCAACCCACCCTTCCCTTCCATAGTGCAGAGCTGAGGGGTCATGGCCGGGTCCCAGAAGGACACTCTGATTAGGTATGCAACCCCCCCCAGCCAGCCAGCCCAGCAGGGGATTGATAAATGTCTATTACCCCAGTGTTTATCACCCCATTAAGAAAACAACAGAGGGACATTACCAGCTACCTGTTGATTCTGCCTGTGTCCCATCTGCCACAGCACAGACTGTAGCCAGCATGTGGTCTACTAGCTAATGCTGTGTGCCTGTGTAAGGCATAGGGGATGGCTTGGGGGTGGGGGGAGCAGGGCAGCAGAATCCAGGCAGATGCCTGCAGTCTCTACCAAAGCTACAGCCAGGGAGCAGAGGGGAGGGGCCAGCCCTGCTGTGGAGCAGAGACCCCCGCCCAGTCCAGACAGCATGCCAGGATGCTGAGGGATTTAACTTAAACCAGCAAGGGGTCTGGAACAGACATTGAGTAGACTGGTTTGACCCAAATCAGATACATTCAACCAGGTTTATCTCAAACCAGTTTCAGCCATTTTAAAACTGTTTTATGTGCACTGAACAGTGTTCCCTCTAAGCTGCAGTGAGTGTGTGTGACTGTGCAGGTGCACTCATACTGCACTGCTAGGCGTACCTTCATGGTTGTGCACACACAGCTTAGAGGGAACACTGGCACTGAACATCTGTTCTGTTACAGGTTTAGAACAGTTTCTGATCACTTAAACTGTTTTATGGGTAATGTCTGCCCCTAGCAAAAGGGGCTAGAGAAAGGTTATATAGGGTTAAAAATGTCCACTCAATCTAATTTAGTTATCCCAGGTGCAGACTTTACACTTGGCCTCAGTCTCAGTGATCAGAAATCAATCTAAACCCATAACTGTACAAAAGTTTTGTGCATATAGACCAGTCTAAAAATGGTAGAACCCTGTCTAATATAGACCTGGATAGATGTACACTCAAACTTAACTGATCTAGGTTAGATTAGTGCACCAAAGTTCAGTGCAGTTACCTGCATAGCCCCAGGTCTGGGATAGCCTACCCATTAGCCCTAGTGCAAGGGCTGCACTTTTTCTACCCACCTCCCCTGGCACTAGGCTATTTTTAGCCTCTCAGTCCCTCATCTCCCCGCACAGACCAGCCAGTCCCCCTACAACCCAAATCCTTCATCCTGAAAACTGGTCCAGGTGCAGATTTATCAGTGTTAGCTGATGTTGATCTGCTTGCACCCCAATCCCTCCACAGATGCTGCCTGTACACCCAATCACTTCATCACTTGTGTCAATCACACCTGTACCCCAATCACTCCTGCAGATGCTGCCCAGATCCCTGATTGTTCCTGGAGATACCATCTGCACTCCTGATAACTTCTGCAGACCCCAGCTGCCCCCTGACTCCTCCAATTGCTCCCATAGGTCCTGCTTGCCCCCAATCCCCAGATGCCTCCCATAGACCCCACCTGCCCCCTCCCTGAGCCCTCCACAGGTGCCACCTACATCCCTGATCCCCTCCCGATCACTCTTGCAGATCTCCTCCCCCAACTAACCCTCCCATCCCAACTTACCTTAGATCAGGGGCCCATTTTTAATGCCATCTAACCTCTCCAAAAATCTGTACTTAACCTGGATTTCAGTTAATGAAGGAAAGGAATCATAATGTACACAAAAACAGCTAAATACACATAATGATCATGAAACTTCACACTGTGATATATTAGCTTTATGCTGTACAGAAGATGTACTATATTTAGTTTTAATATCTTGGAAGCAGCATGGATTCAGTGTTGTGTATTCATCAGTCCCCATAGGAAACCATTTTCATTTTCCATATTTTTTTTCTTTTTCACAATCAGATTGGAAGAATCTCTTTCTTAATCTTTTATACAGTCCTTCACCCTTTTGCTTTTCTATAGCTGCAAAAGTGCTTTTCTACTGCTTAAAGTTTTATTCTATCTAAAAATATTTGTTTTATGCAATAACTACAAAAACAATTACCTGTGATGTAAATTATATTCTTTTCCAAACAAAAAGAGGTTGTTAAAAATCTTAAAAATTTAATCTACTCAGATTCCTTTAGATTTCTTCAGTTCTTTCTTCTTTCTTTCTTTTTCTTTTTTTCTAGCTAGTTAAAATTTTTCCTTTAGAAACTAAAGCTACTGCAATCAGAAACTAAAGCTACTGCAATCATTCCAAGTAAGAACTTTAATACCTAGTGGTGGGAAGAACTTGTCAAATCTAGTGTCTTTGTGTTGAGCTAATTTAGAAAAATATTCACCCAACCCCAGAAAATGTGCTAGCTTTTTAAAACAAATATATGGATATTGAGTTTTGCCCTTTCATTTCTTAAGGTAAAACAAAACAATGATAACAAAAAACCAACAAAACTATCAGTAGCTAATGTTATTATCACCCTTTCAAAGCAAGAGTACAGAGAAAAATAAATTAAATGATGAAATATCAACTAATTTTACTGTTCTCTCTATTTTATATTGTCATATTTAAAAATAATTTCAGAATCATTGTCACATCTCATTAGTGCTTGGCAGTAATACAAAGGAATATTAGTGTCTAGTAGTAGTAACAGTAGTTTTAAGTCATAGTTGGCACATCTATACATTTCCATATGGTGACATTGTTACTATGCTGTGCTAAAGCATTTTGAAATTACAGCCTATACTGTGCTATGTGCGTGGTGCACAGTTATTTTTATCAGTTACTTTACTGTAGTCGTGTGCTATAATGGTGGAGTGTGCCATTATGGTGAAGTAGCTGCTGGTCACATGTAGACATCCATGGATTCTACATCACCTTAGCATGTCACAGCATTGATGTAGCATCATGTGTAAATGTGCCCAGAATCCGTGGGTCTTAAAGCTATAAGTAATTCCTATAGCCCTTGTGTAAGGATAGCTAGTAGTGCCATAGCACACACAGTCATGTGGTTCTGGAGTTTTCACAAGTGTTACATTTGTGTCAAATTAAACAAATTGGATTTGATTTAAACCTCTAGGTATACATTCACACTACTTAGGGTGAGGTAAAAATAGCAGCTAAGTTTAGACTGCTTGTGCCATTACAGGTCACCTTTACACCATAATAAAGCTGAGGAATGTTATGCAGTGATAAAATTAGAACAGTTTTAGAGCAGCCACAGGTTAAGACTTAATGCCAACTGTGTGCACAATTGTGAGCTGCCAATTCAGGGCCTGGTGAACAGATATGTTGCTAGGAGTCAGGACTCTATCCCTTCTCTGGAAGCAGAGACCAGGGAGTAAAATGCAGTGATAGCATAGACCCCAGGGAAGCATTTCTCCCTGTGCTCCATGATCTTTCATGCTCAGCACTGGGCAGCCCTTTCCTATTTCTCCTGTCTCTTCTTACCCTCAGAAACTGGGAGGCTGGAAAGGGAAGTTATACTTCTCCCCAAATTCTTTTAGCTATGGGAGAGCTGTCCAGGTGTGGGGAAAAGGCTTATCCAGGCCTCTGAGGGGAGGACCACATGCTTAGCCTTGGGCTCAGGTGTCTGGCTGTGTTCTCTGGGGTTGGCAGCATGGTGCCATGTGGGCTAAGGTCATATCCAGGCATGTGGGGGTGCTGGCTTGGGTAGTAGAGCTTGGGAGAGTGGAAAGTTTGTCAGGAATAGATGGTCTGGGGCCCATGCATCCTGGGATTCTGGAGACTGCAAATTGGTTCCCTTTATCTTCATGGAGCAGACTAACATTTCCCTAGCTTGAGCTAGGTAGAATGATTCAAAGATAACCCTTACCCAGAGTGGTGTAACTTTAAAAACATAGAGGGTACTTATCACAGTTTAACACCCATTAATGTATGGACATTCCTGTTTTAAGTTCCTCTGGAATGGTTTAAAGGTAACCTGTAACACCATGCTTAGGTTGTGTAGCTGATGACTAAGTCTACACTGATAGCGGCAAAACTGATCTAATGAATGATTGCATGGTTCCCCTATTGATTCAAGTTAGTATTCTGTCCTCCAGCTTTCCAGCATCCATTGCCAGCTCCCCTTCTCCAGTAGAGAAACACTCTGGCACTTGGGCTGAGTGCTGAGCAAACTCTGAGTACTCTTCACCTGAGTGCTGAGCAAACCCTGCCTCTAGGCTGTCTTGCTGATGCTCCTTGAGATCACAGGGAAATCTAGGTCACTGGTGCTAGTTCCCAGTGACACAGGGGAACCAAACAGTTCAAGAAACAGATACAGGTATCAGGATTCCACACACCACATTATGACCCACCCAGTCCCATCCTGCTCTACTTCACAGAACCACAGAGATAGATGGCAGACTGAATATTTGGGATGGGGACTTGTGAACATGCACCATTATCAGAAGTTCTGTAATTCTATTATGCCAGGGACCAGAAAGGTTTTCCCCTCAGACAACCTCCCACCTTCTTTCCTCAAGACAGAAACTGATGAAAGGCAGGAGTCCTGCCAGGGAACAGAGAGTACAGCTGATCCAGTCCAGGAGCCAAAGTCATTCACAGGTTGAGCATTTGGAGAAGTTTGCAGGTAGCACCTGAGGAGTACCACCCCCAATCCCAGGGGAAAGACCATGGGAGTTAGGAGATTCCAAGTCTTACAGCACAAGCAGCTTCTGTACCAAATGCTTGAACCCCTCCACTCTCATGACCCCATTTCTTTCCCAGATAGTATGTCCCCTTCCACCACCAACACCCCCAACACACTTGTAAACATAATAGAGCAGCATGAAATCCAAGGGCAACATGGAAAAGGGCTACATTCTGGTGGTGTTGGGAAGGGGGGCAGACAACCTCACTTGACTGAGTCATCACAGGCCAAGCAACATGTCAATAGGCATCAGGTAATCATACTGGAGCCATATATAATATTAATGTTTGATTCTCAAGTTAAGCAGTATTGCATGCTTGTCAGCTATGCTGTCAAAGGCAGTAAGCCCTTTCCATGACTCACACATCTGGGAGACCATTTACTGCAATATGAACAAATATACAGGGAGGACAGCCCCGCAACATAGTGGTAAATCTCATCCCTCTGACACTAACTGACTTTTACCATGGAAACATTGGTAAGCAAGTACCATTCCTGTAATCACAGGTTACGGGTGGTGAGGGCTGAAACCTCCACTGGATTCCCATCAGTAGACAGTCCCTGTACAGTCCTAGGAACTCTGAAATCCTGACAGGACCTGAGGTTCCCAGAACCACAGAGTGGGAGAAGCAAGTACCCACTTGCGTTTTTTGAGAGGGACCCACCCCTCCCAGTATGGCAATGAAATCTGCAGGTCACTCAGAGCACAATCAGGGATCCAGCCTTAGGTGTGCTGGTGATCAGACTGTGGTATGGCTCCCAAACCCAGCAGGTGACCAAGGGACAACTAGCCATTTCCAACATCTCATTGCACAAGTCCCCAGCTGAGATACAGCAAGGGCCAAAACTTCTGCAGTTATACCCCATTTTATAAGCAGAGTTCATTATACTCTATGAAGCAACAGTGTTTTTCTGTCTATATTTTCAGAGACAAAACCTATATGTGGGAGAGGAGTCCATGGTGAATGCAATGGTGCTCAAGGGACAAGCCGCTGCCCAGTTAAAAAATGCATCTATGTCCATGGGAGGCTCCAAAGGAGCAAGGAGGAGATGCTACAGACCCTAGAATCTGTCTCTGAGTTCCAGAGATATGCTACAGACTCTTGATGCCTAGAGCTTTGGCACAGCAGTAGGAAAGACTGTAACTGTGGAAGGGGGACATCTTGAGGCTTGGGGATACCTAAATTTGACCTGATTAAGTGCAGGAACAGGGGCTCAAGATGGCCACTCAGAGTTGCCAGGAGGTTTCGAACACATTGGCAGAGCTGGCAAAGTCCCAGCATCAGAAGAGGGAATTCATGGCCAGGGTACTGGACTGCTTGCAATGACCTATAAGTAGGGATTTCCATAAATCGTGGAGCAAATACCCCTTGCAGCAACTCTTTTAATTTATTTCATTTTTCTACTTTCCCACCCTGCCCCTGATTGGCAGAGGGGCCCTGCCAGCTGGGTCATTTGCCACTGATCACAAAAGAAGCAAAAAACTGCCATTTTAAATAAATTTACACAACCACCACCACCTGATTAAAGGATTGATTCTGTAGTACAGTAGAGTAGCACTTGGCACTGGACAGGGAATACAGACAAAACATATATAAAGGCATTGTTGTGATCCTCTAGGGAATGGAGCAGTTCCTAGTGCAAGTTGGGGAAACTTGAGAGCTGCACAGACCTATGATTTTCTGGCCCTGAGCATAACCTACATGAGGCAACAGGGCATTATAAAAGCTGAATTAATCCTCAAGTAGTTAGGTCCAAATTTCTATCTGCTTTAGGCCAGACTGCTGCAAAGGAAGGTGCTCATGGATGGTCAGGGCCTTGCATAAACTTCAGAATCTGGACTGATGTGTAATGATGAGCATCTTGGATTCTGGGTCCTATTGAAACATTGTATTTCAGTTCCTGCCATGAGCTTCCAGTCATCTCTGCTAATATGTAAGTGTTATGTTCTATAGGTACAGTGGGAAGCAAATACAGCTCTCATCAGGGGCAGATTATGATGATTCTAGAGATTATGCTTATTAAGATACTAATGAAGATTCAGAGTATATTTCCTTTGCTTGGTAAATCTAAGCAGATGGTTCATTTGTCTCTGCAGCAACATGTGAAAAATGTCAAGCAATAAACCCTTTTTTGTTTTTAATGGAGCTCATCAAAGGGGAAGATATGCATGCATGTATCAACAAGCATGCAAATGTCAAATAAAAATGTTTTGCATTTGTTATCAGAAGATCAATTTGTTTAAGAAAGGTTGCAGATTTTTAAAGGCATTTCAATAGATCATAAAGCCACCATGAAAATGAGAAGCCTCATAGATAGCTGAGTCGTGCACTTATAGATTTTCTAGTTATTATACAGTAGCAGACAACATGATAAGGATATTAAACAACCCAACTAATATTTTGTTACAAGACTGCTAAAAAGTAGTATCTTGGTTTAGTTTTGCAATTACCCTGATCAAACTTTTTAGAGTATTTTGTTAAAGAAAAAATATATTTTTCAAAACATGTTTTCAGTACAATGCTTACACTGTGTTTTATTGAGCAAAACAATCAAAAGCATAAAAATATTAGCAAACATTGATCATACATTTCAGGTGTGGCTGGTGAACTCAGAACGATGGGACAGTGGAGTGTTGCGGGGGAGAGGGCAGGGTTTTGTAGATGGCCGGGAGCAGGGTGGGGTTTGCAGCCAGTCGGCGGGGGGGGGGTGCAGGGCAGGGCACATTGCAGCTGGCCGGGCACTCCAGCCAGTAGTGGGGAGGCTGCAGACCCCTTCGCTCTCAGCTGGCTGCAAACCTCCTATCCCCCTCTTGCTGCCTCCAGGCTGCAAAATACCTCCCCCCGGCTCTTGTGAGATGCCTTACCACCCCCACACCCCACTGCCCTGTCAGCCACACCTGATTCATTTCAATGACTTAAAATATATATATTTTAAATCAGTCTGTTTCATTTGATCATAGGAAAGTAGAGCTAGAAGGGACTTCATTAAGTCATCTAGTGCAGCACTCTGCTCAATACAGGATCATCTCTGACAAAACCTTCACAGAAAAGTGTCTGTCTACCCTGAGGTTGAAAATGTCCAAGGATGAAGATTTCACAAAATCTTTAGGTAGCCTGTCCCAATGGTTGGCCACTCTCATAGACAGAAAGTTCTTCCTGATCTCCAACCTAAATTTCCACTCCTGCAGTTTGAGGCCATTGCTTCCAGTTCTGTCTCCTATGACTTTTTTTCTCCACTGAGAAAAACCCATCTTACTCCTCCCTGTAAGTACTCTGTAGTTATTTGAAGCTATTTATAATATCTGCTCTAAATCTGCTTTTTTCCAGACTAAATAATTATACTTTTTCAGCCTTTTCTCATAAGTCTTGCCTCCGAGGCCTCTAATATTTTTTGTTGCTTTGTGCTGGGCCCTTTCCAATGTATCCACATCCTTCTTGAAGTATGGAGCCCAAAACTAGACAGTACCCCAGGTGAGGCCTCACCAATGCTGAATAGAGCAGAACATTGCAAGAGACACTCCTGTTAATACAGCCCAGTTTGCTGTTGGCTTTTTTTTGCAAAAACAGCACACTGTTATCTCATATTCAGCTTATTGTAGAATCATAGACTCATAAAAAGTTAGTTTATTTTTGACTTTTTGCATTCATTCTGCTTTTAAAGTCAGATTCTATTACACCTATTGGGTGCCCCCTATGCATATTAAAGGTATTTCAGAATTAACTGGTTAATTGCACCTTCTGTTCACTATCACATTAAGACCAGCCATGAATGACATGTGCTCCTGGTGGCTGTGGAGGTATGGCAGGTGCCACCGGCAGTGTTGGCAGTGCCTTTTTGTAGGGAGTGCATTGCCACATTCAGAGGAGTGCACATGAACCCACATGAGACCAGCTGCATGTTCAAAGTACTTGTCACATAATAAAAAGCTCCAACCAGCTATAAAGTTAGACCTCAGAAATGTGTACTAACTTTATAGCTGGTTGCTCAGTGTAAAATCCCTTGGGCCCATATGTTCGGCCAGGATTGAAAGTGCTGCACCTGATGCCCAGTCAGGTGTGGGGACTCTTGTTCCCAGTTGTGCTTGTTCCCTGTTGATTGGAGTTCCCTCAGCAAAGGGAGCTCCTAGCCATGAGAGCCTGCTTCCTGCCATACAGAGGGAGTCCAGGATTGGGCTGCTCCTACACTGGCAATAAGCCCAATTGGGACTAATGCATGTTCCCATAATCATGCTTTCTGTGACATGACAGGAGGCACACTTGTGTGGATCACCCATTTGATCCAGTTGCACCTTTACCTGCACTTGTAGAGAGTGCCTAAATGGAGGTAGACACCTAAATGCTTATTCTATGCCTATTCCTCAAGTCCCTGAGGAAAACTGTAGTATGCCCAGTTTTTTAGTACACTATCTTCTTAGCCTTCAAAGTAATTCACAATAAGCAGGAAGCAAGAAGATTCATCCACCTTTTGCATTAACTGCTTTTCAGCATCATCTTATGATATTTACCATTTTGAACTTTATGCAGTAATAGGGGTTTTGTCACACAAATATTTAGGGAGTCTTTTTTATATATACAAAGTCATGCTTGATGCAGGGTACACATTTTATGTTTAAATACTTAATTACCCAATTAGGAAAAGGAACAATACCCTGATTTTGAAGTGACAATCATAAATCCCTGTGAATAGTTAAATTGAGTAGTTCACACACAGCTTCCCAGTTTGAAAGGAATCTGTCAAAGAATCATTAAAAATATAAACAGACTTGTATGTTGGCAAAGTGCAGGAAAAAAATGCAAAAAAAATAAATAAAACCAAATCCACAAGACCTATTCACAAAAATTATGCCAAATGTCTCCAGTCCAGTTGATCTATACATGATGTAGAAATTCAGACAGGATCAGTGTTTGGCAATCAGAAGCACTTTATTTTGTGAGGCCATGGGAGAAAAAGCAAGGAGCAGCTAATTCTCAGTGAGAGCAAGGCAAAGATTCCTTTATATACTAGTAAACCATGTATGGGTCAAGCTGCCCAGTAACATACTCTTGGCAGTCTGACAGCGACTCATCCTGTTGTTTGCTGAACAAAGCATGGTTTTCTCAAGCTGTGTCCTGATAAGCTTATCCTGAAGGCCATCTTGTTGTTGCCACTCGACCTTCACCCACATCATCCATCCTGTCCTGACACATATACACTTCTCCCATTCCTCATCATTTCCCCCTTGTAAGTGCTTGTGCTTACACCTCTATCTTCAAAGGCCCTTGACATTTTCTTGTCGTTCGCACTCATAGGCCACCTCCCTGAGAACCATCATCTACAACTCAGTCCTAGAGAGTCTAGAAACACTCTGGTAAGTTTTTGATAAGCAACAGCATAAGCAACACAAAATCATTTGGGTAACAATGAAAACAGCAAAAATGCATAATAAACTCAGAATACACCATTTCAACAGGGATTTAAGCCATCCCCCCCACCATCTGGTAGCCATCTCACCAATCGGAGCGTTTCTCCTCTGCTATTCATTGAGATTTTGTTGCCTGATCTTCACTCACAAGGAACCCTCTGGACCTTCAAGGAGGTGTTGCTAGTGAGGGAAGCTTTCCACTCCATTGGAGCGGTCACCTTCTTGCAGTGGGAGGTATGGACCCAGGCAGAAACCTCAGGAACTTTCACAGCAGTTGGGGTGGTTAGCAGGAGCTGGAAAGGCCCCTTCCACTGAGGCTGCACGAAATCCTTCCTCTGGTGGACCTTAATCAGGACCTGATCTCCTGGTTGGACTGGATTGACAACAGAGTCACCATCTAGAGACTGACGTTGCGCTGTGGCTTTAACCTACAATGAGATAACGTTAAGGGGCTTGGTGAGCCCTTGACAATAAGTTAATAAAGAATCATGGAGATGAGTCAGATGTTGGGGTGGAGGTACAGTAAGTCCCCTCATGGGTCGACCCATAACAATCTTGAAAGGGGTCAGGCCTGAGGACTTCTGGACAGAATTTTGGATTTGGAAAAGTACCAATGGGAGGGCCTCTAGCCACTTTAGACCAGTTTGTTCACAGGTTTTTGCTAGGCGAAGCTTAATGTCAAAGTTTTTCCATTCCACGTTACCCCCACTCTGAGGGTGATTTGGGGTGTGGAGCTGGTATCGGATGGAAAGGACCTTTCAAATGTGTTGGACCACTTGGCCAACAAAATGGGAGCCATGGTCTAAGTCCAGAGAAAGGGGTAGACCGAAGCAGGGCAACAGGTCAAAAAGAAGCTTTTTGGCCACCATGAGGGCATCAGCCCATCAGCAGGGGTATGCCTCCGGCCAGCCACTGAAAAGACAGACAATGACCAACGCATACTTCTAGGGCCCTGACCTGGGCAACTCGATGAAATCTATCTGGAGGTGGGAAAAGGGGTAAAGACCTAAAGGTCTTGGAATGCATGTAGCTGGTGGAGTGGTCGCCCAGGGTTGTGTCGCTGACACTGTGGACACTGGCAACAGAAATGGGCGGCCAGAGCTGAAAATCCGGAGGCATACCAGCGTTTGACTTTGGCTATCATCCCCTCTTTGGCCAAATGGGCCACCGAGTGGGCCATCTGAGCCACGAGGGACAGCAGGGCCCTGGGGGCCACAAGGCAACCAGATGGGTGCCACCACAAGGAGTCAGGGTGGAGAGAGCAGCCCACAGAGATCCAGGCATCCTTTTCAGCATCTGGGGCAGCATCCTGGAGAAAGGGGAGGTCAGGGGGACCGGAAAAGAAAGGTAGAGTGCGGCCTAAAGGACCAGAACTGAGATTTCTGACAGGGCGGTGGTCTTGGCCGTGGCATCCATCCTGTCATTTCCCAGAGACACAGGATCATCAGTATAAGTATGTGCTTTGCACCATAGGAGAGCAAGGGTGGAAGGACAGTATCTAGGATAGTGGTATTAAGGTGATGGTGAGAGATGGGAGTCCCAGCATAAGTAAGAAAACCCCACTGTTTCCAGATTTGTCCAAAGGAATGGAAGACACCAAAGGCATAGCAAGAGTCTGTATAGATATTAGCAGAGTGTGTAGTGGCAAGATGACAGGCACAAGGAAGAGCAATGAGTTCAGCAGCTAGAGCACTAGTAACACAAAGAGGAGCAGATTCAATAACACTATGATCAGAACAGACAGCGAAGCCAGCTTGGAGAATACCATGATTATCTTGAAAACAGGAGCCATCGACATAGAAAATGAGGTCAGAGAGTATCAGAAAGATTAATCAGGATTAGTCAGGGGGGTATCAGAAAGATCAGGGTGGGAAAGAGAAATAATCTATGAGCTGAGTGCAGTCATGGGGTTGACCATCTGAAGGTAAAGGGAAAAGAGAGGCAGGATTGAGGAGATCACAGCGGACAAGGGTCACGTGGTCCGCAGCTAGGAGAACCACCTCATAGTGGGTTAGATGGCCAGGGGACAAATGCTGAGTTCTGCCGCATTGGAGGAGGGTAAGGACAGAGTGTGGGACAGCAACAGTGAGGGGGTGCCGAAGGACAAGGTTTTTCATAGATTTCATAGACATTAGGGCTGGAAGGGACCTCGGGAGATCATCGAGTCCAGCCCCTTCCCCAAAGGGCAGGAAGTCAGCTGGGGTCATAGGATCCCAGGAAGATAAGCATTCAATTTACTCTTCAAGGTGTTCAATGTAGGTGCTCAAACCACCTCCGCTAGCAGACTGTTCCAGACCTTGGGGGCTTGGACAGTAAAGAAATTCTTCCTTATGTCCAGCCTGAAACGGTCTTGCAGGAGTTTGTGACCGTTCGACCTCGTCATCCCTTGGGGCGCTCTGGTGAACAAACATTCCCCCAGATCCTGGTGGTCACCCTTGATAAACTTATAGGTGGCCATCAGATCACCCCTGAGCCTCCGTTTTTCCAGGCTAAAGAGTCCCATGGCTCTCAGCCTGTCATCATAAGATCTGTTTTCCTGACCTCTGATCATGCGCGTGGCTCTCCTCTGGACTCTCTCAAGCTTCTCCACATCCTTTTTGAATTGTGGAGCCCAAAACTGGACGCAGTACTCTAGCTGTGGCCTCACCAAGGCCGAGTAGAAGGGGAGAATGACATCCCGGGATTTGCTCAAGAAGCATCTATGGATGCAAGCCAGTGTTTTGGTCACTTTACTAGCTGCAGCATCGCATTGCAGGCTCATGTTCATCTTGTGGTCAATGATGACCCCCAAGTCTCTTTCTTCTGTAGTGGTATCCAACGTAGCACTGCCAAGCCTGTAAGGAAGCTGCAGGTTTTTCCTCCCAAGGTGGAGAACCTTGCATTTTTTGGTGTTAAACACCATCAGGTTCTCATCTGCCCATTTGCTGAGCTTGTCCAGGTCAGCCTGGAACACCCGCCTATCTTCTGGCGTGGATGCTTTGCCCCAAAGTTTGGTGTCATCGGCGAACTTGGCCAGTCCACTCCTGACTCCAATGTCCACATCATTAATGAAGATGTTGAACAGTATGGGTCCAAGGACAGAGCTTTGAGGGACCCCACTGGTCACAGGGCACCACGATGAGTGACTGCCATCAATTACAACCCTCTGGGTCCAACCACGGAGCCAGTTTCCCAGCCAGCAGATCGTGGTGGAGCCAAGGCCACCACTGGCCAGTTTGGTGATCATGGATTAAAAGCTTTTTTGAAGTCAAGATATATGACATCAATCTCTTCTCCCTTGTCCAGGTGATAGGTCATCTGGTCATAGAAGGAAATGAGATTGGTCAAACAAGACCTACCCACAACAAACCCGTGCTGGCTATCCCTTAGAATGTTAGCCTGGGCCAGTCCCTCAAGGATAGCCTCCTTAATAAACTTTTCTAAGATCTTCCCCAGGATAGAAGTCAGGCTAATGGGCCTGTAGTTAGCCGGATCCACTCTCCTCCCTTTTTTGAAGATCGGCACCACATTGGCCTTCTTCCAGTCTTCGGGCACTACACCAGAGCGCCAGGAGTTTTCAAAGATCTGTGCCAGGGGCTGGGCTATGATGCTCGCCATCTCCTTGAGTACCCTGGGGTGCAGATTGTCAGGGCCGGCTGACTTGAAGGTATCCAGCTTCTCAAGGTGTTCCTTCATGAGGTCAGCATTTATGGAGGGTAGGGGATCCCCATCACCCGGATCTCCCTGTCCCATAGCAGGCATGGGCGTCCCATGCGACTGATGAAAGACTGACGCAAAGTACCTATTTAATAGGTTGGCTTTTTCCTGGGCATCAGTTGTCAGTTGCCCCATCTGGTTTAGCAGGGGTCCAACATGGCCCTTGCTTTTCCTCCAGCTCCCCACATATCTGAAAAAGGACTTTTTGTTGTCCTTGATGCTTGAAGCCAGTTGCAGCCTTGGCTTTCCTGGTTTGCTCCCTGCAGGACCGGACCAGTGCAGAATAATCCTCCTTGGAGGTGAATCCTGTCCTCCATCCTTTGTAAGCTTTCCTTTTTAGCCACAGCAGGTCCGCTATGTCCCTAGAGAGCCAGGAGGGCTGCTGTGCCTTCTTGCTGCCTTTCCTCCATGTTGGAATAGATTTAGCTTGTGCAGTGAGGATCGCTTCCTTGAGAAGCAACCACTCTTCTTGAACTCCTATCTCCCTGGGGTCACGGTCCCCGAGGGCCTGACCGACAAGCCTCTTGAGCTTGTCAAAGTTGGCTTTTCTGAAGTCAAGGACTTCTGTGTTGCTGACTGACTTGCCAGCTTTATGGCGGATGGTGAAGGTGATCAGCTCGTGGTCACTGTCACCCAGCTTCCCATCGATCACTAGGTCACCAATTAGGTCATCCCCCGTAGCCAGTACCAGGTCGAGCAGCGCTTTACCTCTCGTTGGCCCATAGACTTCTTGAGTCAGGTAGAGGTCATCCACGCACGAGAGAAAGCTTTGTGACCGCTCGGATTTTGCTGAGTGATCTTCCCAGGAGATGTCCGGGTAATTGAAGTCACCCATGACAGCCAAGGTCCTGGAGCAAGCAGCCTCAGTCAGTTCCCGGGCGAACTCCTGGTCAAGTTCGGGACTTTGAGTGGGAGGTCTGTAGTAGACTCCCACCGTTGTGTCCCCTGTGCCGTATTCCCCACGAATTTTTACCCAGAGGGTCTCTAGCTGTCCATGCTGGTCGCCAATATCAGCTTGCAGGGACACGTAGCTTTCCTTCACATAGAGAGCTACACCCCCGCCCCTTTTGTCAACACGATCCCTCCTGTACAGGGTATAGCCCTCTATACCCGTGGTCCAGTCATGGGTGGAGTCCCACCAGGTCTCCGTTATCCCAATGACGTCATAATTCTTTGCACTGAACAGGAGGATGAGCTCCTCCTGCTTGTTACCCAGGCTCCTGGCATTAGTGTACAGGCAGGCAAGTGTCCCCTTGGGGGCTCTTGCCTTGCCCACAGATTGTGCCAGGGCTGGGGCAGGGGTGGGCTCCCTTAAGTGCCTTGGTCTGCTGGCTTTGCAAGGGCCACTCAGCAGGCCAGCAGTGGCAGTAGTCCCCCCATCCCCCAGCGGGCTTAGTTTAAAGCCCGGTGGAGCAGGTCAGCCAGCCTGGCTGAGAAGAGCCTCCTCCCCAGGGGAGAGAGGTGGAGACCATCTCTTCCCAGCAGCTCGCTGCCTCTCTCGCCAAAGAGCGGGCTGTGGTCATGGAAGCCAAAGCCTTCCCGATGACACCAGCTCCGCAGTCTTTGGTTCACTGCGTGGATCCTCCTCTCCCTCCTCAGCCCATAGCCCAAGACTGGGAGGATTGATGAAAACACCACCTGAGCTCCCAGACCCCTAAGCCCCACTCCCAAATCCCTGTAGCACCTCATGACCTGGCTGGGGGTGCTCCGAGCCGTGTCATTGGTGCCCACGTGAATAAGGAGCATGGGTCAGTGGTCTGTGGGCCGGAGGAGCTGCGGGATCCTCTCCGCAATGTTTCGGATGCGGGCCCCTGGGAAGCAGCAGACTTCCCGGGCTAAGGGGTTGGGGTGGCAGATTGCCCCCTCAGTGCCCCGCAGGATGGAGTCTCCCACAACAAACTCCTTTTGCTTTGACTTGGGGAGAGCCGGGGCAGTAGCTGTGGTTGAGCCTGGGTTGCCTGCAGGAGCTGGCAACTGAGCAGGTTCTGCTGGGGCTGCAAGAGGTGCGAACCTGTTGCTAAGCTCTGGCGAGGGAGGGGCCTTGGTGCGGCGGGCCTTTTAGAAACCAGCAGAGCGGTGGCAGCAATTGCGCGGAGACAAGGGGGAAACCCAGAGGTGACTAGGTCAAGAGAGGCGCTATAGTAAGTAACAGGGTGGTGTGGGGAGGGTCCAAAAGGCTGAGTCAGGACATCAGAAGCAGCCCCTTGGTGTTCGTGAGAGAAGAGAGTGAAAGGCTTAGAATAGTCAGGCAGACCGAGGGCGGGAGAAGAAGAAAGGGCTTGCTTGAGCTGACAGAAGGCAGATTCATGTACATCTTCCCAAGGTAGCGGGTCAGGGGAAGAATCTCAGGTGAGACGGGTGAGAGGTTTGGAAAGTCCAGAATAATTGGGAATCCACTGTCGGCAATAGTTGGCAGCACCTAGGAAACCACAGAGTTGGCGTTTAGTCTGTGGGCGAGGAAGAGGAAGAACAGCAGAAAGGCGATCAGGAGACAGGTGACGGGTACCATGAGAAATAGTGTATCCCAGATAGGTAACAGTAGTCTGACAGAATTGGAGCTTAGAGCGGGAGGCTTTGTGGCCCCGTGCTGCAAGTTGTTCCAAGAGGGCAACAGAGTCAACTTGGCAATGAGGGAGGGTATCAAAGCAGAGAAGCAAATCATCTACATATTGAACTAGCACAGAATCATGAGGCAACTGGACTGAATTAAGGTCAGACTTGAAAAGTTCGCTATATATGGTGGGTGAGTCATGGAAACCCTGAGGCAAACGGGTGAAGGTATATTGCCGGCCTTGATAACTAAAAGCAAGTAACTATTGAGAGTGGGCGTGAACTAGTATAGAAAAGAAGGCATTACAGAGATCTGTCACAGAAAAATAAAAAGCAGAAGCAGGTATTTGAGAAAGTACAGTGGCAGGGTTGGGTACCACAGCTGTCAAGGGAACCACAAAATGGTTAATAGCATGCAAATCTTGGACTAAACAATAAACAGGCAACCCCTCAGGTGTAAACTTTTCCTTCTTTTGGCCTGGAAGGATCAGGGTATTACAAAAAGAGCGGGTAGGTACAAAGACACCCTGTTCTAGAAGACCTTGTATTACAGGATCAATGCATTTGGCAGCAACAACAGATAGCGGATATTGCAGGATTGATGGGGGAGAGACTCCTGATTTAACCCTGAAAGGAATTGAGATGGCACTCTTGAGACGTCCCACATCGGTTGTGGAGTGGGACCAAAAGGACTCAGGAAGGTGATCCAATAGTTCCTGTTGCAATGAGGAAGAATTGGTCTCAGGTTCCTGTTCCATTAGTGTCATCATCAAGGCAGGAATTTGAGTCTGGGGTAATGTGAGGAAACCCCATCTGGAGAGCAGTGAACTGTTGCCCACAACCTGCAAAGGGGGTCTCGCCTCCACAGATTTACAGAAGTGCAAGGACTCAGCAAAAAGGCATGTTGCTCAGTAAGGGGACCAAAGTAAACGAGAGCGGCTGTGTAACGGGGTGGTCAATGGGTTTGTCCCCAATACCTACAGAGGTGAATACTTTATCAGAAACAGGAACCTTAGAAACAAAATCCGAGATAAGCATAGACAAAGAAGCACCAGTGTTGAGAAGAAAGGGAACAATTTATCTTCCCACAGTAACAGGTATCATAGCATTGGAAAAAGTAGGAAGTAAAGGGGCTAGAGTCTCTGTGTCTTCTCGGCTATCCTAACACTGATTCTCACCTGCGAAGGACTGGAGATGAGCTGGTCTGAGCAGCGGAGCTCGATAGGAGCATGGCTGAAATGGAGGGGCGCTAGCCAAAAGTGGGGGCCCCTGGGGTTTATTCGAGCACTCATTCTTCCAATGGCCTTTCTGCTTACAGTAGCGATAGACATTATAGGGAATTTCAGAGGGACCCGCATCCTGTCCCGACACATATACACTTCTCTCAGTACCTTTCCATTCCTCATCATATGCTCTAACTAGATACTTACTAATTTCTGCTGTAACCTGCATAGGGTTTGTTTACAGTCATGTGTATGTTGCTACTAAAGATGTCAGGGAGTTATGTTTTTCCTCAGATTTCCATAAGCACAATATTCATCTTTACTTCTATTTACATGATATACTTCACTTGTTTTGACTTTATTCATTGCTTAGAGGCTGGGCTGGCAACATGTAATCCAGCTAGAATAAGGGGCAGTGAATATCTGTGCTGCTTCAGAAGCAGAGGAAGGACTGAGTGTGACTTACAATTTGATTTCTGCTTTTTCATTGATCTCAAGTAAAGTAAGATCTGTCCATTTCTTAGCATAACATACTTCTCCTTTGTGTTAACTCAGCAATGCTGGCTGGCTTATTGAAAACAAAGGTTAAAAAATCTCTTCTCATGCCTTGTTTTTGTCCCTTCATTCCCTGCTCAGCTACACAGGAGAGGGAAACCTGGTTGTAGTGATCATCAGTTTCAATAAATAAAGGTATACAATGAATAAGAACTAACAGCAGAGCACTTTACTGAGGAGAGGAAAGCAACTTCTGTAGTCTCTTGGTCTCTCTCTAACTATAAGCTGCTACTAGCCAACTGGGGATGCATCTGCTAATTTCCAATTCCATCAGTCTCCTGTAAGGGTAAATCTCCTAATTTATAACTTCTAGCACTACATCTTCCCTCTTAACTATAGCTACAAACATCAATTAACACAAAATGTGATTAACACATCTCATCTACAGAGAGATTACTAGCACTTTACTCTGAAGTGAATCTTAACCAATCACTTTCCTATTCCCCCTTTTCTGCAGCTCTTATAATAAGTCTCTGTGCTAACAACATTTAAATGGGGTGGATGGGTGAAAGTATCAAGTGGACCCTCGGGTCATTCCAACCAGTGACAAAGGTTTTGTAGCAAAACCCCCAGTTTTTTTGTTTTTATTTGCATTCCCCTCCCCTTCCCCAACCATTTCTGACTTTTTTCTCTCCCTCTCTATTCCCAATAGATAAGTATAAGTGAGCTAAGACATAGGCTAAGCTTAAGCATTTTATTTTGGTAGCAAGTTGTATTTGTTCTGTTTTTTCTCCTCCCTTATAATTATGATGTTTTATATTGATTTTTTTTTCTGTTCTATATTACTGTTTTACTGATACTGTATGATTTAGGCCTATAAGATGAAGCAACCCACCATTGTGCCAAGACTGCACATGCTCACTAAGAACACCTGGAGCCCTCTAGAACAGGACTGACCTTGCCTGGACAAGCCCTCCCTGTAGGAGATCAGAGGTAGTCTGCCCCATAAAAAGGGGTAGTGAAGACTGACTCCTTGGGATGCCCTCTCTATCTGGACCAGCACCACGCCACACCACA
This sequence comes from Crocodylus siamensis, assembly GCF_052110815.1. Classification (NCBI taxonomy): domain Eukaryota; kingdom Metazoa; phylum Chordata; order Crocodylia; family Crocodylidae; genus Crocodylus; species Crocodylus siamensis. The sequence continues at coordinate 56,524,083 of NC_143399.1, forward strand.
CAACCTATCCACCCAGTGACTCTGCCGGCGACCCCCCTCTGGACAACACCTGCTAAGCAAAGACCCCTTTCCAAACTGGATCCCCCCCACCCCTCTTCAGCCAAGGACTTGGACTCTGTTTCTCTTCCCTACCTGGACTCCTGCCCTTCCACTGAGTCTCTTTCTCCTGCTGCCATTGTGAGTTTTCATGTGACTATGTGTAGGAACCAAGCTGTACAGTACAGTGTACATTTAATAAAACTGTTATTTGGACCCCTGAGTTGGGTTTTGCTTTACTGCAGTTCTGGCCCTGCTCCAACCTCTGCTCCTCGCCCCTCTAACTTCTGTTTCATTTCTCCCTCTCCTCCTGGCTCACCGCCACCTCCAACACCTCTCCCATGCTCCTGTGGCTCCAGCCATCCTGAGCTCCTCTCTGCTTGCAAACCCCTGGGTGGAGGCCTCAGACAAGCCCCGGGAAGGGTGCGCCCCCTGGGCAGGGGCCCTGGCAGCACTCCGTGTCGACACCATCGTAGGAGTTGCTGCCTGTTTCTGGCTGAGTGTGGTGCCTTTGCCCCGCGCTAGCAGGAGTCTGCAAACCCATTTCTTTGCCACTCTCTCACCCCACTGCCTTTTCTCCTGATCTCTGCCTTTCTCCTGATCTCTGCCACTGTTATTGCGTTGTCCCCACTGCCTTTTCTCCTGATCTACCAGCTTTCTGCCTCTGTCTCCTGGCTGTTTCCTCCTTGCCACCGGGCTTTTTCCCTTGCGTCCACCCTGGCACCAGGTGATGCTGAGTAACACTGGGGCCACCTTAATTTAAGTAACCCCAAGCCTCAGTTCCTCATCCAGCTTCTCTTTAGTCTACCTGTTCTAATCCCAGTTCTGGCACTGCTCTGCTGACTGAGCCAGCTGTTGCATCTGCAAAGGTTCATGCTATGGTCACTCAGGCAAAGACTTCTGGGGCATCTCTGTTTCAACCAAACTTTCTGTGGCTTAGGCGTCTTGGAAAGAGCATGTGGCATTGCCTCACACCTGTGTCTTTCAGGAATTTTTTCTTTCTTCTCAGACTGATGAAGAATCAGATCCTATTTCCATAGGCGACTGGTAGGGGATACATGGGGGTGCATATGCCCCCCCAAAGGGGTCGGTGCTCCCCCTGACAGCTGATACTGTTGCTGTTGGTAGGGCTGGTTCCCTCCCGACAGGGCCACTGCCACCATCAGCGGCTTCTACAGGTGCCAACCCAGATTCAGAAGGCATCAGTCACTAAAGCCTATTTCTGATTTTTTTTTGGTGGGAAGCTTTTCCTTCAAGTCTTGATAGATGTGAGTCCTTATATTGATCTGATTGACTGGTACTTTTAGAAGCTGTTCATTACCTACTGATCAGTGAGGCTGAATTCCTCTTTCTGCATGAAAGTATTTGCATTTTTGTCTGCAGGTACATTTCTTTCCATAAGGACATGGTTGTTTCTTGTGTTTTGGAACAATTGGTGGCTTTTTAAGAAGATTGTTCATGATGGCCTTGAGAATCACCTTGAGAATCACCAGAAAGATTTCACAGAAAAGGATTTCACAGAGGAATCAATAGATGGCAAACTCCCCTGGGCAGTCCATCAGCTCTGAACTGACTGCCCAGAGGACTTTTCCATCTATTGACTCCTCTGTGTAATCTGAACTTTCATTTATACCCAGGAAAACATTTACAATCTTTCTCTAATGCCTGATGAAGGGTGTTGGTGCCTGAAGCTTGCAATTAAAGAATTTTTTTAGCAAAAATCTTGTTGGTCTAATAAAAGATATCATCTCTACTATGTGTCCTGATTACCCATTGAAAGGGCTTTTTCATGCCTACTTCACAGGCACCCCCTGTAGCTCTGCAGCCTGGGCCTTCATGGTTTCTGCTGCCCTGTACATTTGGACACTCTTTATTGGACAAATCTCCCTTACACAAGAGCCTTTCTTGTAATACCACACCTGTAATGCCACAAATAATCTTATCTGTAACCAGAGAGTCTGTGACATTCCCAAGGCATGGTTCTTACTCAGTCTCTTCATTTAAGTAACATACTGATTCCGTACTTTCTCCTGTTGTATGTCTGCATTTAAAAAATCAGTGTCTTTCAAGAGTTTCTTTCTTGCTATGCAGCACTCCTCAAGTTCAGACAGTACTACATATTTTCACCTTCTGTAAAGGTAAAGATGTTATAAACAGCCAATCTTTCCCCCACAACAATATGCAAGAGGATTGTGGATCTGGTTTTGTCAGTGTTTTCTTCTGTCTATGTGACTGCTAGGTACCACTGAAATCTTTATCTGAATGCCCTCTGGTTCTCTGCTTTATTGCCTGATGTCAGAAGGGGAGGTGAAGGTTGTAAAACTTCCATGACTAACTCTTCTTTTACTTAGACTATAAATGTTCAAGCAGATTACTTTTAGAGGCCCTTGCCCTCCCATGTGGCTGCACTGCTCCACTTGCTCTTGGTTTCCAAATCTTTTTCTTTTTCAGTTTGGAACTCAAATTCTTTCAAGTTCTTTCTCTTTCATCACCCCTGACACTAGTGGGTTCAATAAATACAGGCATGCGGTGAGTAAGAACTGACAAAAATGAACTTTATTGTTGAACAGTAAGCAACCTCTGCAGTCCCCTGGTTTCTGTTTCTCTCTCTCTACTAAGTAACTGTTACTACCTAACTGAGAGGCTATCTCCCAGCTCCTGACTCCCTTAGTCTCCTGTTAGGAAGCATCTATAAATTATCATTTCTATTAATACACTTCTAGTGGCTGACCTTTTACAAACTAATCGTGTATGAAAAGGTTATGAAGAAGCACCCATTTCATTAATATACAATGGTCAGGGATCCTTGCTCCCTCAGTAAGGATACAACATTTGTAGGTCAATCCTGTGAAATGCTTTTAATTTCTTTTTACTTCAGGGTGAAGGGAAACAGACACAGGATGAAGACCAATTATGGAAACAATTTATTCATCATTCAAAATAAGTCTGATAAGCCACTTCCCCTCCCCTCAAAGAAATGACAAAATGCTGAACAGTTTTTTGCGGGGGGTGGGTTTTAAGATTGAATGAGGCACATAACAACTCAATGTGAACCGGTTTCTCATATGGCTTCGAGTTTAAAATGATGTAGGGCATAGACTTCAATAAAACTAATCTGGTTTATTCCACTTGAGTATCTGGCCGATTACATACAGAAGAGAAATATGTTTCAGAGTAATTTTATAAGTTTCAAGATGTACCCTTCCCAAGCACTGAAACCCCACACCAAGTACCTCCCTGCTAAATATGAAGCTTCTCCATATGGCAAAAGCCCCTCTTGTAATATTTCCCCCCTTTGGGGATGCTTTCTCTTTTTTACCTTTTCTTCCTTCCTCTCTCTTTTTCTTTTATTATATCATTATTATTTTTATATAAGGTGTATTTGTAGTGAAAATAGAGCTTGTAGATGCTTTTACAAATGTACTTTAAATTTAAAAGTAAGTTGTACCATGTAACAATGTTAGCAAGAGCAGGAATCTCTGTATGGAGCAGGTCCCTGAATGAATCATGGTTGATTGTGTGACACAGTAGCTAGTTTAGATAAGTATGTTAATGAGCGGCAATTAGCACCTACAAAATCAGAGACCAAGGAGAAGGAAGAATCAATAAAGAGCCAGGAATTCCTGGAAATTTCATTGTTAAAGGTACTGAAGCCCCGGTTTGAACTAAACAATGCTGGAAACAGACCCTTGGGGGTGAAATACCCCCTGATCAACCACTTCCAGAGCTCTATTCATCATGTCAGTGAATCAATCAAAATTCATAAACAGACTCCTGAGACTGCATGCATGTATGTGTGGATGTGACCCCTGGGGCTGACAGCTGCCATCCAGCAGCTACCAAGAGGGACATCCCTCAAGGTCAACAGCCCCTGGATTGGGTAAGACTGAGAATTAGGGAGTCACCAAAGTCTGCCAGAGAGGGATAAAAGGCAGCGAAGAATGACCTCCAATGGCACCCTCTTTGACCTGACCAGCACCCTGCCTGTCCAGCCAGAAGGACCAGCCAACGACCTCCTTCTGCAGCAACATCACACTGAAAGAAGCCTCAACTGGCCATTGACAGTAGACTCCAGTGCTTGGGGATAGGTATATCTTGACACCAGTGCTTAGTGTTTAGTGTTCAGAGCTAGCTACTGTGAGTGTGTGTGTTTGAGGGGATCAACAGCAAGGTTTATGATCTGACTTTTGCATCCATCCAATAAACTAGAATTTTATGATGATCCTGTGAGTTGGTGCTTTGTAGCCAACAAAGGTTCCCTCTCAGCTGCATGTGTACATGGCCACGCACACTTTAAAACCATGCCTCACACAATCTTAGTAATGCGGCACACCCACCCAGTGAGGAGCTGGGCCATGGCTTCAACAGGAGCTGGGCAATGAGCTGAGCATGGCAGAGGTGGCAAGGCTGGCGTGGGACAATAAGCTCAGGCAGTGGTACCTCCCCAAGGCCTTGTGCTCCTGGAACTGAGGTGGAGGCAGGGGCTGGGGTTGGGGCTGGGGGCTAGGGCCTGGGAACTGTTCTGCTTCCCAGCCCCAGTGCCATGTGCTTCCTCGCTCACAAAGGCATGGCAAGGTGGGGACGGGGGCTGGGGCTGGGGCTGGTGAGGGCTCTGCTGGAACCAGAAAACTGCTCCACTCCCCAGCCCCATTGCCACGTGCCTCCTTGCTCCCAGTGGTGAGGCGGGGGCTGGGGCTGGGGCTGGGGTCAGGAAACTGCTCCACTCCTGAAGGCAATGTAAGGATGGGGGCTGAGGTACCTGGCTTTGAGGGATCAAAATTCTGCAGGAAATCTGGTACCTGCTTGTTCATGTCTTGGAAGCCTTCTCCACTATAAAAGTGTTTAACTGTCAAAAAGAAAGAGTTATATATAATTTTTCAGTTGGCATGGGACAGCCTTCACTGAAATAGATAAGAGGCAGGTCCTGCCTTCACTATTTTTACACTGCCAATATATGACATATATGGTGCAGTAAAGCTAGAAATGGTACAAGTTAATGCTTTTAAAATAAGTTTAGGAAAATACACCAAGTTCCTAATGAAATTCATGTGCTTATTTAAATAAAGAGGAGCTGTATCTGAGTGAGATTTGACCTTTGGTTGTTATCTTTCCACCATCAAAACAGGCATGTTAATAAGTGAAAAATAGAAATAAATGAATTCCAAATGATTATTCAGTCCTCTACTCCCTAAAATGCATGTGGTGCAGAAATAAAAGCAAATTTCAGATTAAAAGAAAGGCCAGTGTTTATTGTCAAGGTTCCCGCCAAGCACCAAAAGGGCGAGGCAGGACCATTTCAGGAACGGCATGAAGTGGCGTGCTCACGGCCTGAAGCAGAGTGTTAATAGACCGAAGTGGCATGCTCACAGACCATTATACCTTAGAGGGAACATTGCTTCCTGCATCAGACTTATCCCCAGGACATGTTGATGAGGCATGGGTTTTATCCTTACAGAGAACAACCCTTGGATCTTGACAAAAATCCAGAGTCCAAGGCATATTGCCACAGTTCTTGACAATGTTGCTTCCTAAGTGAAATGGTCCCAGCGGCACTTGCTAGGTGCCAGTTCTTATGGAACTGCCAACAGGAATGGTTCCTGGGGAAAATAAATCCACTAGGTGGGATCAATGATGATGTCAATGTTCCTTCCCTTTTTCTTTCTGTCATTTTTTACCTCACTCCAAAATCATGTGGCCTGGCAATGGAGACAGCTAGTTTCTACCACAACTGCAAGGATCTCCTGTTAGAGCAGTCTTGTACCTGTTAGTAAATCTGTTATTTGGCAAACACATGAGCTATTACAGAAATTAGCTGCTGCATTCTTCAAGAAATTCCATGGATTTTCAAGAGAACAATGTATTATATGGCAAGCCTAGTTAAGGACCTATTCTGTTTTATGGGTGCAGACCAACATCTAGCTCCCTGCTGAAGGTCAGAACACTTGGCAGGAAGCATTCTGAGTTACAACACCCCCCAGACCTAACAGAAGTTCACTGTTGCTTCCTGGAGGGGATAGGTTAATTTAACAGCTGGCTTTGAGCCTGCAGCCGGGTTCTCTTAGCAGCAGCCTGTCCTCCCTGCCAGCCCATTCTGTTTTCAGAATGGGAGTGGGGAAAAGAACAGAGGGAGCTCATTCTAGGGCATTCCTCAGCCATCACTGGAGGGTGGGGTGGGTGAACTGGAGCTCCAGTACACCCACTGCACCCTCCAGTGGGGGCTGAAAAAAAAACAAACCAAACTCCTTCTGCTCCCTTTGCCCCCTCCCATTCTGAAAACATCTTGGAGATTGGCAGGCAGGCAGACACAAGTTACAGAAGACACTATGTTTTGAAACGTTTTAATGTGAGTCTCATGCAATGAGGGTTCAGATTTTTGCCTGATCAGCCATTTTTGAAGCAGTCTGCAGCTCTGCACTTGTGTTTGGTCATGGATGTAGACCACTTTCTGTGATCAGACTGGGCAAAAATTGTCACTTTGTCTACACCCATATAAATATGGCATTTGCACATTAAAGAAAGGTTCAGGATATCCAGCTGCCACTAACTATGCTAATGTGTGTGTGTGTGTGTGTGTGTGTGTGTTGTAAGAGTATTTACCTGGAGACTTGCCCTACTAGATTACTGTGATTTAAAATAAAAATCCTATGCCTAAAACCTAGCGCAGCAGAACATGGAATTACCTCCTGAAAGCCTTGCTTCTCAACAAAGTACTGAAAGCACATGCTTAAATTCCATGAAGGATCAAAGAATGGGATTTTGAAAGGAACCTGTGGGACTAACCCATCCAATTTCAACTAGATATGAGTGCTTAACTTTTTCAGGTAGCTTTGAACATCTCAGAGCATTGGACTAAGATCACAACAAAATTTATGAAAAGTTTCTCTGTAACAGTTATTTGTGCTTCTGTTGCTATAGGACTTTGTATCCAGAATGGTACCAAGTATGTATTTTTTTCACATAGCCGGTTCAAATTTATTGCTGCAATTCAGAGTGACAGGATGTTGGAGGTTAAACATCATGGCTTTCCAATTCAGTGAGCAACAGCTGTGACAGAACTATAGAAAACCTTTTATTGTTTGGCCAAATGACTAAACCAGAGTGATTCATCCTGTGCCTATGTATCATGATATTTACATAATTAACCAGTTGAGCCCTCCAATACTCCTAACTGTACACTGGGTTATATCCATGTGGCATTCACATTACTCCACCTATTTAATATGAATTCATTGATAAGAAACCAGTTTACATTTAATAAACACAAATGGTATTTTGTTTTAGAGCTCAAGTCTTTCAGCCTGGCTTACTATAAATTAAATGGATTTACAGCTCTTGAAAGGTGATGAGTTGACAGACTTTGTGAATAAAATGCATATGGCATAAACAGCAGCTGTGTAAGATTTATATATCACAGCAATAGGTCATAGGTGTGATTTAAAGGAAAACTTTGTAGGATGAGAGAATAGTTGAATTCCCAAATTCATTAATCCCTGATCTTTCTGATGTACATACAAACCAAGATGTCAAAGAACTGGTCAATGTGGAAAAGAAAAAAAGAAAATTCAAGGAATAGCGAAGTGTTGAGGTTGATTTTCATATTTTGTATTGTAACTACCATATTTTTATAAGTCTTGTTAATTTAGATTAAAGGGTAATTCATTATGGGGGGAGGGAGAATCCTTGAAAGATCATTTTAAAATCTCCTTTTTTTTTTTTGGAAAGGGATACTGAAGGCTAAATTTTTGTTTGAATTTTTTCCGTGAGCTGCAAATGTCAATTAGATGTTGATGCAAGCATGATAGAAACTAGTCCCCCAATTCAACTAAATGAATGCTATGCATATGCCACCAGAGGCTAGCAAGTTTGCTTCAGTACTGATTTCCTGATAGACTTGTAGGTGAAGTATACATCACGACCTTCAGTTCAACCATATTCAAAATAAATTGACAAGAAAATATTTTATTATGGATAGAAGGGCAGATTGTGAGTGGTTGCAGCACTTTTCTCTATCATCCTGGTCTCTGTGGCACAAAGACTGATGGTTTGGCAACAATCTAGCCCAGAAAGGAAAAGAAACCTGTCATGTACCATGAGGGTACTTTCAACAACAGGAAAGACAGAAGATGTATCACTTAATTATATTGAGGTGAGAGGCCCTTTGAAGTAACAGTGAGAATTAAATTATAACAAAATGTTATGAGGAATACCAAAATTTGATTTTGGTCCTAAAGTTTTTTTGATGGTTTTGCAGGATATCATGAGATTATAATGGTGTAATAGCCCCATAGGAATGGAGCTATTATATCAGTATCGCTCTCTCTAGACCCTCTTTCATAGCTATTAAAGTTGAGAGTCTTTAACACACCTCCTATAAGCTGCATATTACAGCAGTCAAGGAGGGGACTATTTGCAAAGATTTAGGTAGTACTCAAGTACTTGTAGAGTGGCTAAGGGGTAGAGACCAAGGGTTTATCAACAGTTCTCCTGGTATCATTAGGATTATGTTCTTTATTAAAAACAGACTGCTATAAATGGTCAGGACCACTGATATATACAGCTTAATGAAGATGGAGTGACTAACTAGGTTACTATTCATGATTTGCATGTATTGCTAAGATACGTAGGTACCTATACGTGCAGCTAGGCTGTTCCAATGTACTGTAATTACCGTGTGTTGAGCAGACTTGATTAATCGAGCCTGTTGAAGAGCAATAATTTCCATGTTCCAGCAGACTCCAGCATCATATATATCAGTGTCTCTGTACTGAAACATGGCAGCAGGGACACTTGAAATCTTGTTAAACAAGCTTTAGTTAAAGTGCCGCTGCTACCATTTTTCAGCATGGGGATGCTGATACATGTGATGCCCCACATGCTTTAATTAGAATGGCTCTAATTAAAGTGCCCCCCCCACACACACACACACTCCCAGAGCCCATGTATAAATTTCCCAAATGTTGTTACTCATGTTAATCATTCTGAACAAATCACCAGTTTGAAGGCATTAAAATACTAGGAAAAGATTCATTTCATTTCTTATTTTCCCATCAAGGGATGGACATCTCTGCAAAATTTTGAGCCACCTTTTGCAGTATCAAAAGCCTGGTTAGTTCACATGAATGAGCAAATCTCAAATGTTTGTCCCAGCTGCACCAGTATGCTAAACCATTTACTTAATGCCTGTGAAGAAAGAGAAGCCACACACCATGTGATCACTTTGGTAAAGGTGGGATCACTGAAAGTGAAAGGAACAGTGGGAAAAATCTTAATGTAAGAGCAATTTGAAATAACTGATATTGCTGCAATGCCTTGGTTAAATATTATGGCAGACCCAGAGAAAGAAGACGCTTATACAAAATGCATTAATGAACTGGAGATGAAGCATCCATGTTTTTCACTCATGGTAAGTCTGGCCCAGAGTGTGATTTCTAGACAACTAGTCAAGACCATGTTCAAATGCTTTATGTCAGAGATGATCAATAAGGATAGACAAAGGAATCTCCACCATTAGCTTTAGAGACAAGGTATAGATGCAAACAAGGAAGGGGATAAAACAAAATAAGCATAGTCCTATGCACAAATTATACTTGTCTAGGGATCCTGGTTTTCTCTTTAAAAATCAGAAATTCTCTTATAAAAATCACAAAGTCTCTGATTTTAAAAAAAAATGCAAATAAAATAAAAAGCCACTATATAGATAGGTATCAATTGAACAGAATGTTTTACTGATATGCTTACACTTTTAAAGTCATTTGGAACCCTGTCAGTACCCCAATCACTATAATAAAATAAATTCTAAATACCTACACATTTTGGTATTTGATTTTTGGCTTTTACCATGGAAAATCAGAGCATTCCCTGCTCCCTTCATTTACTAGGACACGGGTCCAGGCCCCTCACTCCCAAGCCACAGTCCCCCAACCCTGCTGGTGCCCCTCACTCCTCACCCATACCCCTGCCCCAGCCCTGCTGGAGGGGGCTCCCAGGTTCCAGGGCTACAGGGCCAAAGACCTGGGTCTACAGCTACCTGCCCTGCAAAGTGGTACCCAAACCCTGGCTGTCACTTGTGGGAGGTGGTGACTGTTGTGGTGGAGCAGAGTGTGGAGCCTGGCTGCCTCTCCCTCATGGGCATCACTTCCAGAGCAGAGCCAATGGGGAAGTGGGGGTGGGCACAGGATTCTCACTGGGGACTTGGATTTCCTGCCCTGCTTCCCTTCCCCTGGGGCCTCTGCAACCCAGTGGGTGGGGCCTGGAGTGGCAGGGAAGAGTGGGGTTGTGTGGGGAAGCTCATTGCTGCTGCTGGGAGCTCAATGCTCCCATGGTGAGGACCCCCCTACTCACCCAGCATCCAAAAGGGGCACAACTCCATGCTTCCACCCCTACTGATTCTGGGTGGGCAGGGGATACTTCACTTGGGCAGCATGGGGCTTGCAGTGGTAAGGAGCTTCCCTGCCTGGCCTTGCTCTGTCCTGCCATACCTGTTGGGCTGCAGAGGCCCCAAGGAGTGGGGGAGGCAGCAGGGCAGGGAGCTTGAGCCTGCAGCATGCAGCCTGCCCCCATCTTGTACCCAGATTTGTGGGGCACGTGTCCCCCCCATCCCTCTCCTGGGAGTCCACAAAGCAGCAGTGAGCCAGTCCCACCCTCCTGCCCCGCAGACAAATCACCCAAGCCCCTGTTGCATTCCCTGCTGGGGCCTCACACACTACGCCATCTGGGCAGCAGCTCTGGTTCCAGCCCCAGCCCTAGTTCTGCCCCATACCCTCCCTCAATCCATATGGGGTCTTAATACCCAATTGCCCTCCACCCCACCAGACTTACCTGTGGAAGCTGCTCTCCAGGCTGCCTGGGTGCCATATGCATATACATGCACATGGTGTCCCCTGCCTGACCACCCTTCTTCTGCTCCCCCCCCCCCGTCCCTTGCAGGCTGGAACTCTGCTGAAAAATTGAAAATCTGTATGTTCCTTCATTAAAATGAAAAATCCACATTTTCTCAGTTAAAAGGGAAAATCCTCCCCCCCCCATTTTTCCGTGCTCTTCAATCCTCTTCTTTCCCAGATCCTTGCTCTTCAATCCTCAATTCTTCCCTACTCCCTCCCTATGCTACGTAACAATATTTTCTACCCTTAAAACAGGGTACCTCTCACATCTTCATGAAACACAACAGATACAAATATCAACATCTCTTGCTGCTGTGTGCTGATCCTGGTTGGAGTGCTGGATTTTCCATGTGAATAAATTAATGCTATCTCATAGTAAACAACACTTTGTAACTCTACAGCAAAGGTAGGAGGAATGAGACTTCCTGGCCAGTTAATATATTCTGTGAAATATCTTGAGTAGCAAGAGAATTCAGATACTTTAGTAAGAGTCTGGGAACACATGTTAAAATGTGTTTATTTTGGAAGGATTAAAATATCTTCCTTACCATTGAAGGCCATGACATCTGTTCAGAATAGAAAACCAGCTTGCCTCAACTGTAATAAATAAATAATAATAAAAATCCCGTTTACCTATAAATTCTCATCTTCACAGCTGTCTCTATACACATGCTTTGAGCATGGTTTTGTTGCTGTTACCAGGATTCACTGTTACCAATATGAAAGTACATATTTCAACCTAATAAGAATGAGTAATTTATTCTGTTATTAAACTAGAACTTGCCTGTTTACATAATGCACGTATATGTGTGAACCTTTACTACACAGTAAGAATGGCTAATCATGACTAATTTGATACCTGAAAATGCAAGTATCAAATTTAGTCATGATTAAAGCAGTAATGCACATGTAGACAGAACCCAGCACTAAGTTTAGTGTTGGGTCTGCACTGCCTCTAGAAGGCCAGCCTGAGATCAGCCCCATGGCTCCTGCCCTAGGGCTAGATTGCCTCTGTGGCAGCCCCTACCAGGCTATAAAAGCCTGCAGCCATTTTGTGCCCTGGGAGACACTGCACAGGAGCCTGGAGGAGCCTGTTCACTCCCCAGGAGCACTGAAGACCATTTGTTCCCCCTGGACAGGACTGAGGCTGCCTCTGCCCATCCTGTAACCTATCCAGAACTGCTGCTTGGCCACAGATGGGTGTTACAAAAGGCTGCTGCCTGCTACACCCTTCTTCCCAGCCCTGATATCTCTGGCAGCACAGCCAGCACCTGCTCCCTGCTGCTGCTTCCCCCCCCCCAGCAGTCTGTCCTGTGTTTGCAGTGCTGTGGTGCATTGCCTCTGGTGCATGGCTCCCAGTCCTGTGCCATGCTCCTGCACTTGGCACTGCTGACTGCTGTCCAGGGCTGGGAACACAGGGACAGCCATGCGGGGCCCAGAGGGCTGGCATGGGACACTATGTCATCCTCCTCCACATCAAGACCCAGCTCTGCCCACATGCACAGACCCATGCTTTGGGGCAATGTGAAAATGTTGAGGCAGTTTGAGTGGGGCAGGCGCTTGAATGCCCACATTTTTGAGGTCTTATCGGGCAGCATACAAAAATGAGGGCACTCCCGGTCAGCACAGTAGTGCTGCATAAAAGTCAAGGCCTTGTGGGCACAGTGGATGGCCATGACCAACCATAATTGTTGGTCTGGTTGTGCCTGCAAGAACATGCCCTTTATGTGGCAGCTGACCAACATTTTGGTGCCCTGGGACCCAGGCTGAAACCTGCAGTGTTCACCAGCAGGAGCAGCCTACCTGAGCCCCCACCCAACCCTGACTCCTCCAGTGACACGTCACACTAGCAGCCCGGGAGCCCTGGCCAGTGGCTGGTGCACCGGCTCTGCAACTCCAGACCCTGCCACAAGGAGTGGTCAGTCATGACACTGCTGGCTGTCAGTGGTGCCAGCTCATCCCTGAGGGGCCTGGCCAGGCATTAGCCCACCACACACCATGGGCCATGGACACCGGGTGCAGCCAGATACTGCTGCTGACAAGGAGGCCCACGCTAAGCCGCCAGCCTCAGCAGCCTGACACATGGTAAGTCCTACACTGGAGAAGGACCCTTCCAGCCCTTGCCTCTGGCCCCAACCCCCTCTCCACACCCAGCCCACCTGTGCTTACCTGGCCCCAGGTTCCCTCCAACAGCACGCAGAGAGGTGGGACACAGTTCAAAACTTAATTGATCATCCCATGTCCTTGCAGCTGGGTGGGCAAGTGCCTCTCACATGCTAGGGAAGGTGTCAATGCTGTCAGTGATGTTCTCCTTAGCAGGGGCAGGGACATGTAGTGCTGCCACAGGTAGCCCTCCAGGTGGTGTTGGAGGTTGCAGGGCAGCCCAGGCTTACCCTCTGTGCCATTGTAGCTCAGGGTCCCAAACCAAGAGTGCAGGTGTGAGCGGAGCACTAGGAGGATCAACAGCAGCAGGGTGTAGTGGCTTAGGCACCCCTCAGCCTAAGCTAACAGCTCATTGCACACTGCCCAAGGTATATGCAGCAGTGGTTCACTTGGGACTCATTGGCAGTATGGCAGGGGGCCAGGGGGCCTCCCTGGAAAGGACACCAGAGAGGAGGGCAGGGCAGGGGTCATCCCCTTACCCAAGTAGTAGAGGAGGCCTACCCACCCCAAGCCTGAGTGCTGTGGGCTGGGTGGCAGGGCAGCATTGTGGTTGGCTTGCAGAGGAAGTGGAGGAAGCAGGGTTTGGAGTCATGGAAGCAGGCGGTGTCAGAAGCCTGGCTTGTCCTGATCCAGGAATGGGGTGGGGAAGGCAGGCTGTCTGTGTCCATCACCCACTGGCCCACTAGTTCCAGGGGAGTGCATGGGGATGTGGGGCTTAGCCAGTGGCCACCTAGGCCCAGGTTTGCCCAGCCCAACTTACAATGGTCTCTGGGGATCCGTGCATGACTTACCCACAAGCTGAAGCCAGGCAGGGCACAGACCCTGGTGCAGAGCATCTTATCTCTGAAGTGTTGCAAACTCTCACAAAAGACTTCTGACTCTTGCTTCTGCAGGGCCAACATCTGGCTATGGGGTTGAGCCCACTGGCCCCAGTTGGGATGCCTCTTCAGGGTCACCGCCACTCAGTGTTGAAGCCCTTCACATGCTCTGGCTTCACCAGCAGCATATGCAAAACAAGATGCTCCTGCTTCAGCAGCTGATGGTGGTGGCTGAAGAGCGGGAGGAGCAGTCTAAGGCCTGGTGCCAGGAGGATGTCACCCAGGAGGAGGCATTTTGGGCTGAGCTCCTGGCCCTGGAGCGGGAGTGGCTCCTGTGTGAGGAGATTGCCATCTAGCACAAGGCAGCACAGGCCACAGATGATGACTGGCAGACCCTGGACATCCTCCTGGGCCTGGCAATTGTGTTAGTGCTTCCCACTGCTCTGTCCCTCTCCATGGCCCTGCAGGACATCTGGAAGCTGTCTACCACACACTCCTTCCTGGGCCTGAGAGGAAGTTCTGAGATGCCTCCAGCCCACAGGAGGTCCTGGCCCTGCATCCAGCCCAGGTCCCCCACCTGCCACCTGGGCCTAGCCCTGCTGCTTGCCCTGATGCCATGTGTGTCACCACAAGGGAATGCTGGCCCTGCACTCAGGCAGCCAGTGGGGGAGCTGCCCACCCTGGAGGAACTGCATCCACTATCACTCCAGGATGAGCCCAGGAATGGCCTGAAGCTGGGATACTAGCTGTCTGTCCCTGGGCTCTGCCCCTTAGGTGACCCCAACTCTGGGACACTAAAAAACTGAGATTCTTGTATATAGTTTCCACATTGGAAAGAGGTTTTTTGTATTGTTGGTGGGTGGGGAGTGTGATGGAGGAGCTCTGTGTGTTGGGGAGGGAGTGGGGCAGGGAGGAGAGGGTGGGTGTTGTGAGGGGAATAAAGCTTTTTTATTTCAAATAAGTGCCTGGCCTAAGAATGGTCCCGGGGTGGGCAAGGGGTAGGGGCTGTGTGGGTGGTAGGGCAGGTGGGCTAGATGGGGGAGTGCTCCAAGATGTGATCCACCAGAGCCTCCTGTACCTGGTGCCCTGCCCCTCCCCCCCTTGTGGGTGTGTAGCTTACCTGGGACCTCGCCAAGGGAGATCTACTACTGGTGCTGCCACTGCAGGTCATGCTTCTGCCAACAGGCATCCTCCTCCTGGTATGCCTCCTTTACCCAGGCCTCCTAAAACAATTCCCCCCAAGACCCACAAATATTGTAAAGCACATGCTGTTATGATGACCCTAGGGAGGTTGTTTGTGGGCACTTCAAGGCAGGCCATAAGGGACTGCCAGTGCCTTTGAGGTGGCCAAAGGCACACTCAACCAAGGCATGGATCAGGCCAAGGCACTGATTAAAATGGGCCTGGTGGGGGTCCAGGCACCCATTGTAGGGCCTCATGAGCCATGGGAGAAGTGGATATGCTGGGTCTCAATAAACAGGGGTGGGATGACAACAGTGCCCAGCTGCAGGTCCTCCACTCCTAGTACAAAGCACCTGCTCTCCATAAACACCCCCAGTCTAGAATTCCTGAATATGTGTGCATTGTGCATGCTGCCTGCCCAGCCAGTGCTGAAATGGGTGAAATCCCTTGTGATCAATGACCGCCTGCAAGATCACCAAGTGGAATCCCCTGCAGTAGGGCTTGTCTGTATGGGGTGGGCAGGTGACTGGGATGTACATTGCATCCAGGGCTCTGATACACTGGGGTAACTCCTGTGACCTCCACCTGGGGGTTGTGGATGTGGAGGATGGTCCACCAGCACATCCTGGAGGGCACCATACACCTCCAGGACAGCTTCTCCAGCAGTGACCTTGCCCACCCTGAACAAGTGTCCCAGTACCACAGGTTAGCAGTTGGGGCTAGCTGGACTAGCAACAGGGCCAGGCAGGTATCTGCAGGGAGGGCCAGGTGCATGACAGTGTCCTGGCACTCCATGTGGGGCCAGAGCTGGTGAAGCAGATCAGTGAAGGTGGCTTGGGTCATCATGAAGGCATCAACCTACTGCTTGTCATTCCAGTCACGTTGCACCAGGCACTGTCATCCAGTCCTGCCTGGTGCAGTCAGCCCAAAAACCAGTGGGGCTAGAGGGCCAGGAGGGTAATGGATGGCCCAGTGGTGGCCTCCTGGAGCCCCTCATTATTGTGGCTGGCAGCAGCAGGTACACAGTGGCAGGGGCCCTGGGAGGGTGTAGAGCAGTCAGCCAGGCAGCGGCTGTGTATGGGGGAGCCAGGCAAAGCAAAATGGCTGTGAACCAGGTGATGGTTACTGTGATGAGCCAGCAGGATGACTGAGGTGGCCATGAGGATCAAGTAATCCTGTTCCTGGCTTCCAGGGGCTGGGGCAGCCATAGCTAAGGGCCGCAGATGGGGCAGGAGCAGCACTCCCACATGCCACCAGTGTCTGCCACAATGCTCATCTGTGCACTGGAACTGGCTACCCAGACAGCACAGAGTGGGGGAGGGAGGTGTTTTAAAGATGGCTTCCAAGTGCTGGCAGGTGGGCCCAGAGGCTGGAGCTTCCCCTGGTGGCCACAAGGCAGGGCTGGAGAGACCTGGCACTAAATTTAGTGCCAGAGCTCTGCATGTGTAGACACCTCCCAAAATTGCTTACTGCACATTATCTTAATGCACAGTAAATCTAGTCACGACTAATTGCACATGTAAATGCAAATCAGTATTACAGTAAGTATATTTCAGTGCTGTATTAGAATGATATTACAATATTAGCAACTGGTAACACTTAACCTTGCATCATGTCCAGGTTTTTTGCTTCTGTTTTATGGAGAACGAGATTGCATTTTACTGTTATTAAATTGTATGCTGATCTATCCATAGAACTGATTTAAATAGGATGATCCTACAGAGTGAGGTTAGAAAGCTTTTCTCTTCCTCCCTGGATTTACAATGTTCCCAATATTGCTCATTATACTGAAATGCAAGACTCTTGTGAACATCAAGCTATTTCAGATACTTTAACTAGTGATTACCTAGTGTTAAGATGTTATGTGACACCCAAGTTTAGTTTATACATGTATTTGCTAGCTCACATGATGATTTTAAGCTTTTTTGAACTACCAGAGTTTCTTAGGCATAAGACGTTTATTTAAAAGCTATCAGAAAAATTGAGTTTTTCAAAAAAAAATTAAGTATCCTAAATTAAGTGAGACGAGAATAAATTTAGATGCCTAACTGCCATTTTCACTTGAGAAAAGTGTTCTAATTTAGAATGGCCTAGTCTTCTTTTTGTACTTACAACTGAGCAGTTTTTCTATTATAAGAAAATAAAGGAGCCAATCCTGTTTTCCCTTTTCCTCTTTTTTGTCAGATATTTTATAATTGTAGATTTTTTTTTCTTTTGTAGCTGCTTTGGATTCTTTTCTCAACTCTGCTGTCTTGAATAGCCATCCATAGGTGACCTGGTTTTTCTCATAGTTACCTTTTCTATTAAAAAGCCTGAAAGATATCCTGTTAAATGTTCCTGATACAGAGCTACATTTACAATTGGATAAAAATTTGAAAGGGACCATCCACATCTTAAAAGGTGATGAGTGACAGAGAAGAGAAAGTTCTGAAAATATTTTTTCTCTGTCATTTTATCCCTGTCCACTCAGAGTACTGCAAATGTATTGCATAGGGCTTGTAGGAAATGGAACTGAAGGCAAACTATCCATAGGTTTAAGCTGTGAAACTTTTAGAGATTTAGGTTCTTTTTCCCCCAGTCATATCAGGGCAAACCAAGCCCCGTTCCATTTTTTTCTTTTGTGAATAAAGAGAAATGCAGTCAATAACAGCAAAAAGCCTGGGGTTCAGGGCATTTAGTAAGCACAGATGGCCCATGGTCTGAATCAGTTTAAGCAGGGATTTGTTTTTTGCTTCTCCCAGACCCCAACTGGGTGCAAAAACAAGTAGGCTACTTGTTATCCCAAGTGCATTGTTCTGTCTTGGAGCAAATACCTCATTCCAAAGTTCTTATGAACTTTTAATAAAACTGATACGTTCCAATAAAAAAGAGTTTTGATAATTCAGTATATTTCATTGAACAAAAAATAATCCCAGCTCCCTCTAGGAGTAATGACTGCAGGCTTCTGAGGTCAATAGACATGTAAAATAAATAAAGGCAGAGGGAATAAAA
Organism: Crocodylus siamensis; assembly: GCF_052110815.1. Classification (NCBI taxonomy): domain Eukaryota; kingdom Metazoa; phylum Chordata; order Crocodylia; family Crocodylidae; genus Crocodylus; species Crocodylus siamensis. Next base: position 56,542,153 of record NC_143399.1, read on the forward strand.
GTTTCATATAGCCCCCTTACCTGCAAATAATTCCACATATTGTTAATTCTGCAATTGCTATTATATTAATGAAAGATAAATGCATACGTTGACATAGTAAGTTGCTTGCTTCGATAAGCAAGAGTGAAAGGACAGTAAAAGGAGGTAGCTTTTCAAGACAGGAAATAACACTGAACAGCTAATGGGGAGCTAAGCATTTTTGGCCATGTAGCAAAATCTGGCCATGTAGCAAAACCCCCACTTTTTCTTTTTTAATATATCTGTCATGTATATATATGATAGATATGCATTCCCTCCCCTCCCCCAACTATTTCTGACTTTTCCTCTCCCTCTCTATTCCCTATAGATAAGAGAAAGTGAGCTCAGATTTAGCATAAGTTTTAACATTTTTATTTTGGTAGCAAGTTTTTGGTTTTGGATATCCACTGTTTCAGATTGTATAATGATTAGGTTTGTATTGATTTTTGCTGCTGTATTATTATCATTTTTGTATTGATTTTTATTGTTTCATATGGATATTGTATGGTTTAGGTCTGTGTTTGTAAGTGAACCGAAGTCATGCCTAGTTTCCATTTTTTATGTCAAGCCCCCATCTTGTGTCCTCTGCCCGAGCATCCCCTGTGTTGCAACTGTATGATTCATTATACACCTCCCATGTAAATTGGTTCCCGAATGAATGAGACTGATTGGGAATGACTGAAATACAATGGTAGCAGGCCTCTACTGAATGGCCTGTAATAACTGGGCCATCACCTCACATTGATTCATCCAGGAACCACAGACTTCACCCAGGGAACAGAGACAAGAACCAAGCGTTTGAAAGACAAAAGACCCTGCAGAACCAGCAACTCTACCATTGTACCCCAGCATTACAGACACTGTAATGGTGGGGTACAACGTTTGCTAGTGTGAGTGTGCATGCCCAGTAGGGGTGTATGCACCTAGTTAGTGTATGTGTGCTTAATTGATTTTTACGTGTGCGTGTGCAATTGTATACCATGCCCTCCTGTCTAACAGCACAATATTGAGATCCTGAGCATTGGCCTGACCCCTCAGGGCAACAGCCAAGCAAAAGTCAAGTGAATGGACATTTTCCCAAATGCTGAATTAGAACTGGGGTTAGATTAGACCCTAGTAAATACAAAACATTTGGGCAACAAAAATATCAATGATAACATTCTACTAGGAGCTGACTTAAAGCTCAATGAAACTGGTGAGAATAACAGCCTTGATTTCAGGCTAAGTTAGGGAAAAGTTTGTTTACTAGCCAGAACACAGAGGTAAATGACAGAGGGAATCAATTAATGGACTTGTCTGTATATTTGGGGGGAAAAAATAAGCAGAATGCCAGACAAGTAGGGGTACAAAAGCTATGGACATGGTTAGAACAAGCACTCAGAATATCCACAAAAAAAGGGCTTTTTCATTAAGGCTAGGGACAAAAATTACACATAAACTGGTATAAGTTATCATAAACCAGTTTAAATCTGTAACACAAGAGAAATTCAGTGCATGTTGACCGCTTTCAAAATGGTTGAAACTGGTTTATGATAAACCTTAATGGATATAGTATCAGACCTAACTGATTTAAGTTAAATCAGTGTATTGCCCTTCTGTCCCTGATCCCCTTCAGATTCACGTTAATTCACAGGCCTCAGATATCCCAGGATGCTTTGTACCTCCCTCACAAACCCCTCCCCCTTGTAGGATGGACAGCCTAGTCTTGGTCCAAGCTGTCTGCTCCAACTGAGAAGGGAGGCTTGCTCTAGCACTCCCAGCTTGTGGCCTGGGCCGCTGCAGGCATGTGGCTGCATTTCTGGAATCAAAAGTGAGTGTCTGGTCACTTGCTTATCATTTCAATCTAGGTATTTTAGACTAACCTGCAAAGATTAAATTGATTTAGCCTCAGGCATTTTGACTGTCTGTACTTAGCCTAAGTGCTGATTGGAGAGATGATTGGGATTGTGAGCAGAGACTGTTTTTGTTGGTTTGTTGTTGCTGTGTTCAAGGGGAAAAGGACTTTGTATGTTCCTTGTAAACAAAGAGAAATGCCTCAAAAAACAGCATTTTATCACAGTTTTTCTTCCTAGTAAAACAAGCTGTGTCTTCCCTTAAATTTGTGTAGCTACTGTAGTGAAGAGAAGAGAACAACACTATTGTAAAAGTTACTTTAATGGTTTGTATATAAACAGTAAATGTTACTTGCTTAATCTTTCATTAGACCAGTCAGGCATTCATTTCATACAGACCCCAAAACTTTCCTTTTCTTTTTACTCTTTTCCATAAATAGATAATGTACTGGCATATAAATGGGACTACCAGATGCAGCATATGCCTGTTTAGTGTGCTTTTACCACCTGCTTGTACTGCCTAAAATCCTGACATAGAATTCAGGTGACAACATTGTTTCCAGGATATTTTAAAAGTTAATGTCTTTTGTGAAAAATGGAATCTGAAACAGTGTGATCAAATCTAACAAAATGATCACATATCTAAGTTTTCTATGATTTGTAGTATGAAAAAAAAAAACACATGGTATGTGCCTCTTGGTCATAGGCAGGGATCCTGGTTTTCTCTGATTAAAAAAAAATTGCCAATTTTCAGATTTAAAATAGTAACCCAAAATCCACATTTTTCCATGATTAAAATGAAACACCACTAATATATATTAGATTCTATGAAAAAATATATATCTATATATCTCTATATGTATACAGATAGAGATATACAGGTATCTATATGGGGGGGTTTCATTTCAATCATGGAAAAATGTGGATTTGGGGTTACTTTTTTTAATCCAAAAATTGGGAATTAAAATCAAAGAAAGCCAGAATCCCTGGTCATTGGTTACAACAGGGCTGTCCAACTTCCAAAGAGCCAGAGTCCATAAGCTCCACCAAATACACCATGTACCCCTGGGCTGTATGCCATGCAGATGCCTTCCCCCACTCCTCAACTGCTGCACTGCACACCTGCACAGCTGCCCCACAGTGGCACCATACAATCATGTGGGCACCTCCTTTGAAAGCTGCACTGTACTCTCACACAGCCCCAGACTTATCTCAAGCTCCCTGAGCCCTGCCACATTGTCCTGCACCATGTGACAGCAATAGGAAACTAAAGCTAGAGGAGTAATTGGGAACCTAGAAACTGTGGCTGCTGTTGCAAATGGAGTGATAGAAGGAGGGGCAGCCTGCCAGGAATCCAGGGGGCCACACCTTAACCACTTATGGACTCCATGTGCACCATGGGCCACCAGTTGGATAACCGTGGCTTACAGAATGCTGCTTAGGGCTGTCTTAGGTTTATCAGTTTCTTTCAATGTTAAAATCTGCTGCTTTAAACCATTGGCCTACTTACAATTAAAAAAGTAAAGCCAAGTAACATAGTTATCAGTACACTACATTTAGGTTGTGTTTGTCTTTTTTTGCCTAATCTCTACCAACTGCCACTTGACAGACATGCTTGAGGTACATTACTATGTTACTGGACAATATATACTACATGCTGTTTATGACAGTAGATTCTACATGTTGTCTTTGGTGTTAAGACCATATATTTTTCAGACATATGGAATTAAATATCTTTTCAGAATATTTTGAGGGTATTTTTTTTCCTCAAAGAGCAAATATATTGGCCTAAAATATCATAAATGTGAGTATTGTGTCCATATGAATAATTCAAGTAAAAATCTAATCAAAGCCGTTATATTTATGATTCACTCTAAATGGCATCATCATGCATTAATGCCAAAGAAACACAAATAGCTTAGTACTGCATTGTGATTAAATGAAGCATGTCACTGGGAACCTAATGTCAGATTTAGCGTATCAGGCAAATACTGACTAAGATGCATCCTTGGAAAAAACAATTTCTGATTTATATAATGTAAAATTCTTAATCGAAATAATGGCAAGGGATTATAACAGCATTGTACAAACTAAATACTCCATGACATGCATGGGCCAATCTTAGCCCCACAGTTGTCACAAACTCTGCCTGAAGGGAACCTTTGGACTCCTGAGTTTCTCCCCACTGCACTGCCACTTGCCCCAAGGAATGGACAAGTGTTGCCCTGACACCAGAAGATCACTGCCTATCCCAGCACCTCAGTTTCCTTGCCCTAACGCTGGACCCTTCAGCTTCAGTGAGAGATCTCTGCTGGCCCAAAGTCACCACCACTTCTGAGTTATGAAAGAAGAAAGTATGGATCCATTTCTGCGCAGAGTATTAGCATGGAATATCACTAGCTCAGAAGTCAATCCTTCCACAGACAACCAGTAAGGGGACAAACAACATAATTTATTATAAAAACAGAACAAGAAAAACAAACCAGTAGGCATATGTTGAGAAACGGGGCTCTAACCCTTCCCATCGGGGCCTCCTGCATTCCCTTGTTGGCTTGGTTTACCCAGCCTCCTTGGTTGAGACACTCAGGCTTCTCTTGTACCTGGGATGACTGAAGATAACCATGCTCTCTAGACAGGCTTAAGTACCTTTGCCAGTCTGGTTATTGAGATATGTCACCCCTTACTGCCAATGACTGCTGAACAGATCACCGTGTCATCAGATCCATTATGAAAACCTGGCTTACTCTGAAATACCAAAAATAGCCAAAAGCAATGCAAATGACTGTCATCACTAAATCTCTTCAAGATTTGAAGATCTGTGAGGATCGCCAAGAGTGCCTCCATGGAAAGCTCTGTCCAGTCCACAAATTAAGGTAGCATTGAGGAACTCTGGAAGAGAATTAAAGCTGCTCTCCATATGACGAGTGCTGAATCCCTTGGCTATACCACCCATCAACACCAAGTCTGGTTCAATAAGAGTGATGCTGAGATCCAAATTTCCTTGACCAGAAAGAGAATCATTCTGCTTGACAAGGTGACATTTATCTCAGAAGAAGAAGGAGACATATCAGCTCCCTAAACTTTAAGCTCAAAGCAGAATATGGGAAATCAAAAACCAGTGGTAGCAAGATAAAGCCAAAGAGATTCAGCTCTATTTTGAGAAGCATGACATACATAGCTCTTTCCAGGCAATGAAGGACATCTATAGCCCAGATTCCCATGGTCCTACTTCCCTGTGATTGCAAGAAGGCTCGATGCTCCTCATAAATAATGAATCTGTCCAAGTAAGATGGAAAGAGAACTTTGATACACTCCTAAACCATAAGTCACTGTGGCAAAAATAACCATCAAATCCATCCCCATATGCTCTCCTCTCTTGTAAGAAGTCTGGTGTGACATCAAGGAAACCAAGAACAAGGCCACTGGACTGGATAGCACACCTGCTGAAATGTACAAGACTGGCAGTGAGGAACTGGTACTGAGTGTCCCCAGATTTATTCTATACATTTGGAAAAATGAAGAGATCCCTGGAGACCCAAGAAATTAGAATATTATGACTATCTTTAAGAAAGGAAGTAAATCTGTATTTAGGAACTAATGCGGTATAGCCTCCTTTCTACAGCAGGGAAAATCCTCACCTACATCCTTCTGAACTGTCTTCTACCTCTTGATGAAGAACTTCAATGTGGTTTCAGACCATCCTGTGAGGCAAGTGACACAATCTTTGTTGCCCACCAGGTTCAAGAAAAGTGTTAGGAACTACACCAGGACCTATAAATGGCCTTTGTTGACTGCATTAAGGCCTTTGATTCCATCAATATTGAAGCCTTGTGGAAAGTACTGACCAGTTCTGTATGTCATGAAAAGTACATCAAGGTCCTGAGGCTTTTCCATGATCAGATGACCATCCTATGTAGCAGATTAGAGACCAATCCATTTGTCATTTGAACTGGGGTCAAGCAGGGATGTGTCTTAACCTGAACTCTGTTGTCCATTTTTCTGTATTCTCTTGGTTCTCATTAAGGATTGCTTTTCTTTTGGAGTTGACTTGAATACCAACTGGATGGAGGGCTCTTCAATCTACATAGGGAGCATGAAGAAGGCACCAGGTTATGTGGGGCACCTGCAGGATATGATTGACAAGCTGGTGGTTGCACCAGAGGAGAAAGCAGACCTCTTTAACAATTTCTTTGCCTCCATTTTCTTGTGCAGCAACTGGGACTCCACTACCGAGATTCAGGATGGACTCAGGAGAAACTGCCAGGCCTAGGGTCAGGGAGGACCGAGTTAAGGAACTTCTGGAGGGGCTGGACTTGTTCAAATCAGCAGGTCCAGATGCTCTCCACCCCAAGGTATTGAGGGAATTGGCAGGGGTTATCGTGAGGCCCCTAGCACAGCTTTATGCATGCTCGTGGTGCTCTGGCCAGGTGCCAGATGACTGGAAGAAGGCCAACATGGTCCCCATCTTTAAAAAAAGGGAAGAGGGAGGACCCAGGCAACTACAGGCCCATTAGTCTTACTTCAATCCTGGGGAAGCTCTTTGAGAAGAATATCAAGGAGCATATCTGTGATGGGCCAGCAGCAGGGATGATGCTCAACAGCAACCAGCTGTCACATGCCCATCATAATGGTGGCATCGATGCGCGAGGCACCAAGATGGCGAGCCCCGCCGTTCTTCCCCGCAACCATCACAAAAGGGTAAAACAAACGCTGCCATACCACTACTTTAGTTATCAGAGCATCACCAACATGGGTGGGGTTAGCTAGTCTGCAACGCCGAATAAGGCCGGGACACAGAACCCTGAGAGGTGATAGGTGAAAACAGCCAGCTCACTGTTGAGCATGTCACCTGAGTGATATAATGGAGTGCACAGCTGCACCTAGGCAAGGTTGTTCATCACCTGCTTTTATTATCACAAAGGACGCTAGCCTGATCACTTAGCTTCCGCCTCCCGTTCATGATTAGCAACCACTGAATGCCGCTTCATTGCCGGTCTGAAATGATTAGCAGTCTACTTCTCTGCATCTCATTTCTCTCCTCAATGCTCACTGCGAGTAAAGAAACCTCTACCTTCAACTACTCTCCATCTCCGTGACTATCACCTCACCTCCAGTCTCTTTGGGCAACGTGAGCTGGACTCATGCTAACTGTCCCATAGAGAGCTAATCGGCCCTTCTAACCCTGCCATTCTGGTCCCTTGCGCTGCGATCGGACAGCAGCATGACACCAGCATGGTTTCATTAGGGGCAGGTCCTGTCAGATCAACCTAATTGCCTTCTACGATCAGGTCACAAAATCATTGGACACAGGTGTCGCAGTGGAAGTAATCTTTCTGGACTTCAGGAAGGCTTTTGACACTGGCTCCCACCACATTCTCATTAAAAGGCTAGGCAACTGTGGCACTGATGCCTACACAGTCAGATGGATTGCAACTTGGCTGAGGGGTCTGTACCCACCTGGTTTCAAACATCCGGTCACGTGCTCGGCACCCCCAGATGTTTGAAGTTGTCTGCATGTCTGTCCCTATGATCTCAGCGAGGTGATGTCGTCGACCTGAACAGTCTCTCCCCAATCCCACCCACCACAACTTTGACTATCGGTATTCCTCATTCCGGGGACTACGGGACATTGATCTTCTGCGAGGCTCCTCCTCCCCTCTACATCGCTCTTACACCACAGCAAGATGGATCTCAATGGTTTTTGCCCACATCCCTCTGATAGTTGGGGCTTGGGGCCCTCTTACAGTAGGCTCTAGGAATCCAGCTAAATACCCCCCTCCTACCGGCCACCTGCTCTGACGCCCTATTGGTGCTATATGCCTTGCCTCCCCTCCAACAGTGGGTAATCAAACAAAAAACAAAATAAATCCCTGGCAGGAAACACCAGATACTAAGGGCTGCTTTTTGCCCCTTCTATGCCTAATCCTACTGTCTGCTCTATTGCCCCCCTGCTGCCATCTCTCAGGCATCAACCTGCCTAACCTTGGTCTGGGGTCAGCCTACTGTGTTCTTGGTAGGTCCCCTTGGTGTGTCTTCCCCTCAGCTCTTCTTTGGGGCTGTCCGCACCCTCTGTGATCCCACCTGGTCTGGTGATCAGGATCCTGCCACCTCTTTTTATCCTCTGAGGGATCCTCCTCCAGGTCTCAGTGTTCTCCAACCCTCCTTGGCCTCTGCACCTTGACCTTGCTTCCTTGCCCCCTGCTTGGCTGCTGGCAATGACCTCCTCCTGTGGGGTCTTGCTCTCTCCACCAGGGCTGCTGGCTGCAAGCCCCCATGCTCCTCTGCTCTGAGGGAACTTGGAGAGTGCTTCCCTCACCAGTGCTCCTCCTCCACTCTCCCCACCGGGGCAGCCCTCAGCTGCTTTTAAGTTCCCCGACTGGCTCCTGCAGCTGTGACCACCAGCTGGCCATAACTTTATAAACACATGGCTAATGAGCTGCTCGGGTCCCACTGGCACTTCTGGTTTTGCCATGCTGCTCTCTACAGGTAAGAACCTTTCTATTTGTTTTTCTTTTCTTTCTCTTTCTTTTGCATCCTGTTCCTGCTCCCTGGGTTCCTCCCGGGCTCCCTGGGGTTTTCCCCTTGACTGCTCCCCAGGACAGGGTCGTACTCAGAGTGGTGGTGGATGGGTCATATTTGACCTGAAGGACAGTGGGCAGTGGTTTCCCCCAGGGCTCAGTCCTTGGGCTCGCACTGTTCAATTTCTTTATTAGCGACTTGGACGATGGGGTGAAAAGTACCTTGTTTAAATTTGCAGGTGACACCAAGATTTGGGGTGAGATGGGCACACTAGAAGGGAAGGAAAGGTTACAGGGGTAGGCAAATGAAAATAGGATGGGATTCAATACTGACAAGTGCAGGATGCTGCACTTAGGCTGTAGGAACCAGCAGCATACCTATATGTTGGGGAACTCCCTTCTCAAATCACGGTGGCAGAAAGAGATCCTGGAATCATTATTGACTCTAAGATGAACATGGGCCAATAATGCATAGTCAGTAGGTCTAACTGTACCTTGTCGCACATCCACAGATGCATCACAAACAGGGCCAAGGAGGGGATCCTCCCCCTCTATGTGACATTGGTTAGGCCACAGCTGGAGTATTGTGTCCAGTTCTGGGCACTGCACTTCAGGAGGGATGTGGACTGCACTGAGAGGGTCCAGAGAAGGCCCACTTGCATGATCCAGGGACAACAGGGCAGACCCTATGAGGAGAGGCTATGGGACCTTAACCTGTTCAGCTTTCACAAGAGAAGGATAAGGGGGGACCTGGTGGCTGTCTATAAACTTACTGGGGGGGGACCAGCAGGGATTGGGAGAGACCTTGTTCCCCTGAGCGCCTCCTGGGGTAACAAGGAATAATGGCCATAAGTTGTTAGAGAGTAGGTTTGAACTAGACGTTAGAAGGAATTGCTTCACAGTCAGGGTGGCTAGGATCTGGAACCAACTTCCAAGGGAAGTGGTGCTGGCTTCTACTTTGGGGGTTTTTAAGAGGAGGCTTGACAGTTACCTATCTGGGGTCATTTGAACCCAGTTTTCTCTCCTGCCCAACTCAGGGGGTCAGACTAGAAGATCTACAAGGTCCCTTCCAACCCTACATCTATGAATCTGGTATATTTTTGCTTAAAGGCCAAAGTACTCAAAACAACCATCCTTGACCTTCAATATGCCAATGACTGTCATCCTTGCACACACTGAGGAAAACCCCCAGGACATGCTGGCTCTTTCCAGAGAAGCCTACCACTTAACATCGAGAAGACTCAAGTACTTTCTCAGCCCGTTCCACATAATAAATATGACCTCCCCTCCCCTCCTCAAAATAACATTGAAGGAAAGACCCTGTAGTTAGTCGAGCACTTACCCACCTCTGTAGCCACCTCTCAGAGAGTGAACATTGATTAGAAGATCCAGCAAAGGAGCAGGTACATGAGAGTGTCCTTTGGGAAATTACCTTGGCATGTCTTTATCCATCATGATCTCATGAAAGACCCTGTGATCCAAGTTGGCAATGCAGTCATCATCCCTACTCTCCTCTACAGATGTGAAATGTGGGTAATCCACCCTTGTTACCCCAAGAGGCTGGAGAATTATCACCAAAAATGCCCCTGGAAAATACTCCACATCAAATGGGAAGATCACAAATCACAAATGCCAGCATGGCTGTTAAAGACAACATTACCAGCCTTGAGTCAGTAATCCTCAAGCACCAAGTTCCCTAAACTGGACATTGTTTGTAGATGCTCAACTCGACTCCCAAAACAAGTGCTTTATTCCCAGCTTAGTAATGGCCTGAGATCTTGCAGAGGCTAGAGGAAATCTATGACACATTGAAGTCACACCTCAAGAAAATGAATGCTAACATCAAGACTTGAGAGAAGCTGGATGCTGTTTGACTCCAATGGAGCTGCAATGTCAACCAAGTGGCTGCCCATTTCAAGGTAAAGCATTTCACCTTTGAAGCAGAAAACGGACAGTGGAAGAAGGAAAAGGAGAAAGGTCCTGGTCTATGGCTTACCCTCCCAGGTGGAAAGACATATAACATATGTGGGTAGGCCTGTTGGTCAAGGATTGGACCCCCCCTTAAGTTACTTCAAGACACATCAATGAGCTGTGGTAGAGATCATCCTCTAATCAAGGGCTCGCTGACAACTTCCATGACAGTAGTTATTTGCAAAAACATGCCAGTTCTGTTTTTGGTATTGAATGTAAATATTCCTGTACCAGAAAGTTATGATCTAGTCTAGTATTGTATCTGAAGAGCCCCTAGTTAAAGTAAAGACTAAGAAACTCTGTACCCAGTAACTAAAGGACAATTTGTTACTAAATATTTTTCTTCATAATTTCAGGTAGTTTGAGAAAAATCTAATGTTTCAAAATATATTGCTACTCAGATTTGACTCTTAATATAATGCTGGGCATCTCTTTGACCATTTAAATAGTTGGTCGAAAAAAACCCAAACAAACCCTCATTTAATTATTTGGCTTGTTATAAAAAAAGATAAAATAAAAATAAAGTCACAGATGTTCAGCAAAACAAGCTGTTTTTTCCCCCATCCTCAGCACCCATATAAACCTTTTTTTTAGAAGACTTATATTCAGGAGGTATAGCACAAGCCCTAAACTTCCTACTTTTGAATATTCTTATACTGCAGTGAGATTAAACCAGGCAACTCATGTTGAGGCTGCAGTCTAAGCAGGGCAGGGTAGACCACAACATGAGTTGGTTTCTCTTGCTTCTTAAGAAGGTTTCGTAGCCTGCCATTGAGCTTCCTGTTGCAATAGCTAGCTTGCTAACCAGTACCCAAGATAGCTTGGGTATCTCTGCACTCCACTGTAGTCACTTTTATAAGTTAGCAGGATGACATCTAGCCCAGTGCTTTTTATTGCATGAATTGTATCTGTCTTCATTTCTTCACATTTTCCAGTATTGGTTTACTGAACTCAACCACTTATAATGGTATTGTGTGGGTGGAAGACAGGTAGCTAGAGCTTGCTAGCAGGTAGATCGTTTTACCAGATTTATTTTGATTACTAGAAATGAAGAGACAAACTGTTCAGGTGGCCTGATGAAGCAACAATGTGTTCCCCTCATAAGTGAATTCTTATCTTTGCCACACCCATTATCTAAGCAAGAGTATGGACCCAAAGAAGTGCAGTCCAATGGGACTTAGTCATAGACATAAATCTAGGATTTTCAAAAAGCTTAAGGATACATCCCACAAAATAACACTGAATTTCACTGGATAAGGGATCCATTGGATCTCTTGGGTCACTTCGAAAAGAATCTCAGCCTCAGTACTCAGCTGAATAAGAGCTTATATCTCTCTTCTAAATACTATGAATAGTCATATTCATATGACTGAATAAATATTTGAATTTTACTTACTGTCAATCCACACTGAAACAGTTAAGCCATTTGCCTTAATATTCCATCTGAATAACAATAGCCCAAGTTTAATTTACTTGTTTTGGTTGGGGAGGGGGCATCATTTATTTTTTTCAAGAAAAGTTGATATCGTTCGCCATTGTCCCTCACAAACAGTTCTACTTGTCAAAGCAATTTTCCTCATGATTCCTATCAGGTTTTGTCATCCAGTCTGCAATTTGTCCTTTTGACAGGTGCTGGAATTGGCAGGTGTAAAATTTACTGGTTTTGCACACTGTCATTTTTCTTTTGTAATACCATCTGGATAAGCTTAAAAAAAGCCATGAAACTTGATAAGTCATTTGATTCAGCTGGAATTTTTAAAGCACGTTAATTGACTCTCTCTGTGTATGTAGGAAAATTTAACATTTAAAGGATACTAAAATATGGCACAAATCCAGTGAAAAATACCATATCCTTCACAACCTGGAGTTTGATGTGAACATGACAACAATACAGTTTCAACTCTCATTTTCATGCCTTTTCATTCATTTTCTTATTTATGTATAATGGTAACAAACACAGCCTAAACAAAGTTTCTTTTTCTTTTATTTCTATCTGACTTCCAAGAGTTATGCTTTAGAAAAAGTTGAACACCGTAGAGAGTTAATGAGAACATTGATAACAATATTCTAAGACACTGCCATAGTTTAAAGTGGTAACTCTGAAGGTAGGCCATAGATAGGGATATTACTTTTATCTTCATGAAGATCAGAAGTCAGAAAAACTGCTGCTGCTAAACTACTTTAATGCAGTGGACTATTTACAGGCTCTTTAAAATACAATTCTTATCTGAGTGGAACAAAATTCAACAAAATGAATAAATATTATAACCTATACTGAGGAAGTATTTAAATAACAATGTGCCTACCTAAAAATCCATTTGAATAAAAATGGAAATTAATGCTATGTTGTTTCATGTTTAAATATTCAGTGCCTGTCATCTTGTTCTGTATTGAAATTGACATGTAATGACGTATGTTGACATATTTTGACACATGATCATATCTGAAGATTTTTATGAAGAAAACAATTCACCTTCTAATGCTATCTTTAAACATAAGCTTTTATGCAAGACGATAGCCTTCATTTAAGGATATTAGTGTTGAAATATGTATTCCTTTATATCACAATCAATTCTTTGAAGGAGAATAGGCATATAACCTCAGTAGGTTGAAAAGATTTTTTGTTAGAGATAGTTTTGAGATGCCTCCAACAGAAAGAATACTGGGAAATTCAGCTGCTTCTCTTTTTGCACTCCTAAAGGAGTTTGTCAATGTCAGACTATTAAGCACTTGATTCAAGACTTTCTAGACCATAATGACAATGCCAAATTTCCTTTCACTTTACCCACTGCATGGCTGCAACCTACTTACAGCACCTTTATACCCAAATTATGTGCCCATATAATGGAATAAGATACAAGAATACCCTTTTGGTCTACAAACATTACTAGTCCATGTGTCGAATGGAGCCTAGCCACAAATGAGCTGCTTCTTGTAGCACCCAAACCACCCCTAAATAAATAAAAGTCAGTATCACTTTCTTTTTAACTCAAAGTGTTTCGGAATTAGAGTCAGGGATGTATTTGGTAGTCATGTTGGTCTGAGACAAAAATAAATGCAAAATCCTAGAACTCCTGGGTCAGAGATAATACCTTTTATTAGACCAACTAAGAAATCTAAAAAAAAAAAAAAAAAGATCTTTTTCTGCAAGCTTTTGGGCTCACATGTCCTTCATCAGGTGCAGGGAAAATTAAAGATTAAAAAGTCATCCCCATAGGTAGGAAATACATTTCATTTTTGCACAGAGGAAACTGAAGATGGTAGTCTGTTCCTCTGGGTCCAGGAGAGTGTCTTTGTGAACTGCTCTTTGTTGTGCAGGTCAGGCAGGATTCCTTCCCTGAGGATTAGGAGTGGAATAATGCTAACCTATGTTGATGTAGTGAAATAGCTTTAACTGCCTAATCAAAAGTCTTGCCCGCATCCCCATGCTGGCCGAACAAATAAAATTCTTGCTGTCCCAGGATCCAGTTTCAGCCTGTTCCTCTCATTTGAATCAAGTCTTATTAGGTACTGAAAATGTACGAAAGAGCAGAATGCAAGTTTAAAGAGGAAGAGAGATAACAAGGGCTGTATTATACATTACATATATTTCACAAGTAAATGGTTAAATTGTGCAATATATTTAGACCAGCCACATGTGCAGAGTAATTATCACACAATAAAAATGACTGTTCAGCTATAAAAAGAGCCAACCAGCTATAATGTTAGTGCTTGGAAATGTATAGGAGCTCTATAGTTGGTTTCTATCCAACTTTAATTTGAACATTTAGCAGGGCCCTAAGTGTCATGTAGGTATTGGTAAAACTATGCTAGATAATCAGATTTCCCAATGTCATTGTGACAGACACAGTGAAACTCATAATTTTTTCAGGTAGGTATCATTTACTTCCCCCCCCCCCCCCCCCCGTTTCATTTTTGAATGAAAAATATATTGTTGAAACATCATGAAACATGGGCATTCTGATAAATTTCATGTGATTACAGATATAGAAATACTCAATTGAACATTAGTCAACATATAATATATATTAATCTTTTTAAACAACAACAACAAGAAAAACCCTTACAAAACACATGCTTGTACTTTGCAATTAAATGAGTAGGTGCTTTGGGCCCAATTATATTTAAATGGACTTAAGTGGAATTAGGTAGACACTTACATGCAATTATATTTTACCCTGTTGAAGTCCCTGAAATTTTAATCATGCATCTACTTTAGTAACACATGGTTATCTTACCCCTAAGAGTGTATCACAAAAAGGAACAAGAAAGAGGAGGACCCACTTACTTTTTTGCATCAACAATTTTCCAGAAACTCAAGTTGCAAACATTAAGACATACATGAAAATACATTTTGAAATGAAGTCATTTTAAAGTGATATTTTTTCTTTTTTATAGAAAAATAGTTTGAGGTAAGTTTGTTGAAACCTGCAATATTTAGGTTAATTGAAACATTTTTCAACAGAAAACCATTTTGACAGAAACCTTTGACCAGTTCTATTTAGTGACATGGTAGAACAAGTCCCTGACTCTCTATGACTTCTCCCAGCAGTTTTATATACACATACGGGGGTAGTGAGTCAAAGAGGCTAGAATGGTTTGACAAATCCTATGATAGTTGCATTTGAGACCTCTTATTGTAGGCCATAGGACTGCTAGTTAAAAGTGCCCAGTTAGCTAGGAGGTGCCACTGAAAACAGTGGGACTTGTACCTGCTGACCTTGTTTGACAGTCTAGTTTCTTCTAATTGAGAGCTGAGCTCCTGTGAAAAATCTGGCCTCAGACTTTCTGAGATCTCGAGTCTCCTCTGTAAACTTCAGAGCATAGCCTTTACACCAGTTAAGAAGGCTTTTGTTATAATTTTGGTGTTTGATTCACATGCCTAGGGAGAGTGGTATTTTTGTTGTATTCTGAAGTGCACAGCAATACCTTGAGGCCAATTGCCACATAATAAGGTGTAATATAAACAAATATTTAAAAATTCGCACTCACAGAAAGTGTCTGCAAACATTCTCAAATACCTTAATATTGAAGATCTGCTGTCTTGTGATTGTGATAGCCCAGAGCTACTATCAATGTCACTGTCAACAAACATCCCCCAAATTCCTTACATATAAAATGTGTTCTCCCACAAGAGAGATAAGTAGATCACAGATAGATATGACTCATTGGGCGCATCCACACATGCAAGCACATGTGCTTGCAGCAGCTCAAATAGAAGCGGTGCAAATTTGAGCTCGGGCTTTTTGCCTTAGTGCATGTGCTTGGACATGCACTTTGTTGTGGAGCAAGTTGTGCCACTTGGAGAAAAATACCCTGCCTGACTCCTCCCAGATCTGTAGCCAGGGGGAGCTAGAGCCCAGGGTCAGCACCTGTGCTGTCACCAGCAGTATAAAAAGCTGCCCTGTCCTGGCCCCATCAATACAAAAAGCTGCCCTGGCAAGTAAGTCAGGGCTGCTAGCTCTGAGGATCTTCTGGGGCCCAGCCAATTGGTACTTGGGGACACTACCCTTTGTACCAGCTGAAGCAGCCCTGAGAGTTCCCTGCACCCTTTACCCACTGCAGGGGGCTTCTGCCTTGCTGTGACATGCTGTGCACCTGCCAGACCTACATGGGGACTGCACAGCCAGTAGAGACACCTTCCCCTCTGGGCCAGCTGCCAGTGGGCTGTGGTTGCAGGTTGGCCTTTGTGCAGCTCTACTGCCATGTGTGCCCCTGCCTGGCCATCTGGGCAGCTATTGCCTGGAAGATGTTCTGGGTGTGGTGGCCTGCTTTGAACCGTAAAAGCATGTCCTCCTGGCCCTAATTGGCCAGGAGGTCAGCCACCTTCAGCTGGGTCCAAAATGCCAGCTCTGAGCAGGCAGGGTCCTGCCACTGGCCTCCCTGGCAGGAAGTCTGGTGTTCCCTATTGGAAAACTGAAAAATCTTTAATAAAAAAAATCCCAAAGTCACTCTGTAAAATACCCTGAAATCCATGTTCCTCCACAAGTAAAACAAAAGACCACTATATATATATATATATATATATATATATATATATATATATAGAGAGAGAGAGAGAGAGAGAGAGAGAGACAGACAGACAGACAGACAGACAGACAGACAGACAGACAGACAGACAGACAGACAGACAGACAGACAGACAGACAGACAGACAGACAGACAGACAGACAGACGTCAGTTGGGCATGTTTTATTTATATATCTACTGTGTTAAAGCAATTTGGATAGTTAGCAAAGTCTCTACCATCATAATAAAATGAATTCTAAATACGTATATGCCCACAGGGGTTACAGCCCCCCAGGGTGTTATAGCCCCTCACCAGGGGTAACAGCCCTCCCCACAGGGGCTACAGCCCCCCATTAGGGGTTACAGGCACCCCAGAGGTTACAGCCCCCCCCAAAGGGGTCAAATGCTCACCATGGGAACTACCACCACCCCAGCCCCCTAATGGGGAAGGGATCGGGGAGCTTGAGAGGCAGGTGGGGGATGAGGCCAGGTGGATAAGGTCTAAGGGGGATTGGAAAGTTGGCAGGGCCTGTGGGGGTCCCCCCCATGGTCCCCTGCCCCCTCTTCCAGACCTCCTTGACCCCTTACTTACCAGCAGTGGAGCCCTGCTGCTGGTGCACTGCCTGCCCTGAATGGGCAGGCAGCATGCTTCAGTACCAGGGTGAGGGCCTACCACAGAGACATTCTGGTAGCCAAAGCATCTCTGTGGAGGACCCAGCCTCCAGTTGCCTGGTCTGCTTTTTTTGCTCCATTATTTTTGACCCCTGGATATCCAGGGGTTTAATTTTGCCCCCATGCTGCAAACTTGCAGTAGGGAGAACCATTTTCCATTCTTGCACGTGCCTCTTGCAGCATCTCAAAGAGGTTTGAGATGCTGCAAGAAGCATGTGCAGGCTTATCTGGACATGTCTATTAAGGCTGTTTTTGACCTATTGTCAGATGAAGCATACATTTTGAAGTCATAATTCAAGAAGCAGCTGCAAACTCTGGTGAAAAAGCTTCTTGCATAAAACACAGAAAATTTCCTACCACTTGCTCATTAGACTTGCTCTGCATTACAAATGTAAATTGCACTTATTTGACTGGCAAAAAAATCTATATCTTTAAAAAGCTGAAAAATCAGTCCAGTAAGAAATTCACGCTTTTCCTGAGGTGACAGAGTATCTTAATGTAGGAATGAGAACACAGGCAGACAAGGTTCTTTCAGTGATATCTTTTATTAGACCAGCTTAATAGTTGGAAAAAACAGTTCTCTGCAAGTTTTCGGGCACCCTTCTTCAGACAATAGGGAGAGGCTGTTGCTGTTTATGCTGCAACATAAAAAGTCGGATATGGGCTGGAAAGAAGCATGTGAGGGAGCGGCGGCTAGGGGCGGCCGCGAGCTCCCTAGCGCCACCTACTGTCACGTTAGGGTGACGTAGCACCCTCAGAACCTCGCCCGCCACGACTTTGATGGTAAAATATATAATGTGGAGGCTGCCAGTTTCCCTAATGGACGGTCTAGTTGTTCGTCCCTATTCCAGACGGGGGTATCTATATGCGTCCTGCCTTAAGGGCAATGCGTGCCTCCAAGCCTCCCCCTCAGCACGCCCCAAGCCTCGCAGCTGTTCCGGGGGACGCTTGTATGGTCCCTCGCCCCTCGGGTGCCCTTGTTCTCACTCTCGGGCACCGGGGCTCTTCGCCCACCTGGCGCCTCCTTGGGTCGGGCCCCAATCTCTCGCCCGTTCCCCGCGCCCTGGGCCTGTCACGCTGGCACCCAGCTACTGGCTGGCGCCTCCTGGGTCGGCTCGCCCGCGCCGCTCACTACCGGCGCCCCCTGGGCCGGGTCCTAGCCGGTGCCTGGCTAATCGCCGGCTCTGTCTTAAGTCTGGAGCACTCTCGCCGCCCTAGCCTCGGCGCCCTTGGGCCGGCACGCTCCCTCTGCCCGGATCTCAGCTCTATCACCGCCCTAGTCTCGGCGCCCTCGGGCCGGCTCACTCCCGCCGCCCTAGTCTCGGCGCCCTCGGGCCGGCTCACTCCCGCCGCCCTAGTCTCGGCGCCCTCGGGCCGGCTCACTCCCGCCGCCCTAGTCTCGGCGCCCTCGGGCCGGCTCACTCCCGCCGCCCTAGTCTCGGCGCCCTCGGGCCGGCTCACTCCCGCCGCCCTAGTCTCGGCGCCCTCGGGTAGTTAGCTCGGCTGCTCTCACTGCGCCAGCCTTAGCTCTATCGCCACCCTAGTCTCGACGCCCTTGGGCCGGCGCTATCACCGCCCTAGTCTCGGCGCCCTTGGGTGGCTAGCCAGGCCTGGCTATTTGGCCCCTCTCTGGGGCCTCGCCCCTCAGGGGCCCCTACCGTGCTCCCTGCGCTTCACCCCTGTGGGCTTCCCACTCTGGGGCCAACACGCCACGCGCCCTGTCTTTGCCCCGCTCCGGGGCCTTGCCCTCTCGGGGCTGACTCCGCGCCTCTTGCGCTCTGTCCCTGCCCCGCTCCGGGGCTAAACACCACCCTTATGGGCTGGGGTCTGTAACCCCGCACACCGCGCCTCCCTGGCGCACAATAATGCCCAGCAGCACAGACATTAGTGCCCCTGGCACTGTGCCTCAACTGGGCACTGGGAACCCGCAAGCGGTTGGGGAGCTCCCCTGAGGCCTCCTCGCTCCCCTACAGCCTCACCCGGTCCTCCGGTGTAAACTGCAACGTAACACTTAAGCCATCTGGCTATAACAAAAATACAGAGGCTCCACACGCCTAACAACTCCAAGCCCTACCAGGGCTTTCCATCCTACCTCCAGTCAGGGCGATCTTGTTCCCTGCATCATCGCGGCCTGTTGGGGGGGGTAAAGCAGCAAGCACTCCCTCAGGCCACTCAGCTCGAGCCGCAGAGCTCCTGCTCCTGCTCCTGCTCCTGCAGCAGCCAGAAGGGAACTGTGTTTCTAGCTCCGGCCTCAGCTAGTTATAAAGGCCTGGCCCTGCCCTCTTCCGGCCATGTGACCGCCTGGTTGCCCTGGCAACCAGGCACCTGAGCTGCCTGGGTGATTGGCAGCTCTGCCAATCACCCTCTCAATCACGGAGCACCTCTGTGACTCCGTGACATACCCCCCCCCCCTTAAGTTCCCAACTCATCGGGGAGGGGTTCTTCATCCTCTCCACGAGCTATCCCATTGTTGGGAATATTCTCATGGGGCTTTTAGCAGCATCTAATTTGGGGTGGCGGAGGTTTTGAGGCGCCCCCAACTCGCCTTTTACCCGGGGGTGCACCATGCGGGATTTCCTGGGGTTTACCCGCCACAGGTAGCCCCCCCACACTAGCAGTCCTCGGTATATTCCCTACCTCGTTCGCTGCTCTTCGGATCGCCTTCCGGGATTTCCACTCGGTAGTCCCCTTTCGGGTTTCTTCCGGCCTGATGTTTCGTCGGGGCGCTCGGCTCTCCTGCTGTGCCTGGGTATCCTGGAGTGCTCCCCAAATCTCCCACTGGCACCTTTGTGCCCTCTGGGCTTCCTCTTGACTCCAAAATTCGACCTTGCCTCAGCCGGTGGATCTTCCTCCTGGGCCCTTATAAATTTGGACCCAGGCCACTTTCCCCACCTTCCTTTCTATGAGGTACTTAAGTGTCCTCCACGTGACCTGTCGGGGTATCCTGGCCATATACAGACACGGCCTCTTCCCCATCGCTAGGTTCCCCTTCCCTGGGTGCGCTGCGGTGCTCTTCGCGCCGCCCTGGGTTTTCTGCTCTTGCTGGGGTGGTGTAACTACCCTGGCCTTACCTCTGGCCTGACGCCCGCGCAGTTTATTACAGGCGTCCCCTTGTGCGTATGGCCTGTCTGGCCCTCTCACCAGGTCTCCTAAACGTCGCTCTAGTTGAGCTAGGCCCTGCAGGTGAAGTTCTTGCCACCTGGCCCACTTTGACTCCCAACACTCAAAGAGGTCTACCTGGGTCTCCTTATGCGCAGCATCTAGTCCCCTGCCTGAGGGGTCCTGATTTTCCCTTCTGGGGAATTTCCCCTTCACTGACCCCTGGGTCTGTGCTAACTGGGGCTCTTTACCTTGGGCTCTACCCCAATTCGAGACTTCACTGAGGGTTCCTTTTTCCTGCAAACGCCTTTTTGTAGCTTCAAGCTCTTTCTCGCAGGTGCCTGATCTCCTGGTGGTCTGCACTCCCCGATCCATCAGATCTTTCCCCTTTGTCTCTTTCCCTTGCTGCACCCGTACCATTTCCTCGGTAGTTTGGCTGCCTACCTCGGAGGACTGCGGCTGGTCACCCTGGCATGGCTGTAACCCTAGCAGCCCTTCCTTCAGGGATTGCAACTCGGGTAGCAACTGCCCCTGTTCTGCTAGTAGGCCTGCTTCTCTGTTCCGACTCTCCGCCAGGAGGGCCTTCCATGTTTTATTCTGGTCCCTCCATTGTCCTAGATCGCCCGAGCTTCTTAGGGTTTGTACCTCCTGGTCTCTCAGGTCCTTCCCCATCGTCTGGCTACCTGCCTCACAAACCTCCTGAGCGGCCTTATCCAGCCTCTGCAGCTCTTCCCCCAGGGCAAGTAGTTGCTGTTGCAGTTGCCCTCTTTCTGCCATAAGAGATGTTACCTTAACCTGGCTCTCCGCCAGGAGAGTTTCGAGTGCTACTGTCTGCTCCTTGAGATGGTCTCTTTCTATCTGCAGACCCTGCACTTGTTCTCTTAGCTCCTCAGCGTGCTGGACCCTCTGAGCTTCTAGAGCCCGCTGGTCTTTAGCCTCCCTCAGCCACCGTTCTTGTTGGAGCTGAAGGTTTTCTAATTGAGGCCCAGTTTGCCTCAGCGTCCCGATAAGTGCTTCCCTCTCTTGGAGTTCCTCTTGGACACCCCCTAGGTAACCCTGTAGCCGCTCCTCTACAGCCTCCAGCTCTTTCTGCAGGCTGCCTGAGCTCTCCCAGGTTTGCACTCCTTGTTCTACCAGGCTCTTTTTCTCACTCTTTTCTACAAGAGCCTTCATTTTTGTATACTGCGCCTCCCAAAGCTTCCTAGACTCCTCCAGCTGACCACGGTTCTGGGTGAGTTCGTCTTGGTATTGATCTATCACCCTTTCCGCTTTCAGGCCCCTCTCCCGCCAAGTATCCAAGTCCTCCTGAAGGACTTGGATCTGCTCCTCACGAGCCTGGATCTCTCCCCGCAAGGTCTTAATCAGGTCCCTAGACACCTCTAACCTCTGCTGTACCTTTGCCGGGGTTTCACTGGCCTCAAGGGCCTGGTCCCTCCAGCGCCCCACTTCGGCCTGCATAACGCCGAGCTGGTATTCCCGTTTTAGGCTCTTCTCCCTTTCGAGCGCTATTCCCTGCTCAACTCTCCGCGCCCTCTCCGCCTCCTCCGCTAGGAAGCGTCGGATCTCTTTGGCAACCCCGCTCTTTTTGCCCGGCGACCATTGTCGCTCCAGGGCGGCTGCTCTAGCCTCTGCACTCTCACACCAGATATTGGCTACCTCTAGTTCCTGTCTGAGCTGGAGCACTTGTTCCTCCAGCTCCTCACACCTTAACCTACTCATGAGGTCGTCCATATTCTCCTCCAGCCCCTCTAGGGCTGTTACTTTCTCGGTCTCACGTACGTGCCCTACTGTCTCGGCACCATACGCTGCGGAATGGGCATCCATGCCCCAACAATGTCCAAGCCCCTCTAGGGCCGTTACTTTCTCTGTCTTACGTATGTGCCCTACTCTCTCGGCACCACACGCTGAGTACTGGGCTTCCATGCCCCAACAATATCAACTGCCCTAATCAGCTGGGATCGCGTCTCCCCGCCTGGATTGACGGGTTCTACCCCGTGCACGGCCGGTGGTTCCCGGCCAATGCAACACTTGTGAGGGAGCGGCGGCTAGGGGCGGCCGCGAGCTCCCTAGCGCCACCTACTGTCACGTTAGGGTGACGTAGCACCCTCAGAACCTCGCCCGCCACGACTTTGATGGTAAAATATATAATGTGGAGGCTGCCAGTTTCCCTAATGGACGGTCTAGTTGTTCGTCCCTATTCCAGACGGGGGTATCTATATGCGTCCTGCCTTAAGGGCAATGCGTGCCTCCAAGCCTCCCCCTCAGCACGCCCCAAGCCTCGCAGCTGTTCCGGGGGACGCTTGTATGGTCCCTCGCCCCTCGGGTGCCCTTGTTCTCACTCTCGGGCACCGGGGCTCTTCGCCCACCTGGCGCCTCCTTGGGTCGGGCCCCAATCTCTCGCCCGTTCCCCGTGCCCTGGGCCTGTCACGCTGGCGCCCAGCTACTGGCTGGCGCCTCCTGGGTCGGCTCGCCAGCGCCGCTCACTACCGGCGCCCCCTGGGCCAGGTCCTAGCCGGCGCCTGGCTAATCGCCGGCTCTGTCTTAAGTCTGGAGCACTCTCGCCGCCCTAGCCTCGGCGCCCTTGGGCCGGCACGCTCCCTCTGCCCGGATCTCAGCTCTATCACCGCCCTAGTCTCGGCGCCCTCGGGCCGGCTCACTCCCGCCGCCCTAGTCTCGGCGCCCTCGGGCCGGCTCACTCCCGCCGCCCTAGTCTCGGCGCCCTCGGGCCGGCTCACTCCCGCCGCCCTAGTCTCGGCGCCCTCGGGCCGGCTCACTCCCGCCGCCCTAGTCTCGGCGCCCTCCGGGTAGTTAGCTCGGCTGCTCTCACTGCGCCAGCCTTAGCTCTATCGCCACCCTAGTCTCGACGCCCTTGGGCCGGCGCTATCACCGCCCTAGTCTCGGCGCCCTTGGGTGGCTAGCCAGGCCTGGCTATTCGGCCCCTCTCTGGGGCCTCGCCCCTCAGGGGCCCCTACCGTGCTCCCTGCGCTTCGCCCCTGTGGGCTTCCCACTCTGGGGCCAACACGCCACGCGCCCTGTCTTTGCCCCGCTCCGGGGCCTTGCCCTCTCAGGGCTGACTCCGCGCCTCTTGCGCTCTGTCCCTGCCCCGCTCCGGGGCTAAACACCACCCTTATGGGCTGGGGTCTGTAACCCCGCACACCGCGCCTCCCTGGCGCACAATAATGCCCAGCAGCACCGACACTAGTGCCCCTGGCACTGTGCCTCAACTGGGCACTGGGAACCCCCAAGCGGTTGGGGAGCTCCCCTGAGGCCTCCTCGCTCCCCTACAGCCTCACCCGGTCCTCCGGTGTAAACTGCAACGTAACACTCAAGCCATCTGGCTATAACAAAAATACAGAGGCTCCACACGCCTAACAACTCCAAGCCCTACCAGGGCTTTCCATCCTACCTCCAGTCAGGGCGATCTTGTTCCCTGCATCATCGCGGCCTGTTGGGGGGGTAAAGCAGCAAGCACTCCCTCAGGCCACTCAGCTCGAGCCGCAGAGCTCCTGCTCCTGCAGCAGCCAGAAGGGAACTGTGTTTCTAGCTCCGGCCTCAGCTAGTTATAAAGGCCTGGCCCTGCCCTCTTCCGGCCATGTGACCGCCTGGTTGCCCTGGCAACCAGGCACCGGAGCTGCCTGGGTGATTGGCAGCTCTGCCAATCACCCTCTCAATCATGGAGCACCTCTGTGACTCCGTGACAAAGCACAAGAAACTAGATAATGAATTGCACATTACAATCAAGAAGACAAGAGTTTTGACAAGCTTTGTATCTCTATTTTGTTAGCTTGCATAAAGATTTTGAGTCAATGGGACACACAAAGCTATAGCTATGCTTGTGGTGGGTTTCTCATGACATTTGATTTACTATGCAAGTTGTATGGTGGACTAAAAACCATGGTCAGATTTGCTGGACTGATTTCAGAGTGGTACTGAGTACAGAAAGTGGTTTGACAATGCCACACTCCATCTCCATCACTCTTTGTAATCTTTAGAACTGTCAAAAGATCAAAGTCTTTGATTTCAGATGCCAATGGCAAAAGGTCAGATGGCAAAAGGTCAGAGGCTAACACAACAAACTCTGTAATTGTAGTCTCACACTATTATTTTTTAGTTTGTAACAGTATTGCATATATATATATCCCTGTCTGTGCCTCATTTCAAATCACTTGTGCTTCTCATACGAGAGAGAGAAACTGACTTTGACAGCCCAGCATGAAGGATAAAGTACCTATAGTAACGAGATTAGCTGACTTTAGTAAAGTTGTAAAATTAAATAATATATTATGTGCGCCATCCTGTGACCAAACAAGACCAGTACCACCCAAGTAAAAATAACCCCCCTTTTTTCTGAAACCTGAGTAAACAAAGAAAGCACAAGTGCCAGCTCATTAATTATTTATGGCTGGCGTATAGTAATTGGTCACCTTTGGCAAATATAACTTTGAAAGAACTTCCGCTCAAAGCAAAGAACTGTGTATACACTCAAGAAAAACAGATCGTGCACGAACATTTCTCTCTGCCTACGTATTTTTTTTTGGAGTACCCCCGTCTTGCCGGCCTGTTTATCTCTCTATCTCTGATGTTATCTTTCTTATCAAGAGCTCTCGGTAATCAGCAGACTGCAATGGCTTATGTGAATCGCTCGGAATCTGTAACAAGCAACTCTCTTACCCACCCTGTAAATGCTGGGTAACATGATATCTGCATGCTGTAACTGAATAAATCAACTCCTCTGCCTATGCTGCAGCACATCAGTAGCGTAAGTAAAATAAACCTTTTGTGTAACCAAATACGCTGTGTTTAAATCCTCTGACTCCTGCTCACCGTTATCACCCACCTGCCCGATTATAAATCCCCCTCTTCGCGCCAAGCCAGTCGTGCCGACCCAGGCTCACAGGTCAAGGGTGCACCGGCATTAGGGGCGTGACAAAAACCTATGCAAAAAATGAACATTCAAGGAACACTAGCAGGGTTTTAAGGGGTTTGACAATTAGAGGTATCAGCTTTTGTAATTTGTGGTTGCAGACCACAATATTTTGATTAGCCACTGCCTTAGAGGAGCTGAAAGACCTAATGCAAAGATCAGTTGTGGTGTGAAAGAAACATAGCATCATAGCTAATAATCCAAAAACCATGTGACTACAATGGAGAAAAAATTGACATAGATAATAAGCCTTTGGAGCAATTGCCAAGTTTTCAACATTTAGATTCAATCTTAATAAAAGACAGTAAATACATATTTGAAGTATGCCAGACTATGCCAAGTTCATGCAATGGTAAAGCATTTGAATTCCATATGGATGAGTAGGTAGATTAATAACAAAACAAATACAAAGTTATTAAAGCATTTATGTGGCTAATATAACCACATATAGCTGAGAAAGTTGGATGTTTATGAAGGAGCCAGAGAGAATTATTACATGTATTTAAGATGATATGTACAGAAGGATATTGAGCATTTCCTGGACCTAAAAAAGATCCAACAAATGGGAGTTTGATTAGATTGGAACCAAGCCTGAATGTATGTAAAAGGGGAAAACAAGATAGAGACAAAGACTAGGTTTACTGGGGGTTGGAGACCAAAGCCCTGAGGTAAGTGAGGAAGTGGGAGACCTGGAGGAAGAGTGAGTGGGAGGGGGAAACAGGGGAGGTGCTTTCATACTTCCTGAGAAATCAAGACAATCAATTCACCTCATGTGCCTGTACACAAATGCATGGAGCCTGGGAAACAAGCAGGAAGATTTGGAAGTCCTTGCACAGTCATAGAACTATGACATGATTGGAATAACAGAGACTTGATGGGATAGCTTGCATGACTGGAGCACTGTTATGGATGGGTACAAACTGTTCAGGAAGGACAGGCAGGGGAGAAGAGAAAGAGTTGCACTTTATGTAAAAAAAAAAGCCATATGAAGCTGTAGATAAGCCTGTTGATAGTCTCTGGGTTAGGGTCAGAGGGGAGAGCAAAAAGGGTGATATCATGGTGAGGGTCTGCTATAGACCACCAGACCAGGAGGCAGTGGTGGATGAGGCTTTTTTTAAACATCTAACATACGGTTCCTGATACAGGCCCTTGTTCTCATGGGGGACTTCAATCACCCTGATGTTGGCTGAGAGGTCAATACAGCAGTGCACAGGCAATACATGAATTTTTTTGGAGAGTACTGGGGACATCTTCCTAGTGCTACTGCTGAAGCAACCAACTGAGGCCATGCTCTTCTTGACCTGCTGCTCACAAACAGTGATGAATTGGTGGGGAATGTAGTATAGTTGATGGTAACTTGGCCAGCAGTGACCACGAAATGAGTTCAGGATACCAAGGACAGGAAGGATGGAGAACTGCAGAATAAGGACCCTGGACTTTAGAAAATCAGACTTTGACTCACTCAGAGAACTCATAGGCAGGATCCACTGGGAAGCCATACTGAGGGGGAGAGGAGTCCAGGAGAATTGTCTGGACTCTAAAGAAGTCTTATTGGGAGTGCAGGAACAAACCACCCCAATGTGCAGAAACACTAGCAAATATGGCAGAAGACCAGCTTGAATTAGCAAGGAAATCTTTAGTAAACTAAATTACAAAAAGGAAGCTAATAAGAAGTAGAAGCATCAACAAATAACTAGGGAAGAATATAAGAGCATTGCTTGGGCATGCAGGGATGAAATCAGGAAGCCCAAAGCACAATTGGAGGTGCAGTTAGCAAGGGATATGAAGAGTAACACGAAGGGTTTCTACCAGTATGGCGGTAGCAAAAGGAGGATCAGGGAAAGTGTGGGTCCCTTACTGAATGGTCCCTTCCCACACCCACACTTGTGACAGAGGATGCAGAAAAGGCTGAAGTACTCAATGCCTTTTTTGCCTCAATCTTCACAGGCAAGGTCAACTCCCTAAGTGGTGAAAGAACATGTTAGGGACTACTTCGAAAAGCTGGATATGTACAAGTCTGTGGGGCCATATGGGATGCGCCCAAAGGTACTGAGGGTGTTGGATAATGTGATTGAAGAGCTATTGGCCATATTTGAAATCTCATGGCAATTAGAAGAGGTTCTATATGATTGGAAAGGGCAAACATAGTGCCCATATTTAAGAAAGGGAAAAAGGAGGATCCAGAGAATTACAGACCAGTCAGCCTCACTTCGTTCTTTGGAAAAATCATGGAGCAGATCTTCAAGGAATCCATTTTTAAGCACTTGGAGGAGAAAAAGGTGATTAGGAACAGTCAGCATGGATTCACCAGGGAAAAGTCATGCCTGACCAACCTGATTGCCTTCTATGATGAGATGACTGGCTCTGTGGATGTGAGGAAATCAGTAGATGTGGTGTACCTTGATTTTAGTAAGGCTTTTGATATGATCTCTCACAACATTCTCACAGGCAAGCTAAGGAAGGCTGGATGAATGGATTCTAAGGCGGACAGAGAACTGGCTGGAGCATTGGTTTCAGAGAGTAGTAATCAGTGGCTCAATGCCTAGTTGGCAGCTGGTATCAAGTGAAGTGCCCTACGGGTGAGTCCTAGGGCTGGTTTTGTTCAATGTCTTCATCAATGACCTGGAAGATGATATAGAATTTACACTCAGCAAGTTTGCAGATAACACCATAAAGATGGTGGGGGAGTAGCAGATATACTGGAGGGTAGGACTAGGATTCAGAGTGACCTAGACAAATTGGAGGATTGGGCCAAAAGGAATCTCATGAGATTCAACAAACATGAAGTCCTGCACTTAGGAGGGAATAATCCCATGCACTGGTATAGACTGGGGGCTGACTGGCTGGGCAGCTGCTTTACAGAAAAGGACCTGGGGGGGGTTACAGTGGACAATAAGCTTAATAGGAGTCATCAGTTTTCCCTTGTTGCCAAGAAGGCTAACAGCATACTAGGCTGCATTGGTAGGTATGTTGTCAGCAGTTCAAGGGAAGTGATTATTCCCCTTTATTCAGCACTGGTGAGGCCACATCTGGTGTACCGTGTTCAGTTTTGAGCCCCCTGCCACAAAAAGGATGTGGACAAATTGGAGAGAGTCCAGCAGAAGGAATTGTAAGTAGTGAGGGGGGTGGGGAGACAAGACTTCTGAGAAAATACCAGGGAACTGGGTTTATTTAGTCTAGAAAAGAGGAGACTGAAAGGGGACTTAATAGCAGCCTTCAACTTCCTGAAGCGGGGGTTCAAAAGAGAATGGAGCTAGACTGTTTTCACTGGTGGCAGATGACAAAACTAGGAGAAGGGGTCACAAATTGAAGCCAGGGAAGTTTAGGTTATCTATTAGGAAAAACCTTCTCATGAAGAGACTAGTAAAGCACTGGAACAGGTTACCCAGAGAGGTTATGGAATCTCCATCCTTGGAGGTTTGTAAGATCCAGCTAGAAAATGCCTTGGCTAGGATTATATCATTGGGGGTGGTCCTGCTTTGAGCAGGGGGTTGGACTAGATGATTTCCTGGGGTCCCTTTCAACCATAATTTTCTTTGATAGACACATTTGGGCTAGGGACAGAAGTTACACATAAACTAAGTGCTTGGAAACTGGTGTAAACCTATAACAGAACAGAAGTTCAGTGTGTATAAACTGGTTTCAAAATGGCCAAACCTAATTTAAGATAAACCTGGATATATGTAGTATCAGACTTAACTGATCTCCAAGATCCTCTCCTAACTCAAATAACCCCACAGTGCCCCAGGATCCCAGGATGCTTTGCAGGCTTGGGATGTTCTGTCTACTCCAGCAGAGCTGGAGCTTCTTATTAGCTTCCTTTTTCATAATTTACTTTACTAAAGCTGTCACAGAGCTGAGGCAATAAAGCCCCTGATCCCTAGCTCATTTCTTGCTTGTACCTGTCAGCTCAGTGGGATGGGGGGCAAGGAAATGGATGCCCAGGCTTTCCTGGCCCCAGTCTGCACAACATGGGGAAGAGGGAAAGTATCTGCAGTGGGGAATTTTTATTTTCCCAGAGCCTGCTAGGCTGGGATCACCCTAGCCCTGTTCTCTCACCAACTGCCAGCCTCTGTGGGAGGTGAGGGAAATGCACCCCCCAGCCTGGAACTAGGGGGCCTTGCTGGACTACAAGGTGCATTCTCCCTCCCTGCCCCCTACCTTTCAGAGATATGATGACCTGGCAAGGGGGTGGGGTTGGGGCTTTCCCAGCCAGCTAGTTGGGCTTTTGGTGGAGGAAATGTGCCCCCCCCGCCATGGATCCATACTTCTGCTCCATGAAGACCCTTGCTGGAAGGGCCAGTGCCAGGCCAGGGTGGGTTTCCTTGCTTAATTCCCCCATCCCTTACAGAGATGGGCAGCTAGAAAAGGGGTATGGCTGTGGAGAGATTGT
Source organism: Crocodylus siamensis (assembly GCF_052110815.1). Classification (NCBI taxonomy): domain Eukaryota; kingdom Metazoa; phylum Chordata; order Crocodylia; family Crocodylidae; genus Crocodylus; species Crocodylus siamensis. Next base: position 56,571,589 of record NC_143399.1, read on the forward strand.
CTCCTGGCCCTCCCCCTTCCTGTGGCTGACAGCAGTGGGTGAGGGGCATGTGTCCATCAGACAATCAGGCATGGGTTGCTGATCGGCTGGGTTCAGCAGCTTTTGGCAGTGTCCAGAATGACAAGAAGCATGTGTGAGTGCCCTGGGTCAGTGCAGGCTTCTGCCTACTTTGGCCACTGGAACACTAAATGTCTGTTCAATTTGTTGTCAGTCCAATCTATGTAGTTTAGAAAAATCTGTGAAGATTGAATTGATTGCAGTGTGGGCTTTTTGAACTTCTGTACTTAACTTTGAAGAACAGAAAAAAACACCATAGTAAATGATGTAACAGAAAATTGTGTACCAGAGAAGGGAATTGGGAATCAAATAAGGAGATGGCAGAGAGATGGAAGACTGGATCCTGTTATATGTAAATACAATGTGAAGGTGTAGCAGGAACTGAACTAATGTAGCTGATGTTAACACAGAGTGTAATAATAGTGAAATGTAAACATGTTAGTCTTGTCCTGTAAGCAACCTGAAAACTCCATTTTGTATCCTTCTGCTTGACATAAGTGAATGAACTCTGCATGGCCTTTATGTATGAGTATGTGTGAAAAGGTGAATGGATGGTGAGACAATGGCATAGAGATGAGAGAAGAAGATTTAACTGTTTATGTAAGCAACAAGGCACCAAATTTAAGTTACCGGTCAGTAAACTAATTAATGGATGGCTGAAGAATCCCTTTGAGGCCTAGGGCACAAAGGAGATAACGAGGAGGAGAAGGGAGGCACACATCCTGCCAGATAGGCAGCAAGAACACTCCAAAGCTGAGATACCAACTTTAACTACCAACCTAACCTCTGGCTGAGATAAGCTGAAGATTAATAATAAACAACTGCAAAAACAGAAGCTGGGCATGGAAAAACCCTAAAGTGCTGAAACAAAGGATGCCAATCCATATAAGATTCTCTACTGCTGTTTCATTGGAGCACAGACACATCTGTTCACCCCACTGCTGCTATCTCCAGGATCTCTCTCATAATAACTTGCCTGCTATCTGCATCTTCTGTCTATAAGGCCTGGGCCAGCCACCCAGTGCTATTATTGAACAGCTAGTGCTGGTAACTATAATGTCTGAAGAGAATGGTTGTTTTGTGTTTCTGTGTGCCTGTGGGTAATGCTGTGCATGATGATCTCTGTGTGTCTGTATAAGTGGTGTGTCCGAACCTCTACATCTAAATCATGTAATCAATAAATGTGGCATTTTGCCTTATCCCCCTTTATAATGTCTTGCTCATGATTTGGCCATTCAAATTTAAAGTAAAGAATGAAAACAGGCAGAGCCTAATGGAAAGCATGTGTCCATTTTGCCACCATTATTTTTTGAAAATGATGTTTCTTGATTGACTGACCGACTGATTGGTTGATTGGTAAGGGAAACCAGATCCAAATAAGGAATATAAGGAATAAAAAAGAAATGTAAAATCAAACATTGAATAACACTACTGAACTGAGCTTTTTGCAGGGGTTTCTGGTCTCCTAGATGGAAATTTGCAGCTCTAAGTAATTAAGAGCTTATAGCATGACCAACAGATTGGGGGAGGTGATGTTTCCCCTCTCTGCAGCATTAATCAGGCTGCATTTGGAGTCCTGTGTGCAGTTCTGGGTGCCACACTTCAAAAGGGATGTGGAGAATCTGGAGAGGGTCCAGAGGAGGGCCACTTGTATGATTAGTGGCCTCCATACAAAACTCTACGAGGAGAGCTTGAGAAATTTGGATCTCGCCAACCTTCTCAAGAGACATCTGAGGGGAGATCGTGTAGCAGCCTATAAGTTTATCAAGGGAGGACAACAGAGAGTTGGAGATGCACTATTTACCAGGGCACCCCTAGGAGTAACTAGGAATAAAGGGTACAAACTAGTGGAGAGTAGATTCAGGTTAGACATTAGGAAGACATTTTTCACAGTAAGGGTGGCCAGGATCTGGAATGGGTTGCCAAGAGAGGTGCTACTGTCACCTAACTTGGAGGTCTTCAAGAGGAGGCTATTTGCCTGTAACACAGTTTTGAGCTGTGGTCTAATGGTAGTTCAACTAAATTAAAAGATCGTACGTGGAGCATGATAAGAGAATGCAATCATCCTCAGCCTAATTTTAGAGGGAGAATAAACCCAAGGCCATTCTTCTTAGGGAAGGTTTTGTGAACTTTCTAAGTAGGAGTTGATTCATAACCTTACAAGTGTCCCTGCCCCTGCCCCCCACTCCACATGGCAATGAAAAAAATTTAAAGAAAGCTGATGCAAACTGGATTATGTCTGTAATTTCTTTCTGCATCTCTAAGTAAGGATATGTGACATTTAGTTTCTTAGCAGGCTACATTTTCCTGGCCATGCTACTTTTGGTGCTTCCGTTAAGTCATTTAGAGCAAGCTCAAATGTCTCTACATGATGCTGCATTTGATTTTGTAGACATACTCTAAGATGGAAGCCTCACCATAGTAATCCATGCTTTCTTACCTCTACTTGCTCTAAATGCTTTCAATATGTGGATATTTTCTAGAAAATACAGGAAATTGCAGATAAACCAATCCATCTCCATTGTTTGGGTGGAAAACATCAAATTTAAGCACAGTGCTCTCTTCTGCCTGTGAACCTGGTTTTGGGTATTGTTAAAAGTTGATAGTCCAAGTTCTAGAGTCTCAGCTAATATAAATCTACCTGGCTCTGCTGAAGTAATCACTGAAGTGTTTTGATTTGTTGATATTCTTTTCTCTAGATTATTCATCACAAAATGAGCTTCTCTGTTTCAGATCAAGCTACAGGTATTTTCCCCATGTTAGAGAGTTTTATAGTAAATAATATTTTTCTAAATTTCCAGGGCAGGTGATTTCTCTATGGCAAGCAACACATGAGCCATTTTAGCAACTATATTTTTTACATATGTTAATATCTTATATAGTAGAGAGCATATGTACTTCTAGCATAGGTACCTCAACCAATAAGAAGTTTGCTTTTTTTTAAATGATAAATTATTCAAAAAGGAGATTCCATCGGATTTTAAATGAGCTGAGAAAAATACCTCAATACATATCTAATGGTCATACTGTTTTGAGAAGCTAGTCTAAACTGTGGGTAAACACCATAGAACAAACCTCATTATGTTTTAGGAGTTTGTGGGGTGTCATTAATGTTTTCTTGTGTTTTGTTATAGTGATATGAAATCTGTGCTCTATTTAGATAGCCCGTGTTTTTCTGTATTCATTTATGTTGCTTTATCATTATGTACATTCTGTTATATTGTCCATGTATATCTTTATCATTTTGGATATGGCTTAGCCAAGGAACTAAGCCATGCATACTTAAAGGCAAGTATCATTTTCAGACACAGGCAGGAGACATTATTAGGTTGGGAACTCAAGGTCCTGCTTGCCTATAATGGGAAAAAAAACCAATTGAACAATAGGAAAGGTATCAGAGAGAAATGGGGAATGTCAGAGGGGTGAGATAGAGAACTTTCTGGGGGATTGTCATGACTCATGAGAATGCTGATGTATGGGAGACAGTTGGCTTTGGAGGTATTTGTTTTTCTCTCTCTTAGTGTTTAACTGTGATAATACCATGATCTCTTGGAGTTTTCCCAAGCTGGAGAAGGGCCCAAGGTCCTAGTAGCTACAGTATATACAATCAGCAGACAGGCTGGTTTCATAGTTTGTAGGGTTGGAAGGGACCTGAGCAGATCATCAAGTCCGACTCCCTGCCGTGGCAGGAAAGAGTACTGGGGTCAAATGACCCCCAGCAAGGTGTTCATCTAGCCTGCTCTTAAAGACCCCCAGGGTAAGAACCAGCACCACTTCTCTTAAACACTCCAAATGTGATCACAAGAAATCTGATTTTCAGGATTTATGCTACTGTGAATGTCAGAAAGCAACATTATATTGTATTCTATATTCAGTGCTTCTCTGATATTGTTAAGGCATTCAATTTCTTATTTAGTGTAACAGGCAGTACATTTCTGCTATATGCACTAGTTTCAAATAAGTATGTCTATGCTCTCATGTATCTAGAGAATCTTTCTCCATAGCCAGTTGAATTTAAAAAAAAACAAAAAAACAAAAAAAAACCCCCCACACTTTCTTACACTGAGACATACTAAAGATCTAAGCTTAGAGAAGAACTGTTTAAAAGGAGAACTAACTTTCATTTTCTGAGCTAAAATACTGCAGCAACCGAATAAAAACAATTGTATTTAAATTCTTCTGTCTGTGAATCTCACTCAGAAATACTATCTTTGTACGTTTTCCATGCCTCTGCTAAAATTAACATTTAAAAATTATACCTGTAGATTTAGTATTAATGTTCAAATGCCAATTTGTATCTCTTTTTTTGGCAAAAGAGGAGAAACAGGTTCAAACATTATCTGAGAATCATTCCAAATCTCAGTTAAGATAATAGAACTTGAGGTCTTTACAAAGATGGCAGACTTACTAAAGCTACTTCTAATCATTATGAATTCTATTGTATGTGTGTAGATCTTACATGCTGTGTGGAAACAGAGGACTTTGAATACTGTGTAATCAGTGAAAATCTCCTGTGGAGAAAGGAGAGCCAGATTTTGGGAAAAGCATTGAACAGATTTCAATCCACTGTACTTTTGCCCTAATATGCAGAAGCCTGGAAGAAGGAGGTTTGGTGGATCTTTATATATGTAAATTAGTGTTTAAATTGACTGATGTTTAAATCTTTTGTATAAAAGCTTCTCATAAAAATGGTTATTTAAATGTTTTATGTAATAAAATGAAGTTTTATAGAAAGGATTTCAAAACTACATTAAAATGGATATCACTTTTTCATTCAGCAGAAATTCAGTTTTAAATGATGGGAAAAGAATCTTGATAAATTTTAATGATAATGTCAGGAAAAGTGGCAAGGGATTCATTTTAACCCTTAAAAAATGAAAACTTATGAACATTCAGGTTTTCATTGCTAGGTCCAGGCAATGAATAGTTATGAAAGTATCCTAAACTCTCTGCATCCCACCCCCAGCTATCTGAATTGCAATCCATTTTCTCTTTCCTATGGAGAAATCTTTGTACATAACGTGCAACTCCTTTAGTTAATTATCCCTGAGAAATTTAATTAAGGTTTCCATTTATTTTTCTTGACCCCATGACTTAGTCAAATAAGTCTCCGTGTTAGAAAATACCAGCATTATGAAAAACTGAAACTCACATTCCTAATTCTTCAGCCTTAGTTTCCTTTGATTAAGAGGTAAATGTTAGGACAAATCACCCAAGAAATAATTCCATGTATTTTCACTGTTTAACTTGTCAGTAATTAAAACACAGGTTCTTTTGTCAACCCTTCAGGTATAACACTGATATCGGGGTTATGATAGAACATTTCTGATTTGACTAAAGTAAACAAAAGGAAGAAGAGCAAGTAGAGAGTTTATCACAGTGTAATGACAACATTTAAATGACAGAACTAGGTGAACTCTATTGATATAACACATTTTAGGAGCTGTAGCTGAGCTGAGTTTGCAAGATTAGGTCATTCCTGAAGCAGTGTCCTGACAAAAAAACATTCTGAACTCAATTTATTTCTCACCTAGACCAGAATTTTAAACCTGAAAAAGAACGGTACCGATTTAATATGACTTTCCGGTGTCTACAGCGATCTGTAGCCTTATTCTGAGAGACACTGTGACTGCTTACATCATCTGAAATGTTTGACAACTTAAATTGTATGAACCAAATGAAAAGGTATCTTGTGGGTTAATTGTATTATTTGTTTTAGAGCAAGGATCCTTAAATTCTTCATAGGAAGTACCACATCTCTAACAAAGATCAGAACGCTGCAACATCTCTATGACAACTACAAGAACTGCTTACATGGAAAAGTAATATTAGTGAAGTAGCTGATGTACTTTTAGCATTCATTTAATGCTATGTAGCAGTTGGACTCAGAAAGGGAACCAGCATATTGTGAAGTTCTGCAGAATGGTCTGGTTACTCTATATTAAAAATTATTTAAATAAAAAAAAAATACTGGAATAAATTGCCACAGAGACAGTCAGTATCAGTCAGGCTTCTAGACAGGACCAGGGAAGTACTTCCAGGCAAAGAAACAATAGCCATCCTTAAAAATGCTTTCTTTCTTTATGTAACCAAGTGCTGTTCCCCATAGATACTGCAAAATCTTTAGTTCAGTTCTTCAGAAATCTTTGCTCATGTTAGAAAACCCATCAGCATGACTGGTTCCATTCTTTGCATGCTGCAAGAAGTTCAAGAGCACTCTACTTTTCCAATATTCTTCAATCTTGTGCGGACATGAAAATAAATTCAGCTCTTGAACTTATATTATATTGCCATTGCCTGTGCTGTAGCCATAATTAACAGAAAATACTCAGACTTTGAGAATTTCCACTTTTAAAGAGGTGCAGTGATATAGAATCCAAACCTTTAATCACAACTTCCTCTTTCCCACTCAAAAACCAGCATAGCTCCAATTTATCTTCTATATGTATGCTAACACAGAATATCAGCTAATGTTGTGTGGCAGGCTAGCCAGTGGGCACACCGGCAGCTCAGACAGTTAGCTTGAGCCCAAAGGGCTTGGGCTTCATTGGTGGAGACAGTTTTTCCTTTCCCACCAATCAGGGGAAGGCAGGGGGAAGGCAGCCCCAACCTGACCTGGGGCAAGGTGAAAGAGAGGATCTGAAAGAGAATCCCTCAGGTTTTCACATTGGCCCATTCCCAATCTGGGATGAAGCCTCCAGAGGGAATAAAAGCCCACAAGCTGAGCTCTCAGGGGCTTCTTTGATTCATAGATAGTAAAGTCAGAAGGGACTCCGAAGTATCATTGTGTCTGACCCCCTGCCAGGTGCCTATCTAGCCTCCTCTTGAAGACCTCCAAGTTAGGTGACAGTACCACCTCTCTTGGCAACCCATTCCAGATCCTGGCCACCCTTACTGTGAAAAATGTCTTCCTAATGTCTAACCTGAATCTACCCTCCACTAGTTTGTACCCTTTATTCCTAGTTACTCCTAGGGGTGCCCTGGTAAATAGTGCATCTCCAACTCTGTTGTCCTCCCTTGATAAACTTATAGGCTGCTACACGATCTCCCCTCAGATGTCTCTTGAGAAGGTTGGCGAGATCCAGATTTCTCAAGCTCCCCTCATAGAGTTTTGTATGGAGGCCACTAATCATACAAGTGGCCCTCCTCTGGACCCTCTCCAGATTCTCCACATCCCTTTTGAAGTGTGGCACCCAGAACTGCACACAGGACTCCAAATGCAGCCTGACCAATGCTGCAGAGAGGGGAAACATCACCTCCCCCAATCTGTTGGTCATGCAACTGCTAATGCATGGTAGAGTGTACTTGGCTTTGTTGATGGCTTCATTACACTGTCGGCTCATGTTCATCTTAGAGTCAACTATGACTCCAAGATCCCTCTCAGCCGCTGAGCTACTGAGGAGGTCGTCCCCCAACCTATAGGTGTGCTAGGGATTCCTTGTCCCTCGTTGGAGTACCTTGCATTTGTCTTTGTTGAATTGCATCCTGTTTTGTTGTGCCCATTGATCCAACCTGTCCAGATTGGCCTATGTCTGCTCCCTGCCCTCCGGTGTTTTAACTTTGTTCCATAACTTGGTGTCATCTGTGAACTTGGACAGGGTACTTTTCACACCCTTGTCCAAACTGCTGATGAAGATATTAAATGACACCAGTCCAAGGACAAACCCCTGCAGGACAGTTCTGCCCACGTCCTTCCAGGTCTAAAATGACTCATCCACCAGCATTCTCTGGGTATGATCCCTAAGCCAGTTTGCTACCCACCTGAATGTGCAGGTATTCACTCCAGGTATCCACTGCTAGCTTGCTTATGAGAATAGGGTGCAAAACAGTATCAAAGGCCTTGTTAAAATCTAGATAGATGACATCTGCCTCAGCTCCAGTGTCAAGGCAATATGTTACCTGGTCGTAGAAGGCTATAAGGTTTATCAGGCAGGATCTACCTGTGATGAATCCATGCTGGTTTCCTTTCAGATTCATTTCCCCTGCTGGGCCTTCACAAATGTGCTCTTTAATGATTTTTTCCAGTGTTTACCCAAGGATAGAGGTAAAACTAACTGGCCTAAAGTTACCCGGCTCATTCGTTCTCCCCTTCTTAAAAATGGGCAACACGTTGGCTCTTTTCCAGTCCTCAGGAACCTGGCTGGAGTACCATGAGTGTTCAAACAGCCATGCCAATAGCTCAACTATGACACTGGACAATTCCTTCAGCACCCGTGGATGGAGATCATCTGGGCCTGGTGACTTGTACCCATCCAGCCCCTGCAAGTGCTCCTTAACTAAGTCAGCACTAACCATTGGTAATCTAGTGTCTTCCGGACATCTACCTATGTTCAAATTGAGGAAATTGTCTTGGTTAGTACTTAGGAATACTGAAGCAAAGAACTCATTGAAGAGCTTTGCCTTTTTCCCTGTGTTAGGCACCAACTGTCCTGATTTGTCCTGCAGGGGCCCTATGTTACTCTGCACCTTCCTTTTGCTTGCTATATATCTGTAGAAAGACTTTTATTGTCCTTAATTGTTCTAACCAGCCTAAGGTCCAGTCCTGCCTTGGCCTGTCTAACTGATTCCCTGCGATAGTGCGCCAGGGCGGTGTATGCTTCCTAGGTGGCTGCCCCCTACTTCCACTGCCTATACATCTTTCTTTGCCCCCAGGCTTTTCTGGCATTCCCTGTTCAACCAAGGGGGCTTTTTAGTCCCCTTGCCCCTTTTCCAGCATAATGGAATAGTCTCCTTTTGTGCCCCAAGAATCACTCCCTTTAGAAACTGCCCACCTTCCTGGACCCCCATATGCTCAATTCTCTTGAGTTCAGCCACTTCACTAACTAGCCTTCTAAGTTTACTAAAATTGCCCCTTCTGAAGTCTAACACTTTAGCCTTGCTGGTTATCTTCCCCACCCTTCATTGGATTGTAAATTCAACCAAATGATGGTCACTATCTCCCAGGCTACTGTGCACTCACAGGTTACCCACAAGATCAGCCCCTGTTGCAAAGACCAGATCTAGCAAGGTGTTACCCATGTGTGGCTCGGGAGCACAGCTCCCTGTTGGCTTACTTAAGAGGGCTCCAGGGCCCCCCCACCCTCCAGATTCTCTGCAGCTGCACTGGCTCCTCCACCCCACATACTTTAAGGATCTACTGCTGCCTCCACAGATCTGCTGCTTCCTCTGCCTCTACCACTGCTGGTGAGTCCAGGGTGCACACATGTGCTGGTGTCACACATGCACCCTCACAGGTAACTAGCCCTGACAGTTGATGAAGGCTGTTGATGAGGGCTTATGAAGATGAGGTTGATGAGGGCTGACAAAGAGGGCTGACACTTGGTGAGGGCTGATGAAGATGAGGGCTTCAGAAGAGCTGGTAGAGCTGACCAGCAGGGGTGGAGCTGTTGCCACAGAAGCACCCTGAAGATGCTTCCAGCAGCTGCATCCCAGCCCCACTGTGGGAGGAGTATGGCAACAGTGCACAGGTCAGCTCATCGATCGGGGTGGAAGGGATCATGGCAGCTACATGAGGCAACACAGTTCTCCAACCCTGCATGAGGCAGGAGCTGAGCCCCTTTTGTGCACACTGCTAGGGAGCTGAAAGGGCACCACAGCAGCTGCACAAGGCAGTGAAGGTCCCTTCAACTCTGCACGAGGCAGGAGTAGGAGCCCTCAGTGCACAGATTGATACACAGGGCAATTAAGGGTCTGGGAGTGGATGGGACATTGGTGACTGCACAAGGTGGCATGGGTCCCTATTCCTGCATGAGGCAGGTGCCCCTCCCATCATTGATGTCTTTACAAAGGCATACCAGAAAATGGGACTGGCGCTAAGCATTTAAAAGACTAAACAGCTTATAATGAGCAGTCCCCAGCTCTGGTAATTCAGATTCACAGTGAGACTCTGGAGAACACTGAGTACATCCCATACCTTGGAAGCCATCTCTCACACGGCTAAAAAACCCAACACTGCTTCAAATGTGCAAGTGCAGCCTTTGGTTGCCTGAGGAAATGGGTGTTTGAAGATCACAACATATCTAAAACCAAGCTCATGGTTTATCAGGCAGTCACAGTCCCCACCTTAATGTATGGAGCTGATATGTGGACAATGTCCAGGAGACACCTCAACTCACTGGAGAAGTGCCATAAGCGCTGCCAGTGGAAGATCCTTTGTATCTGGTGGGTAGACAGATGCATCAACATTAGCATCCTCTCACAAAAGAAAATACCATGAGCATCTAGGCAATGATCATCTGATATCAACTTTCTTGGGACAGCCACATTGTTCAGTTGTCTCGATTCCAAACTCCTGGCTCAAATATATTCTCCCAGATCAGTCGGGTATATGCTCAAAAGGAAGGCAGAGAAATTACTTCAAAGACGTTCTCAAGGCCAGCTTGAAAAAATGCATGGAAGACTGTCGCCCAGGATCACTCCAAATGGAGGAAGTCTGTTGCAAGGATCTTAGTACTTTCAAACCTTATGATTGCAATTGGAGACAGAAAAGTTGGAGCAGCAGAAACAGCTTGTCACAGACTGAACCAAGAACCCGGAGCCACCCAACCCACACAGAAACATGTGCCTGAGCTACAACAGAGTCTGTCAATCCTGGATAGGCTTCATTAGCTATCTTTGGACCCAGGCATGGAAAACAATTATCCCTGACTATGAGAGATTGTCAATGACGAGAGTGGTGTCATGAAAATAAATTCATTAATGTGTTGTCAGGGTGCCTAAAGAACCTTGGCTGTTAATGTTTCTTAAGCACTCAGACACCATACCGATCAACATGATAGAAAAGTGCATGGATAAATTAATTGTGCTGCTTAACTAACATGAAGGAAATAAGGCCTGGGGCCGCACATTGAACAATGAGATGAAAGCAAGGTATCAGTAGCTGCTTATTAAGAGAGCATGAAGATAGTCAATGAATGGAAAGGAAATCTGCATCAAAACTAGTATGCAATGTTGTAACTGAGAATGATATCATAATGGTTATGCATTGAGGAGACTAATTGAAGTTTGAACCATCAACCTTAATTCTGCTCTGCCTTAATTTCATGTACTAGCCTTTAAAATCCTAATACTGTTGTTTTATATGTTCTTTGTACTTGTCCTTAGATAAATGTGTAATTTAAACTAAGCCATGCTCTGAAACTATGACTTTCCACTTGAATTTATCCTGTTTGATTTCACAGATATAAATCATAACATTACATATATTATTGGTCCTGGATATGACCATAAACTGTATCTGACTGGAAGGCCTGGTGGCAATGTGGTGGGGCTGCTCATGGTTTGGTACCTCCTATAAAATACCACAAAGTTGCAACCTCCAATGTAAGGCAAGTATAGGGTGCCTCAAAACCCTAGTTTCCACTGCCTTGTGGGTATTCCTCAGTTGGAGAAAGGCTAAGGGGCATCACCCTGACAGAAACACACCCTTGCTGAGGCATTAGGCAGTCAGCAGTAATTCTTATCTTTTGCTTTTTGGCAGAAGCTAAAATCATCAAAGGCACTAAACGTGTGAACTCAGCCTGGCCTTTGGATTCTGTCTCAATGGTCTGAAGGGGGGGGATGGTGGATCTTGGACAACCTGCACTCCTCCATACTTGGCTGCCTAGGTATATACATTGAAGATCTTGGTGTGATGGTCACAGGACACTGCACAAGCAGATTTATCAGACAGCTAAGTTGACCTCTTACATGTACACCATGATCCAGAGGACCAATGGTTGTCTACTATATATTTTGTGATGTCGAAGCTTTTTATATTGGGATTGACCAACATGAGAAATGTCAGTTCCTAACTTTATATCACTTGGATTTTTCTGGATTGTGACATAATTTGATTATCTAATGTGGGGAGTTGTGTGGGAGCTTTTTATAATGTATTTAATCCAAGGAGCCTCTAAACAAATTAATTTTTTCAGAGTTTAAAAATAACCTGCAACCAACATTTATCCTCGATTTCATTTTCACTCTGGAATTCCAAATTGCCTTACTTTTTAAACTAAAGTCACTAATTTAAATTTATTATGTTTCTTTTTTTTTTTTTTTTAAGATGATAGAGTCTGTAATTAAAGCCTGCTAAAAGCAATTTAGTCAAACCCTATTTTTTATTTTACTCCTCAAGAATATAGCTTGAGAGAATTCTGACCAGTGTTTATGTACCTCCTCATGTGTTAGGCTGTGATAATATAGCAGCAGCAATGAAACTAGTCACCCATGAATAAACTATCCAAGTGCACCAGAATCCAGCAGAATACACACAATCATTTCAGTACTCAGGCTTTTGTCAATATATTGGAACAGATGGCTGCACAAAGGTGATGGCGAGGAATGATTTAAGAACAAAAGGCAAAATGTGATGTGAAATGCATTGGGATGAGGCCTAAAGTTTAATCCACTCAGAACACACTATGAAGAGAGATTCGGCACAAGCATCACATAGAAACCCAAACTCCCTGCAGTTGGTATTTTTCATAGCAATAAAAAACCTATTTCTTGGCCTTTCAAGAGTTCAGGAATGATCCTGGATTTTTCCTAAATGAACAGTTTAAAGTCTCCTCTATTATTGTTAACACACAAAAAAGCAAAAGGTGAATAAAGAAAAGCTACCCTATTAGAAAAAAATGCTGCGACTTCGAATGGTTTTCTGGGACATGATAGTGACATAATGAAAAGATGAATCCTCCTGATATATGTATAATTAGGAGAGCTCACTCATGCTGGAAATTAGCACATTGATCAGGTTCAGAAATTATCAATTAGTTTTCCCTTTCCTATAAGCATTCCTCAAACTTGAAAAAAAAAAGTCAGGATTTCTGTGACAATTCGGGACATATCTATACAACAAATTCTTTGTGCCAGGTAGCACTATATACAAATATGCTCCATTGTTCCATACAGGTTGCAAGCAACATGGCCACATCAATGTAATATTTCAGGTAGACTTAATTTAAACTAATTTGCCCACTTCCTGCTAATTAGCTCACTTTGTATTTTTAGTGATATTCAATTTACAGGAAAGTTGGAAATTGAAGACCTTAGGGCTCTAAACATAACTTTAAAAATGACAACTACAATCATTAGACAAAATAAGCAACAACAAAAAAGAGTTGACCTTTTGCATTTTTAATGAAAGAGTTTGAAAACAAAACATCATTGAGTTCTGCTTCAGTTTTGCACTCCGGATGACCAAGAACAATCTACAGCACAAGTATCATCAAACTGGTGACAGGTAATTAGCTAACCTTTCAGCATTTCGGTACACCCCGCCCAAAGTACTAATTAAGTCTTTGCTTCTCCCTTTTGATGAGCTTCGATCTCCCAGTAATAAGCTTCTTTCCTTCTGCTATGTGTTTGCTAATCCTAAGAATTTCTCTCCTACCTCTTCTGTTTTTAATATGCTGTGCTAGGTTTAACTCCTCAGGCCTGAAGGGGAATGTCTTGTATTGGAAAACTTCTTTAACTATCCCAATTATGCAGTTGGTCCAATAAAAGATGCCACCCTAAGAAAGCCTTGTCTCTCACAATTGCTCCATAGAGGAATTCATTATGCCTAAAGTGACAGCACAATGCATTAACTCATCAGTAAGAATGTGTTGGGGATCATCGTCCCCTATGGACCTAACCGACGCCACCTGCCACTTGCCTAGGGTGTCATCAGCTATAATTGGGGTCTCACACACGTACATTTTTCCTGCCACGACTTGATATTAATGAAGTTGGTTCAGATGTCTCAGTGTGTAGTCCAATTATGAGTCTCCCCAGCGTCTCGCGAGGTCCCGAGTTTCTGAGGGCTCCGCCACCCCTACACCCTCGCCCATTCCACCAGGTGGTGGCCAACCGGTTGGTCCAGCCATGTCTCCTCAGTTCCTCCCAGATAATCCACAAAAGAAAGGTCAATCAAAACAAACACGACAACCAAGAAGGTTTCCCTGATCTGTGTAGCTGCTCTGTCTGTCTGCAGCCACCTTCCAACTCAAGCTTGACCTTTGAGGGGTCAAGCACCCCTTTGTTGGCTCTCAGAGAGCCCCCTTGTAGGGCTTGATGAAATTCCTTTTTAACAACTTAAGTTCACTTCTGAACTGTGCCCCTATTACAGGGACTACGGTACCCAAAGTCAATAATGCCCCTCTCCCGCTGGGCTCAGCCAGCTCCCGGCTGGTAAACAAACAGTTCTACCCCCCGCAGGGGCCGGTAAACTGGGCTCCAAAACCCCGCTGGGGTTTTGCTCTCTGCCAGAGGCTCCTACCAGCGTTCAACGGCGCATTTAGCGTTCCCTTCAGTGTGCGCCGGCCTGCTCCACCTCCTCCTCCTCCTCTTTCCAGTTCTGCATTGCTGCCGCTTTCTGGTCCCGGCCTCTTCTTTATACCGGCGGGGGAAATATCGGCCCCTCCCTTCCCAACACACCTGGGTAAGGGGAATTTCTGCCGAGCTCCTTGAGGCTGCGAACCTGGGGCCACTGACCCTCTGCTTAGCCCAGGAGCCTTGGAGCCTGCTGGCTCCTTCTCTCTCTCTGAGTTACTGTATAACGGAGCAAAGGAATGAAAGTAGTCCTGTGTTCAGTTTTGAAATTCATAGTACTGTATTCAGTAGTGCTGTGTTCAGTAGTTCTAGAGTATTGTGTTCAGTTTTGATCCCCCACTACAAAAAGGATGTGGACAAAATTGGAGAGAATCCAGTGGAGGATGACAAAAATGATGAGAGGGCTGTGGGACATGACTTATGAGGAAAGACTGAGGGAACTGGGCTTATTTAGTTTAGAGTGTGGGGGTGATTGAATGAGGGCACTGATATCCCTCCTATGTCCACTAAGGGAACTTTCCTGCCATGCCTTTTAGATGGGAGAAATGTAAATAATTATTCCTGAGTGGAGCCCTGTTTAGATAGCTTATGGAAAAGGTACTCAAAGAAATTTCATTTATTGAAAAATCCCAATGCTCCAAACCAACATAACAAGAATCAATGAGAGAACCCATGGCGGCCACATCTCTCCCTGTGGAGAGAGAATAGCTATGTCAGTTCAGTTACCTTCCTTCTGCTAAATTACTATCATTTCTCTCTTTCCAGGTAGGGATACATTCCTCTCGGACCCATTTTTGACAGTGTCAAATAGTGCGGTAGTATTTTACCTTATTTTCTTTTCTACTGGTTTGTGGGGCCACCGTGGCAGAGCCTCTTTCTGGCGGCTTCAGCGTCAGGGACTAGCTTTGTCTCTGAGTGGTACCCAGTCTTTCATTCTCCTTTTCATGTGCCCTGACTGGTGAAATAGTATTTGATCTCAATGCTTGTATCCCTGCTGCCAGCCACTTTAGCTACAATTAACTAACTTATACCTGGTGTGTTCTCCCCACAGCTGGTCTTCGTAAGTTGCCAGTTCTGACCACTTTGTGAACTTCTGCCCTTTTCCCCTGGTCAATGCTTACACTAAGTCACCAAGTAACAAACAGGGTTCCTAGTCACCCTGTTACATAGAGAAGAAAATACAGAGAAGGGGGCTTGATAGCAGGCTTCAACTACCTGAAGAGGGGTTCAAAAGATGATGGAGGTAGATTATTCTCAGTGATGGCAGATGACAGAACAAGAAGAAACAGTTTCAAGATGCAGCAAGGGAGTTTAGGTTAGATATTAGGAAAAAAATTCTTACTAGGAAGGTAGTAAAATACTGGAACAGGTTACCCAGAGAGGTGGTGGAAGCTCCATCCTTGGAGGTTTTCAAGACTTGGCTAGACAGCTTTGGCTGGGATGATCTAGCTGGGGATGGTCCTTCTTTGAGCAGGGGGTTGGACCCGATGACTTCCTGAGGTCCTTTTGAATGCTAATTTTCTATGATTCTATGAAAGGAAAGGGAATGTGCTTTCAATGAGGAAATGAATCTAAAGGGTTCTATAGGTTTTTTGGGTCAGACTCTTAAATTAGTGTGGCTCTATATAATCATCATTATTATCATAGAATGTTTTTTGGTCAGCCAAACCTAAATTGTCCATTGGGCTAGTATGATTAAGAACTACCAATTTCTGTAACCAACAGAGCAAACCAGGGTGATGTGGATAGATTGGACTGATCTGTTTCTGATTCTCCAACCTAAATGACCAGGTATCCATTTATGTTTGGGATGACTAGAGTATTCATTTATATTTGAGATGCCTGTGATACAAGTCCTGAGTGGGGAATCAAATGCATACCTCTGAATCCGGTGAGGTGTCTTAACTTCTTTTCCATCACCGCCCTCCTCCTTAGTTAAAGTGATTTTTAATTTAATGTGTAACAGGATTCATTGGGGAGGGTATAATGATCAGTATGTATAATATTATTTTGAAAGTGTTAATATATAACACAGCTAGCTAAAACAGTTCTAGCTAAAACACTTCATAAAATGGCTCTTTTAAAACCATTTTTTTACAAATAGTGATATTTGTTTTTCTTTTGTGAAACGTGCCCTGTTGTGCTGATAATTTTCATGGCAAAAAAAAAATGAAATGGTTATCAAAGTAGGATTTTGGAAAATGAAAAATTGTGAATAGTTATTTAAATATGTCCTATAAGTATTGCAGTTAAAAGATCATAGAATCGTAGGTAAATAGAGCTGAAAGGGACAGGCAGTTGAGCTCCTTGCTCAAGGCAGGGTCATTTCTGTCTAAGCCTGGGGTACTCAACCCCCAGCCTTTGGGCAAGATCAGTCCTGCAGAGCTATGTCACCTTGCCTGCAGGGTTTCCCATGGTCTGAAAATTTGGCAGCAGGGCAGTGGTGATAAATTGCTGTTCCCCTGCTGCCAAATTTACAGACTTGTGAGATGGGCCTAGATGACATGGTCCTGCATGATGGATTAGGTGCACAAGGTTGGGGCACTGCAGGTCTGGATTCCAATCTAGGGCAGCATGTGCCACATTCCAGGTGCATGGGGCCAGGATAAGGCATCAGGGGGCTTGCTGAGGCATCACAGAGCCTGTTCCAGGTGCACAGGGCTAGACAGAGGTGGTGGGCCCACTCCAGGAGTGTCAGGTGGCATGGGATCTGATCCAAGCATGCTGGGCCAGAGTAGTGTGGAGTCCAATCCAGGCACTGGGGCCAAACTCTGTGTGGACCCCATGAGGGATCCAGCCTGTGGACTGGTCCCTTGCCACTCATCAAGCCTGTGGGGCCACAAGGTTGAGCACCACTGATCTAAACCATGCTAGACAGATGTCCGTGTAACCTTCATTTGAACATCAACAGCAGTTTCCACAACTTGTTCACCCCAGTTCTTTCTAATATCTAACATAATCTCCCTTGCTATATTTTATGCCTATTTCATTTTTTCCTGTCTCCCAGTGAAGGGATAGGATAATTGATAACCATCCTCTTTGCAATACTTTCTACCAACCATTGCTATATTTGAAGACTGTTATCAAATCCCACCTCACTTTTTTTTAGAATTACTCCAAGTTTTATGAACTTTCCTTATATGTTGTGCTTTTAAGACCTCCAGTAATTTGTATTGCTTTCCTCTGAACTGTCTCCAGTTTGTGCCCAATACTCTAGGTACAGCCTCATAAGTACCAAATAGTGTGAAAGCTTCATGTCCCATGACTTGAATATAGCACTACTGTTAACATAACTAGTATGCTACTGATTTTTTTTCAGCAATATTACATTGTAGATGCATATTCAGCTTGCAATCTACTATCATCCCAGGTCTTTTTAAATTATTTAAGTATTCCTTTGCACTTTGTGCTTATCCTTCCTGAATCTTATTTTATGTATTTCAGCCCACGATTCTATTCTGCAAGGTCATTTTTAAACATAATATTAAATCAAACATTAATCTTTTGAATGCAGAATATAGAAAGTTTGTATATAGAAAACTGGGTCAATTTTGAAGAATTTGAAATGTTTCCACATTGTAATGAACAGTTTTTATTTTTGTCTACTTCTGTTTGTTACATTTATTCAACAGTTGCATTCTCATCTCCATTGCTTCATTCCCTCTAAGGTATGGATTAGAAAAAGAAATGTACTATTTACCTTGGGAAGCTTTATACAGCAACTTAAAAATGATGCATGATATATTGTCCTTATGTCTGTAGCAATTCAAGTAACAGGACTGATGATGCATTTTGAGCATACCCTCAGTTAATTAAACTGAGTTAATTATAGAACTAATAATTAACTGCAATTTTTAGCAGGCTGGACACAATCAGTTTCTTAGTTTTTAGTTTAAATCAATGGTTTATCCTCCTGACAGCTGGCACTAGTTCAACATATGTTATACCCGAGAGGCATGAGTTTGATGACATGGGTCATGCCCAGTGCTGAATTGATGAGAACAGCTTCTACCTATATGATCTAGCTAGCAGCTAGTGTGTTTTACAGATAAGGAATTGACAATGTAGCAGGCCTCAAGGGTCTGCCAACCTGGAATCTGGGGTCCCCCGCTTCCCCCTACCCCCTGCTGTGGTCCAAGCCACTTGCCATCTCTTTCCTGTCCCCACTTCACCTCCAGTCTCTCACATGCTATAACTTTGTTATCTTGATTTGTTGGGGAGACGGTTTCCTCAATGGTCAGCTCTGCCTTCCTCGTTAGGTCCCTCCTCCTCCCCCCCCCGGGATCTGTGCTCTCCCTGCAAGTGCTTCTCCTTTAAGAGAGAACTCCCTCAAGCTTCTAAGCATCTCTCAGGGCTTCAGCTGTCTCAGCACTGGCCCTGCTTTTTTCTCTTGCCACACCCTCAGCCTTGGTCCACTGTTTAAGCCTCAGCCATTGTGCCTCAGGCTCGCTTCTTCCACTTATACTGGGAAACGCAACCCAGGCACTCCCACCCATGGCTTCCTTCTCCTCTGTAGCTGCAATCCTCTGGTAGAAAAACTATGACACAAAATGGTGACCTAACCAGTCCTAATGTGAATCTATTAAACCCCTCTGGGGCTTTAGCCCTGATTTTTGTAGGGCTCACTTCTATCCTTCCAGCCTTTGAGTACCCTGCCCACACTGGCTTGGTTCCTTGCTGCAGCCAGGTGTCTCCTGGGAGCTCTCTATCCTCCTGCAACCAGGGCCAGGTTGTCCCTTACGTGGTCAGAAACTGGGTTTATATTCCCAAGCTCAGCCTTCTTCCAGCCATGTGACCAGATCTCCTGCACCGAGGGGCCTGGTGCACCTAATTTCATCATTAACTGTCTGGCCTTTTTAGTCCTTGGCTCAATCCACCTGCACAGCTCCTATTAGTTGCCCTTCCAAGCCCTGGGATTCCAGGTCTCCCATACCTTTCTAGTAATAGGGGCAGATGTTCCTGGTTACAGCACATGCAGAAATTAAATGATTTGCAAAGGTCAAACAGGATGTATATTGAAGAATCAAAAATCGAACTTAGCTCCTTAAACTGGAAATAAATAGTCTACATATCATAAGTTCATATTTCCTCTCTGGAAGTGCTAATCATTATGGAAGACAACTTGGGAGAATACTTTACTGTAATTCATGAAGTTTGGGAGATTGCCTATGGAACATAATTGAAATAACAGAGTAAACTGGTAAGATAGGGAGAAAAGGACAATGCTGTGACTCCAATACTACTACCATCCTAGTATTCAAAAAGAATCTATATTGTTATTAAAATATAATTGTTATTAAAATATAACTAATTAATATATTAAATTAAAATAAGCTTAGTACTTGCTTTACTTTGTGTAATCTTTCCTAGTATTCTCTCATAAACTATTTTCTTTTTTTAAAAAGGTCAGTACATTCTGAAGAAAATAGTCTTGAAGTGTGCATTCTCTGCCTTACCTTGCAGAAATCTTCATAGATTTCATAGATTTCTAGGGTCGGAAGGGACCTGGTAGATCATTGGGTCTGTCCCCCTGCTCCAGGCAGGAAAGAGTGTTGGGGTTAAGTATCCCCAGCCAGATGCCAGTTTAATCTCTTCTTGAACACCTCCAAGGTAGGGGAAAGCACCAGCTCCCTTGGAAGCCCATTCCATATTTTGGCAACCCTTACCATAAAGAATTTCTTCCTTATGTCCAACCTAAATCTATTCTCCTTTAGTTTGTGGCCATTATTTCCTTACCAGATCTCTGGTAACCCCAAGGGACACCCTGGTGAACAGAGTGTCTCATATTCCCTGCTGACCCCCTCAATGAGCTTGCAGGCAGTCAAAAGATCTCCTCTCAGCCTTCTCTTCCAGAGGCTGAAGAGATTCAGGTCCCTCAGTCTGTCTTCATAGGATCTTATGTGCAGGCTCTCAACCATAGAGGTAGCCCTCCTCTGAACCCTCTCCAGGTTATCTACATCCTTCTTGAAGTGCGGCACGCAAAACTGGACACAATACTACATCTGTGGCCTCACCAATGCCGCATAGAGGGGAATTATCACTTCCCTAGACCTGCTTGTGATGCATCTGCTGATGCAAGAAAGAATGTGGTTAGCCTTACTTATTACCTTATCGCACTGGCAACTCATGTTCATTTTTACATCAACCAGGACTCCAAGATCTCTTTCCACTGTTGTGGTACTCAGAATGGTACCTCCCAGTCTATAGGTGTGTTGGAGATTCCTTATCCCCGGGTGCAGCACCTTGCATTTATCCTTGTTCAATTGCATCCTATTCTGATCTGCCCACTTCCCCAGTTTATTCACATCCCCCTGCATTCACTCCCTGCCCTCCAGTGTGTTTCTTAAACCCCATAGTTTAGTGTCATCAGTGAATTTGGGCAAGGTGCTTTCAACACCTTCATCCAAATCACTGATGAAGATATTAAACAGTACTGGTCCCAGGACAGAGCCTTGGGGAACACCACTCCCACATCCCTCCAGGGATGACGATCCACCACCATTCTCTGGGTGTGTCCCATAAGCCAGTTTTTCACCCTCCTTACTGTGAGAAAATCCTTATTACATCTACTCAGTTTGCTCATAAGAATTGGGTACGCCACTATGTAAAAAACCTTTTTAAAATCCAGGTAAATCAGGACCTGCTTACTTAAATACATCCAACCCTTCCAAGTACCCCTTCACTAGGTCAGTGCTAACCATTACTGGATTTGTATTACCCCCACTCATTGGGACGTGTAAAGACTCATTGGGACGTGTGTTGTATCCATGTCCAGGAAAACAGAAGCAAAGAAATTATATAAGAGCTCTGCTTTTTCTATCCTATCAGTTACGAGTTGCCCTAGTCCATTCTGTAGTGGCCCTATATTACCCTGAGTCTTCTTCCTCATGCCTATATACTTAAAGAAGGACTTTTTGTTATCCTTAATCTTTGTTGCCAACTTGAGTTCTGTATCTGCTTTGGCCTTCCTCACTGCTTCCCTGCAAGTGCGAACCAAGCAGGTATACTCCTCCTTGGTGGCTGCCCCCTGCTTCGACAGCTTGTAGGCCTCTTTTTTTCTCTGAAGGCTCTCCTGGATTTCCGTGCTCAGCCAATGTTTTTTAGCTCTTTTGCCTCCCTTTGCATGTACTGGGATGGTGTCCCTCTGTGTCTGTAGGATCAGTCCCTTGAAGAACTCCCACCCTTTTTGGACTCCCATCTCACAGATGTGATTACCCCTCAGTCCCACCCTAACCAATCTCCTGAGCTTGTTGAAGTTGGCCTTCCAGAAGTCTAGCACTACTGCCCTACTAGTTGTCTTTCCTACCTTATGCTATATAGTGAATCCTATCAACTCATGGTCACTATCCCTTAGGTTACCCTGTATCTGTAGATCCTCCACCAAGTCCTCCCCTGTGGCCAGCACCAATTCAATTAAGGCATCTCCCCTAGTGGGACTGCCTATGTTATAACCTCCTATGTTAGATGCAGGTCCTGTATGCAAATTAAGAACATACATGAATGTGCAGACATGACCGACTGGTCCTCCCAGAAGATGTCTGGGTAATTTAGGTCACCCATGACAACTAGTTCTTTGAGCATACTGTCTTTGAGAGCTGTTTTGAGAATTCTAGGTCTACCTCTTCCTCCTGGTGTTGTGGTCTGTAATAGACCCCCACTACCAAGTCCCTTTCACCCCATCCCCTTGTAATCTGACCCACAGGATTTCAATTTGCCATTCTTCTCTCCCCATTTTTATTACAGAAGATGTATAATATTCCCTAACATATAGACCAATGCCCCCTCCCCTTTTCCCCAATCTATCCTGACTGTATAGCCTGTAGCCTTCAATGCCCACTGCCCAGTCATGGGTAGGGTCCCACCAGGTTTCTGTTAGACCAGTCAGGTCGAGATCTTAATCTACAAGTAGGAGTGCAAGTTTCTCCTGCTTGATACTCATACTTCTAGCATTTGTATAGAGACACCTAACCCCCCACAATAGGTGCCATTAGTACTTCCCTATCCTGATTCTTAGTGGGCCCCTTAGTACTTACCTGATCATTTCCAGCATGCGGTTCATGGCTTTTCTTACCTGATCTCATCCTGAACTCAGCATCCCCGCCCCCCATCAAAGCTAATTTAAATTCTGTGTAGGAGGTCTGCCAACCTGTAAGAGAACAGACTCTTACCTTTTGGAGAGAAATGTAGGCTGTCCCATTCCAGCAAGGTCTTACCCTGGAAGTATGGATCATGGTCTAGAAAGCTGAACCCTGCACAGTGGCACCAGCTCCAAAGCCATGAGTTGACCTCCTTGATGCAGTTGCTGTGGTGCCATCCATGGCCACTGACAGGGAGGACCAATGAGAAGACTACTTGTGCCCCCAAGCCTCTAAGCCTGTCTCCCAGAGCCATGTAGTCAGCCATGACCCATCCTGGACCATTCCAGGCCTCATCATTCATTCCAACATGGATGAGGACCATGGGATAGAAGTCAGTGGGCCTGATTAGGTCTGGAAGCCTCGCTGTGGTGTCCTAAATTCTAGCTCTGGGCAGGCAGCATACCTCCCGTAGTGTAGGATCCACGCAATAGATGGCTCCCTCCATACCTCTTCAGTCTTATTCTGAAGTTTTATTATCTTTTTTTAGGTAGGTTCAAAAGCAGTTCCAGCTGGTTCATCCATTCAGAAACAGAACTTTCTTAATGCTGTCCCTGATCTAAGGTTCCTTCTAAGCTGTGTACATGCGTGGCCATGCATAATTTAAAATCTTGCCATGCACTAACTTTTTAATGCCACTGTAGCAAAACCCCCAGTTTTTTTTCTTTTCTTTTATTGCAATCACTCCCCTTCCCCAACCATTTCTGACTTTTTCTCTCCCTCTCTATTCCCTATAGTTAAGTATAAATAAGCTAAGAAGTAGGATAAGCTTTAAACATTTTTATTTTGGTAGCAAGTTTTTGGTTTTGGATATCCACTGTTTTATATTGTATTATTATTAGGTTTGTATTAATTATACTGTTGTATCTTGTATTATTATCATTTTTGTATTGATCTTTATTGTTTCATATGGACATTGTATGGTTTAGGCCTGTGTTTGTAAGTGAACAAGAGTCATGTCAAGTTTCCATTTTATATGTCAAGCCTCCATCTTCTGTCCTCTGCCCAGGCATCCCCTGTGCCATAACTGTATGAGTCACATATCTCTCCCATGTAAATTGGTTCCCCAATGAATGAGTGTGATTGGAAATGATTGAAATACAATGGTAGCAGGCCTCTACTGAATGGCCTGTAATGACTGGGCCATCACCTCATATTAATTCATCCAGGAACCATGGACCTCATCCAGGAACAGAGACAAGAACCCAGCATTTGAAAAACAAAAGACCCTGCAGAACCAGCAACTCTCACCATTACAGACACCTGAAACTGCACATCCCTGAATGAAGCACATGTGCTCAGTATGCCAGGGGCTGACCCTTGCTTGGGCATGCCTCCTATCACTAGGGTAACACAAGGTCTGCCTCTATAAAAAGGGGCAGTTAAGACAAACCCAGTGGGGCGCCCTCTCCATCTGGACCAGCACCATGCCACACCACCTATCCACTCAGAGGCCCTGCCAGTGACCCTACTCTGGACAACATCTACTGGACAAGGCCCCCTTTCCACCCTGGATAGGTAGATATTACCTGCTCACCTCCTCCTACAATTTGGACTCTCTCTCTCTCTGTGTCTCTCTATCTCCTCCTGGACTTCAGTGAACTTCAGCCCCTGCATCAAGCCTCTCTAACCTCTGCTGCCAGTGTGTGTGTGTGGGTGGGTGGGTAGTTGGATGGGTGCAAGGGAACCAATTTGGCATTGTGTCACCATCTGCCCTGTTCAGTAAAACCACTGTCATTTGCAACCCCGAGTTGGGTCATGTTTTACTAAATCCCAGTCCCTTCCCTATCTTAAATTCCAGCCTCATTCTCTCTCTCTCTCTCTCTCTCTCAGCTCCAGTTCCCACCCTCTCTGCTAGTTTCCCGATCTCCTCCCAATTCCATCTCCCCTTTTCTGCCACCTCGCAGCCTCTCCTTGCTTTCCTGTGTTCCTGCAGCTTTTCCTGTGATTTTCTGCTGTCCGTCTCTCTGTTTCAGGCTTCTCCCTCCCACCTTCTGTTCCCCCCCACTGCAGCTTCCCAGGTCCTATTAGCTATCCTTCAGCTTTCTCCAGCTTCCAGCACTTCCTTCCCACACCCAGAGCTCCTCTTTAACACCCACACTTTCCCTTAGTCCCATTTTCTCTCCTCTCCCCATCTACCTCCCCCGTAGCTCTGGCTCCAGTCCCAGACTCTGTGCCAGCATGATTCCCTGTTCTGCAGGCTTTGGGCATTGTCTTTTAATCAATTAAGATTGATTAATCTAAAGTTACCCCCGAGCCTTAGTTCTTCAGCCCAGGCCCCTGTAGTCTACTGGTTCTAATCCCGGTCCTGGTAACTTTAACCCCCTACACTTCTACTTTCTTACCTTAGCCTTTCCCCAGGCATCCCAAGTACACCAAGAACATACATACATACATATCACAATACCCAGCTTAGGAACTCACTTATGTATATGTATAGGTGGGTGGTATGTGTGTAAATTAGTGAATATACACATAGATAGATATCATTGTGTGTGGGGGGTATATAAATTAGTAATCTGCATATGTGTATTGAATGTGCAGGTGTTGGTAACTGGTAACTGATTCTGTCTAAATCTGGTGTATGTAGTGTATGTGAACCCAGACTAATTATTTTGAGTGTGTGTGTATCTGAGTTGCTAGTGTGTGTGTGTGTGTGTGCGTGTGTATATGTGTACACACACACACACACACACACATAGATATACATACACACACACATACACATATACATATGTATATGCATACATATACATATACATTGTATATGTATGCATATACATATAGATAGATAGATAGATAATGGAATTGTGTGCATGTTACATGAATTAGTGATCTGTGTCTAACTTTTGGGGTGTATAGTGTATGTGCCTGAGCTAGTAGTGTTAGTGTGTATGCCTAATAGGGGTGTATGCACCTAGTAAGTGTGTGCTTAATCGATTTTTATGTGTGCATGTTCAGTTGTACACCACACCCTCCTGCCTAACAGTGCAATATTGAGATCCTGAGCATTGGCCTGACCCCTCAGGGCAACACCACGCACCCACCAGGTAAAAAGCTGTGCCGCGGCTTCCCAGAGAGGAGGTGGGCGCAGAGTGCAGTGGAGGCATCTGTGCCGGCGTGAGACACTTACCAAAGGGAAGCTCCTCACTCCTCATGTGGGGCAGCCAGCGGCTCCTCCCCAAGGTAAGGAGGGGGTGGGGGTAAGGGGCGAGGCAAAGTGCCTCCTCACTCCTTGAGGTAAGGCAGGGGCTGGAGGCTAGCACCAGGGAACTGCTCCACTTCCCAACCCCAATGCCATGTGCCTCCTTGCTCCCAGAGGTGAGGCAGGGGTGGGAGCTGGGGCTGAGGACTGGGGCAGGCTCTGCTGGCTCTGGGGAACTGCTCCATTCCCCAGACCCTTTGAGTGAGCTACTTAAAAAGAATGTAGATGTTGCAAAGTCTTGTGCTAGATATTTGCAAAGTTATGTGAAATTCTATTGTAGTCAGTTTTGTGAGAAAAGTGAATAAATTGGGAAAATATTTTGAAAGCTTTGAAATATGAGTGAAAAGGTTCTGATCAGCTTTAATCTCTGCTTATATAGCTAAATTAAAGAATGTCAGGAATTGTAAATGGGATTGATTAATATATTTCTGTTTAGTACTAGCCTGTTACGTTCTGTCTATTAACAGTTTTATTTCCTGGGTAACTTCTATTTCCATTTACTATGTGTGAAATAATAATAATAAAAAAATAGACTGAAAGGAGTTACTGTGTTGAGTTATGACCCTAAAAGGAATCTTCATGGTTACAAAATGCACAGTACTGGTTCTAGCATTAATTTACTGTAGGGAAAATTAAATGTAGGGGAAATTTCCTCAAAGGGGAAATAAAATGATGACTGCTTGGGACCATGAGCATAAATGCAGGGAAAGAACACACTAATAAGCACTGAGCAAGAAGGTAATTCTGGGGTGCACCGAATTGCTGCACACCAAAAGAAGGAGGTGGGATCAATTTGGGAATGGACACCATTTTAGACTTAACGTACTATGTATTAAAAACAAAAACCTGCAAAGCACTTTAAAAGCTATAAATTAAGCATTAGACATCAATAAAATGAGTTACTGGTTAATTAACTTGCCTGTATATTGCCTCCTTCCCCTCCCAGACTTGTAGACTTGGATTCGGGAAAGCAGCACTGTTCAGGACAGCGCATAAGTGCATGGCACCTAAGTCAGGGGCCTAATATCCGAATTTCTTGTTCTAACTTTTGAACAACATTGTGGCAGTATAAATAATAGTTCATCATTTTTAGTGTGCATTTAGTCAAAATAACAGTAGGAATCCTGAACCCGTTAAGACATCTCGTGATGCCCTGAATTTTTGGACATAGCTTATTGTGACACATTTTTAAAAAATCTATCATAATTGCAGCTAATTTGGGGGTGAAAAATTATTTTAAAAGAGCCTCACACGCATACTTTTTGTTCTATTTTTTAAAGCTCACTGTATAATTTACATTTTAAGTGCTCATTAAGGTGAAAAATGTCAGAACTGTAGAAAGAGCAAATAAATTACCATCATTTCTTTTTTCCCCTTCCTAATTATTAATTCTGAAACCACAAAAAAAGGAGTATACCACATTAATATGGGAATTAATTTATAATATGTCAAATCACATGCTGGGTGAACACCATTACAGTTCATTTTTAATTATGTCTTTTTCACTGCCTATGGACAAAAATATCCATAGTAGATTTTAAAATATCACTACTATTATATAGTCACTGGTGTTTAAAATCAATTATGTTTTATTAAATACTATACTTATAATTTTATCACCAATCTTGTAATAGGATTGATTTGTATTACATAACAAAAATAGCTATTTCACAATAAATATTACATAATGCTCATTCATAAATTAATTTAATTACGAATATGGATTCCACTCCTTTATTGTACAACATATGGCTCCAGATTCTTAGCTCATGCTCATCAGTAAAGTTCTGTCTTCATTATTACAGCAGGTTTCATCTCTGAGAACCCTCACCCTTTCTCTGGTACCATTGTGTCATATAAAAAAAATGGAAGAGGTTTAATGGGACTCTAAAAGATCTGGTTCTTTCTGTGGGAGGATACGGTTGCCTTGAGGTCCGCAAGCCTTCGTGTAGGGGACAAATCATGGCTTTAAAAGTCTCAACAAACAGCACTGAGAATTCTGGGTACTTCTGAACTAAAGCCTCCAGGAAAGGCTGCTGTCTCTTGGTCTGGCCCCTGTAAGGATTGTATAGCTTTAAGAGCTAGGCAGGGTTTGGGAGAAAGATGACAAAGGAGTTTCGTGGCTATCTGGGGTGATGTTGGCATGAATAAAGAAACATATTTGTTAAACTGGCTATTGCCCCAGTGAACTGAACCCACAACATGACAGCTACCAGAGCTGTCTAATTTATACTAGACGCTCAGAATCAAGAGGGCATAAAGACACTCAGCAGAATCCGCTGCCTTTACGTTCCAGTGCTCCAGGGTTGTGAATGTTATGCTTCACCTCCAACAAGCGCAGCAGAGACTCTTTCCCTATGTGTCCACATTATCATCAACAGAGTATCAACCGTAATCAACAGTAATAAATGCCAACAATTGATCCTGTGTGGCTTCAGGCTGGTTCCCACATGGGTCAGAAGGAATTTTTCTCCCCCTGTGGCTACATGAATCAAGGTTTTTCTTTTTCTTTTTCTTTTTCTTTTTTAAGCCTGCCTCAGAGGTACTGAGTGTTTGCTGCCGACAAGGCTGGGGATTTTGACGGGTGTACCAATGCTCCTGCTGGGACTTTAACTCAGAAGTTCCTAGCCGGAGGGCCCTGCCCCTCAACTCAGGGTCAGACTGGCCATTATATTCGCGGTCAGGAGGGAAGTTTACCCCATGATCAGATTTGTACAGACTGTGGGGGATTTCTGCCTTCCTCTTAGTGGGGGTGTGGCCCTCCTTCTGCGTTGTCTACAGAATATATTAACCACCTCTGGAGCAATAGGATACTGGCCACTGTGGTCCCCCCACAGGGGTGTTATGTCATGGATCGTGTATCAAAATTGACTACGTAATTTTGCTAAGACAATGTATTCTAATGATGCTTTGGATAGGGTTCTGGTGTAGATGACCCCTGCAGGACAGGCTAGGGCAATTGTGACAGATAGGAAGGACAAGGCTGAACACTTCAGTGAGTTTTTTGCCTCTGTATTCCTGAACACAGATAAAGACAAATCTCTTAATTGCATTATAGATAGACACAGGAGGGATACTAGCCCACCAACAGTCAGCACCAACCTAGTAAAGGGACACTTGGAGGGGCTGAATATGTTTAAGTCAGCAGGTCTGGATGATTTTCATCCAAGGATGCTGGATGATTGGCCAGTTCATTGCAGAGCCATTGGCATGGCTGTTTGAGGACTTGTGGTGTTCAGGTCATGTCCCAGAGGACTGGAAAAGGGCCAATGGAGTTCCTATTTTAAAGAAGGGGAGGAAGGAGGATCTGGGTAATTATAGGCCAGTTAGTCTCACCTATATCCTTGGGAAAAGCTTTAAAAAAATTATCAAGGATTACATTTGTGGCAGCCCAGCAGGAAAAATAATGCTGAAGAGCAACCAGCATGGGTTCATAGCAGGATCCTGGATCAAAAAAATCTGGATTAAAAAAAAAGTAGACCAGTGCACACATGGGCAGCATGCTCTTGCAGCCTGGAGAGCATCTGACTGTGCACTATGAGGCGCTGCAGAAGTGTTTACAGTGCTGTACACCTCACAGCTGGCCTTGGATGCACGCCTAGTGGTGCAACTGTTTCATATGAGTGTGATCTGATTTTCAGTCATATAAGACTTTTAAGAGTTAATCTTATGAAGTCAGATTTCCACTAGTATCTAAACAGTATAAGACATAGAAATGGTATACAGGCATACCTCGTTTTATTGCGCTTCGCTTTATTGCGCTTAGCAGATATTGGGTTTTTTACAAATTGAAGGTTTGTGGCAACCCTGCGTCGAGCAAGTCTATTGGCGCCATTTTTCTAACAGCATTTGCTCACTTCATGTCTCTGTGTCACATTTTGGTAATTCTCGCAATATTTCAAACTTTTTCATTATTATTATATTTGTTATGGTGATCTGTGATCAGTGATCTTTGATGTTATTATTGAAAGAAGTTCTACTGTAGGTAAAATGCTATCAAACAGCATTGCATGCTACAGAGAAATCTTTCGTGAAAGGAAGAGTCAACTGATGTGGCAAACTTCACTGTTGTCTTATTTTAAGAAATTGCCACAGCCACCCCAACCTTCAGCAACCACCACCCTGCTCAGTCAGCAGCCATCAACATTGAGGCGAGACCCGCCACCAGCAAAAAGATTATGACTCGCTGAAGGCTCAGATGATGCTTAGCATTTTTTAGCATTAAAGTATTTTTTAATTAAGGTATGTACATTTTTTTTTAGACATAATGCTATTGCACACTTAATAGACTACAGTATAGTGTAAACATAACTTTTATATGCACTGGGAAACCAAAAAATTCATGTGACTCGCTTTATTGCGATATTCGCTTTATTGTGGTGGTCTGGAACTGAACCTGCAATATCTCCGAGGTATGCCTATAGTATAGTAATATAATAGTATAAAGTGTAGTATATACTATGGTAAATAGTATTGGGTCATACCATTTAGCATTTTAACTCAATAAAGTGGCATTATCTTGAAAGGGACTGGTTTTTATTATTACTCTATCAAACTAGGATGCTTCAGACCTAACCAATCAAGCTAGTCTTTGCAGAGAGGCTTATTCCTTACGCTAGTGAATGACCCCACAGATAGAGTTACAAGTAGTGTCGTAAAACTTCTTTATTCACAGGTTCATATAATATAATCCTGTGTGTGTGTGTGTGTGTACACACACATCTGCACACAACAGAGACCTTGCTGCCTTAGGGCTATATGTGTATAAAGATTAACTTGGTTATCTACTTTCTTATAAGAAATTTGAAATGTTAATGCTGAAACATTTACGATGAAAGGAATGAGGTTTAATTCAACTTCTTTCCTTACCAGCTAGTTTCATAAAGCTCTAAGTATCTGTGCTTTTGGATAACCTCATTTATTAATGTCACATTCAAACACGATAGTCGAAATTTGCTCAGTAAATTCAGATCTGATTTAACATGCTGAGAGGCTTTTACCTTTTTCTTCCTTTTGAAACTGTGGAGTTCAGCTAATCAGAATGAAAGTACAGTCTCACCCAGTTTATTATATTCTCTACAAATGATCCTTTTTGTAATAAAGCTGAGTTTTAAAGGAATTTATGGATAATTATTTTAGGGAGTTTATGGAGAGGAAACTGATCAAGAATTAATTTCACTGAACCTTAACTCTTATAGAGGCTTCTTTCCTCTTTTGCTGTCTCTTGGTTGTAATCACTGAAATGAATATAGTGAAATTTCTCCTGCCAGCTGGAAGGAAAAATATCAACAAGAACCTGTATCTTCAGAGTATTTTATTTAATGGCTGTGCATCACAGAAGGGAGCAAGACTAGTAATAGAACTGGGCACTGGGAATCAGAAAGGCTGCCTTGGGTTCTACTTCTGTTTTCAGCACAGAGTTGTTCTGGACCTTGGGCAGAGCCTTTTTCATATTTGTATTTTGATACAACTTAAGTGTCCCAGTGTGCTAAGCAATGTAGAATCATGTGACAAACAGGCAGGTCTTCCCTCCTTCCCCTGCTTCCCCCTCCCCCCCGAAAAGATTGGGCCTGTGCCTCGGTTTTCCCATTTACAAAGATTCTGTATTACTATTAGGGCTAATCACATTTCTGGTGTAAAATTCTCAAATTCTCCATGAAAACAAATTGTTGTGGTTTATTTATAGACTACTGAACCATTATAAACTGTGAGATATTTACAAATTAAGAATTTCAGAGGAAATAAAGATTCTCTTGATTTTTTTATTTCCTCCTAAAATAGCCTTTATATGAAAAGGATTACCACATTCAGCCTGTTTTATTGCTAACTTTATATGACACATATGTGGGGAGGGTTAATTTATGACTGTAAGTCACTTAAGCCCTGATACTA
Organism: Crocodylus siamensis; assembly: GCF_052110815.1. Taxonomy (NCBI): domain Eukaryota; kingdom Metazoa; phylum Chordata; order Crocodylia; family Crocodylidae; genus Crocodylus; species Crocodylus siamensis. The sequence continues at coordinate 56,603,173 of NC_143399.1, forward strand.
GATGAGCAAAGGAACGTTTGTTTTTATCATAATGTTTATTTTTATCTGTTTCATTGGTGATGAAATCTCAAGCCAAGTTCTGTAGGATATGAATGAGGTTAACTGACAATAATTGGTTGTGATGCTTTTGTTTGATATAGGAATCTCATTATCTAACACAGAGATGCTCATAAATGTCTCTTCAGCTGGAATCTTCAAAGAAGCCTTTGAGAATTAGGTATCTAAAGCCCATTGACTTTCAGTGAGAATTAGACTCCTAACTCCCTTAAGCTCTTTGACTATCTAAGTGCTATACTTAGTATAATAACAGCTGTTTGTTGTTTATTTCCTACATCTCTTAAAGCAGACTGACTTCTGCAGAGCTGTGATTCTCAACAAGGGTACTGCAGCACCCCTGAATGCCATGAGATCCTTTTAAGGGTGTTGCAGGGCGCCATGAAATTGTTAAGTGCGTAAACATGAATCACAAGATAAACCCATAGGGCACATCTCCAGATTTGTGCAGCTGCTAATTGTCCCTGGGAAACACCCCTGCGCACACATGTAGCAAATGACTTTGGGTGGGGTGGGGGAGGTTAGAGCCAGCATCTAGGCTGGCCCCAACAGCCTTACCTGGGGTACTGGGGGACTCCTGGGGCTGCAGTAGTGGCAATCTAGATGTGCAAAGCCAGGCCAACAGCTGGAGTGTGGCTCTGGATGGTCAGGCTCTGGTCTAGGCAGCACACACTGCTGCCATGTACACAGCACCACTGTCTATTTGCCCCATATATTTTAGATACTGGGAGTTCCTGGTATCTAATTTTGCTACAGTGCTCAAAACTGCAGCGTTGCAAACCAATTCATGTGCTCCATGTGCATTTTGCAGTGCCTCAGAAGCCTTTGAGGTGCCAAAAAGTGCGTGTTCCTGCTCACGGGGACACAGCCACAGATTTCAAATACAAGCCCACAGTGGATGCATCTACACATGCATATGATTTGGGATCAGTTTACTTGTGAGTAAACTACTTGCAAGTAAATGCTCCCAGGCAGGCATCTACACATGCAGGGACATGGAAGTAGCTTCTCTACTGGTGAATCGGGGCAAGGGTCTGGAACTTACCCCACCCCTGCAGTTCTTTCCAAGACGTGTGCATTGGTCATCAGATTGGGGCGCAGGCTGGGACCTGGCCCAGACAGAGACAGTTTCCAGCTGCAACTCTGTAATTTCAGGGCAAAGGCAGTGGACCCTGTTCCCCCTGCCCCCCTCCCCTCCGCCTCTGTGCTCACTGAGCTGAGTGGGGAGCAGGCTCCCCAGCCCCCAACAGCAGGGAGATCTTATCCCTCACTAACAAGGAGAGCCTCTGTAGTTGTAGGGTTTGTGCTGGGAGACCCTAATCTCCCAGTGGCAGCTCCACAGTCATGGGGCTCAAGCTGAGAGAACCATATGTCCCAGTGCCAGGTCCACAGAGATGGGGCCAATGCTGTGAGATCCTTATCTACCAGCTCAAGCTTCATGACTGCTGGCTCCATGATCAAGGAGCTGGCGCTGGAATATAAGGATCTCCCAACTCCTCCCTCCCCAGTTGCAATCTTGGAGCAGGGGGCTTGACACTCCCTGCTGCTGGAGCAGGGGGACATACTCCCCACCTGGGTTCCAGTGGCAGAGCCCATCCTGGCAGCAGGCAGTTCCTAGGGGCAGGGAGCAATCTCCTGCTCCCAGTGGCCAGCTGTCTGGGAGCAGATTTACTTCTCGTCAGCCATCTACATGAGAGCTACTGCGCCATTACTAATAGCAAATAAATTTTCTACTTGCATTTGCATGTAGCAAATTTAATCACAATTAGCAAGGTTTACTGTGCAGGAAGCATGTCTACATGTAGACATACAGTTAACTACACTACTTCTCAGTAAAGGATTTTGTGTAGACATGCCCAGTGTTAACCATATTCTGTCCCTTTCTGTGTTCTTTGCTGCTGCAGAACTGCTCTATTTTTTTCTCTAGTTAAAAAAAAACTTTTCATATCCAACTTAAGGCTTTTACAGACCAATCTATGTGCAAATCAGTGGCAGCTGTGAGATGGTTAGTACGGTAGAGTGTGAATAAGAGAGAATCTTCAGCCTGTGGGAGAGCTCATGCCAGAGCAGATAAAACTCTGGCCAGCTTCTCCACCCCCATTCTCCTATACACAGCACAGCCTCCTTCATATTCCCTCACCTCTTCCCTGCCTAAGACACAGAAATAACTGACTACATCTCTGGAAGGCTGGGTTACTCCTTGGTTTGGCAGTGGGGATGCTTTCTTTGAAGTGGTATCAGCCCTTCCAGTAGTTTTTAGCATCTCCCTCCTCTTATTTTATTTTATTGTATTTGTGACAACAAATGGTCCAGGACAAAGTTCTACACATACTGTATTCTGGTTACATCTTTTCTGTATTAGGCTTGAGGTTCTAAAATGGGATGCTACAAAATTTAGAAAAGTTATGGTGTAGTGCCTTGAGCTTAATAAGTTTCAGAACCACTGGCCACTGTAATTATTAGACTCCTTATTCTTTAAATATATACATACACATATATTTTTAAAGAGCCTTAAGGCCTTAAGTATATAAAATTATGGGGCACCTATACATGTTCTAATTTGAAAATGTCGGTGCGGACTTGATTGAGTGTGCTAATTATCACACTCCAGCAGCCTCAGCATCACATGTATTCAGTGTCCCTATGCTTCAAAATGGCAGCAGGTTGCTTTAACTAAAACTCATCAAATGAGCTTAGTTGAAGTGCCCCCACTGCCATTTTGAAACACAGGACACTGAATACACAAGATGCTGCGGGCTCTTTAATTAGAGCAGGTCCTGAGAACCACTCTAATTAAAGCATCCCCACCTCCCACCCCACATGTAAAGACACCCATGGACAGGAAGAATTAAGGTGAAACAGATCTGAAAACAATGGAGAAAATAATTTCTTGCAAAAATGAAAATATTTCTATATGAAGTGAAGTTTTATAGGATAAGTTGTTCTCTCTGATAAACATTTTACCTGGGATACATATTACAATTTCTAAGTCAAATACGTAGTATACCAATTTTGATAGTTTTCCTCAATTCTAGGTAGCATAAAACAAGGAAGCCTGACAGAAAACATTTGTGAGCAAGTGGAAAGCCCAGATGCCATCACTCAAACAGTTTTGGACATTCTATTATAATAACTTTTCCAACATCCTGAATGTTGTGATTTTTTTTTCAAAATGGAAATTATGTTTAGGGATGTTTCACACGCACTGCTTTCAATGTAAAGGGTCATTAACTCTAACAATGTCAGTGTGATCTTGATAGTCCATTTACCTTCATTAGTGCATGTAATATCATACTTGGCATAGAATACATGAAATGCACTTTCTTATGCCAACATGCAGAATATTGCAGAGCATTTTCTTTAGTTTTATAAGTACTTTTGATGAAAGCTAATAGAAGTTACACACTGCTCTGAATTAAGAATGAAGCTCAGAGGGTGAAGTAAGATTCAAAAGCTTTCTCAGAAGAGGTGGTAAGAATGTGTGCACAGTACGCATGAGGTATAATCGTTTATCAACATTCCCACTATTATATTTAGATGGATATTTTAGGCAAAATACAGCAAGGGAGCAATTACAATTTTATCAATTGTAAGAGAAGTTGTGTTTATGTGTTATTTAAGCAATAAGGCATCCTAGGATATGGTGATAATGTTTAATATTACCACTTTTATGATGACTGAAGGCAGTCAGCCATCAGTTTTCTGACTTTCATTATAATGAACCCTACATGTGGTGATATACCAAGTAGAAGTAGGATTACCACACCCTCGAGTGTCTTATTGTCATCGTACAAAGAACCTTGTGTTCTTTTCAGTAAAAAAAAACAAAAATGCAGACTTGAGAGTGAATGATCCTGGCTGTGCACCAGGCATGTCAGACTACAGCAATTCATTGTTGTTAGGCAAATAGATACAGAAGGGTACAGTGTTGAGTACAGGAAAGAGGTACGGTGTTGTCTGCCTATTGACTGAGCAAATGCCAAGGATAAATGCAGTCTGTAAATATCACTAATCCCTAAAGTAACTTGAGCAGTGAGTGTGGTAAAATAGTGAGGCTAGGGAGTTAGAAGAGAGGGTGAGCATCAGAATAGGCATTTTGTTTTTTCTCAACATCTGCATAAACTCAATCTCTCACTCCAGAAGCTTGGGAAAAAAAGTTGTCAAATATGGGGGAGTGGGGGGTTGGAAGGGAGAGAGAGAGAAGTTCTTTAATAAAACCATGAAAGTGCTTCAGCTTCCTGCTATAGATTTCAGAGATTAGTTATCAGTTCAATCCTTGACCTTTGTGCTAAGACCTTGAACAAAAATGCCAGTTTTAAACAGCTGTGTTGGTGATTTAGAGTATGGAAAAGCATTACTTTACTAGTTCTCCTTCATGAGCTGTTCATGTGGTTTCTCATGGAGCAAATATGACACATCCACAAGAAAATTCTACCATTGCAAACTGAGAAGATTTCAGCTCTGTGATAGTTTTTCACACCTCCTGAAAACCCTGTATATTTCCTGCTTGCACCCTAGGCCACAGAACAATCCTCTGGCATCCCAGCATGCTTTGCTTCCTGCTCCTCATGGCTCCATAGAGCCTGGCTGTGATTCATGGCTAAATTAAGTACAGCTGCATCCAAGCATAGAATTAACCACACCCCTCTTCACAGCCTGATAGACAAGCAAGCCAAACTTCCTCACCTGGCATGCATTGGGCATGTCTACACAAGCTACATTAATTTGCTTCAGCCTAGTTTACTCCTCAGTAAGGACAAATGCCTACATATAAGCACTCTTATTGCACAGTAAAAATGACTAATTGTGACTGAATTTGATACCTGCAAACGCAGATATCAGATTCAGTCACGATTATTTAATGAACAATAATGCACATGTAGATGCAACCTGGCACTAAGTTTAGTGCCAGGTCTGCTCTGCCACTAGGGGCAGACCCAGGGCTCCTGGCTGGGATCCTCTCCTGGGCCAGGGCTGGGCTACTCTCTGGCAACCCTTAGCTGCAGGTTATAAAAGCCTGCAGCATTTTTGTGGCTAGGGGCACACTGCACAGAAGCCTGGTGCATCTTGTGCAATCCCCAGAACCAATGCATGCCTCATATTCCCCACGGGCAGAACACAGAATGCCTCTGCCTTGCCTGTCCCCTCTCCAGAGCTGCTGCTTGGCCACAGATAATTGTTGCAAAGGGCTGCAGCTTGCTGCACCCTTTGCCCACCCTGATATCACCCCAGGGCTGCTGCCTGGCTGTCTCTGCCAGCAGCTCCCTACTGCTGCTTACCCCCAGCAGTGTCTCCTGTCGTTGCAGGTTCTGTGGTGAAATGCCTCTGCCACATGGCTTCCTAGCAGCTATCCAGGGTTAGCATAACAAAGACAGCTGAACAAGGGTCAAGATAGCTAGCACAGGATATCATGTCCTCAGCATCCTCCCCATCAAGCCTCAGCCCTGCCCATATTTGCATGTTGGTGCCAACTTTGTGGACCCCCAACTGGACCCAGGAGTATCTTGGTGACCTCATGGCACTCCATGGCACTGATGGGTGGACACTCAAGCGCCCACATATATAAGGCCCTGTCAGGCTGCATGCAGGAGCAAGGACACTCCTTGTTAGTGTAGCAGTGACACATTAAGGTCAAGGCCATGCAGGCACAGTGGATGGTCATGATCAACTTCAATCATTGGTCTGGTTGTGCCCACAGGACCATGGCCATTATGCAGCAGCTAACTTGGGTTTTGGTGCACTGGGACCTAGGCCACAACCCTGTGAGTGTCACCAGCAGGGGCAGCCTGCCCAAGCCCTTGCTCTGTTCTGACCCTTCCAGTGACACATAACCAGAGGAGGGGAATTTGGGCTTTCAGCACCCTGCCCTGCCCTGCTTCCCATCTTCTGCATCCACTGGCAGCTCAGGGACCCCTAGCCAGTGGCTGCCTCACCCAAGACCCTGCCATGAAGAGCAGCCAACAATGTTACCACTGACTGCCAGTAGCACTAGCTCCTTCCTGTGGGGGAGGGCTGACCAAGTTCTGGTTGGCTGCACACTGTGGGCCAGGGACTGGGTGCAGCTGGTTGCCCTTGCCAATGGAGAGGCCCACACCAAGTAACCAACCTCATCAGTCCCTACCCCTGGCCGCTGCTCCCTGCTCCTGCTCCCTGCCTGGCCTACCCACACTCTCCTGACCCTGAGTTCCCCTAAAGAGCACACAGTGAGGTGAGACACAGTTCAGAACTTTATCCAGCAGCCCATTTCCATGAAGCTTGGTGGGAATGGGCCACTCACACCCTGAGGAAGGTGCCAACACTGGTGGCAATGTCCTCCTTGGTAGTAGGCAGGAGGCAGGGGCATGTAGTGCTGCCACAGGTAGCCCTCCAGATGATGGCAGAGGTTGTGGAACAGCACAGGCTTGCTCCCCATGCTATCATAGCTCAGGGTCCCAAACCAGGAGCATGGGTGTTCCTAGGGCATCAAGAGGATCATCATCAGCAGGACACAGTGGCTCGGGCACCTCTCCACCTGCATAAGCAACTCATTGTATACTGCTGAGGATGCATGCACCAGGGCATGCTTGGGACACAGCAGCAGCATGAGTGGGGTGACCCCAGGGCACCTCCCTGGAGAGGCCCCCAGTGGGAAGGGCAAGGGCACAGCCAATCTCTCACTCAAGCTGTCTGGGAGCCCTATGTGCCCCAAGCCAGGGCACCATGGGCTGGGTGACAGCATGGAAGAGTGGGTGGCCTGCAGGGGAAGAGGAGGGGAGTGGGGTCTGAAGCTGCAGCAGCAGGTGCTTCCAGCAGCCTGTCCTGTCCCACCCTGGGAAGGGAGCGGGGAAAGCAGTCTGCCTGCAGCCAGCACCTATTGGGTTGCTAGCCCCAGGGGATCAAGTGGGAATGGGGAGCTTGGGTGGCAGCCACCTGGTCCCAGGTCTGCCTGTCTGACTTACCATGGTCCCTGGTTGACTCTTTTTCTGAGGCTGGGCAAAATATGGCCCTTGGTGCAGAGCATCTTATCTCTGAAATGATGCAAACTCTCAGAAAAGGCTTCTGTCTTTTGGCTCTGCAGAACCAACATCTGGACAATGGGGGAGAGCCCACCAGCCCCAGTGGGGATTCAGGCTTTGGGTGATCACCACCACCAGGACAGGCAGAGATAGAAGAAGTTGAAAGAAAAGATCAGAAGAGAAACTCCAGTGCTGCCAGTACGGCAGTAGTAACGCTGCAGGAAAAAATAACACGCACACACACACCTCCCCACATGGAAACCCATTTCCCCCCACAACTAACACTGTAGAGAACAGTCAAAGTTCCAGCAGGATGGTTGTGGTAGGATTGTGTGGCTATTGCTAGGAGTCCCAAAGTAGTTTCTGGGTGGTGCTCTGACCTCCTGATACCCCATTATCATGGCAAGTCTGTAACTAGCAAGCAGGTTGGGTAATGACTGTGAAAACTCCTCATACTCTTGGCAATGCACTCCTCTTATCATCAGACCATTACTTTTGTCCTGCCTTTGCCCCTGTGCCTCCAAACAACCACCCATCCTGCAATCTTGGCTCTGGTGCAAAGCATGGAGACAGCATCAATTAAATATCCATTCTGAGCACAGCATGGAAAGATCTCTTCTCACCTTTCCATGCTGTGACCCCTTTGGGGATGCAGGATGGGCAGGTTGTGGCAGTTACTCTTTCTTCAGTAAGCACTGCCAAGTATGCATAACAGTGGAAGGTCACAGCAAGTTATTGCCCTAGATTGATGGGCAGCTGGATGACCAGGTCTCAACTACTAAGAGTTGTCTTGATATGGGAGTGAGGTAGTCAAACTAAATTGACATACATGGCATGAAATGTATGGGTGCCCACTAAACTGAGATCATAACAGCAGCTATGACATAATAACAATTTTGGTCAGTATTTTTTTAGGTTTTACTTGAGTTTGAATTTTCTTTTATTTGGCTGCATGCTGCAAGCTGACATGCCTCTGGAATAGCTTATGCCATTGCAAAGCCAGGATATTTCACTTTCAGAGGTGTATATTTTAATCTGGAATATTAAAAACCTTGAGGTTTTCATCCAGTTTTCGTGTAATGGGAATAAAGCACTGTGTGGTTTGGCAGTGATTCGCTTATTACTCTTAAGGTACATTGTAATGTTGAGGCAAACTTCTATAGACTTACTAACTGCATCTATTTTAGAGGCACTATTATAATGTATTATTGGCCTCCATTGAGATGCCTTATTGCTTAAGTAGTGCATAGACACAACTTCCCTTACAATTGGCATACATTTGGTCTTTTATTATATGGTGCATAATATACCCAAATAATACTCTGAATGTATTATTATACTTGCACATTCTTTTCAAACATACTTTTTTCCCTTCTTTCCAACCCTACAAAAATTTGGATTGTCTCTCCTGCTTTTTCTTCTACATCAGAATATATTTAATACCTATTAGCTTCTTTGTGAATCACCAGGAGACTGAAAAAATATTCTGCAGCATTCTGCCTATTAGCAGTCAAGTGCACTTCATGTGCTCTATGCCAAGTATAATATTAAAAATAAGGTTTACACTAATGATAGTAAATGTGATAGTAAGAACACACTGACATCGTTAAAGTTAATGGCCCTTTACATTGCTACCACTATATATAAAGCTTTTAAGAAGATGGCCATATTTAACAAAATAATCAGATCATTCAGAATTGTGAGGAGCATATAATAGCATATAATGCAGAAAAGTTCTAATCTTTGTACCATTGCTAGGCTGATACAAGATTCAAAGGTTCAAATAAGTATATGCTTCAAACAAAAGTTATTTAACCATAAATTAACCACTTTACCTATACCTTATCTCAACCACTTTATCCAAAAAAGGGATATATGGGACTTGGTAATAATTTATGGGATCTGTGAGATCTCATGGATACCTACCCTGTATATATTTTTTCAGGTGGCAAAGAGCACCCTAACTGCTAGACTATAGGGTATTCACTACTGAGAAAGGGCAAGAAGGAGGATAAATCTGTAGCCCAGTGATTAGAACACTGGACTAATTGGGTAAAATAGGCTGGATTCCAGTTCCTCACCCAAAGACTACTTATATTTTATTTCATTATATTTAACATAAAAATACTGAATAGGCAGTGATGCCCCCTGGTAGCCAAATACCTCCTGCCCCACTCCAGGTCCTTGGGTACACTCCCATTTCACCTTGCCTGCCATTTTTTTATTTAACTAATCATAATTTGGGAGGCTGTCCCAGGGCCCCAAAATGAACCTCAGTCCCTCTGCTTCATATATGATCTCACATGCCCAACTGGCACCTGTCTCACCCCTCTGAGTCATGGCACCCTGGCCCTATCCATGCCTTAGTGAACAAGGCACCTTAAAGGTGTTAGTTGTGGCCTCTGACCTCCTCTTTGTAGCTATGCATCATTGATGCTGCTCTCAATTTAAATATCATCCTATACAGGCTTCGGCACTCTTGGCTTTAACCCTCAGTTACCCTTACTTCAGGCTTTTGTCCCAGGCCCACTGGTTCTTACCTCAGCCTCTCCTTTATTGTGCCTAACTCTCTTGGTGACTCTCTGGCACTTGGGCTCTAGCCTTCCCATTGGCTCTTGCTCTTGGGGCACACGCTCTCTCCTCTGGCCTTTGCAGATCTGGCCTGCCCCTGGTCTCTCACTCTCAGGCCATGGGCTCTAGCCCTCGCAGTATCGACCTGTCCCTCATCTTTTGGGGGACAGACTCTGGCCTTTGTGGCTGTAGCCTGCCCCTCATCTCTCACTCTTAGGGTGCAGGCTCTGGTGTCTAGCTTGACCTGCCTCTTGATCAGGGGCTCAGGCTCTGGTCCTTGTGGCTCTGGCTTGCCCTGCCTCTTGCTCATGGTCTCCTTCACCCTTCACAGGACTTGAAACCCCAAGAGCTCCCCAGGCACCCTGGTATGTGGCCTCCAGTCCTCCCCTACAGCCACAACCTGGTCTTCTCGTATCAAACGTATCTCCAACACAAACACAAGCACCCACTTCCAAAGTAATCATCTCACCTCCCATTGGAACAATGTCACCCTGCAAGCCATGCTTCCCTTTGAGTTCTCATGAATGGCTTGGGTGCCTGCCAGGCTATCTCCTGCAGTCCCTCCCTCCCAGAAGATCTGCTCCCTGCAGCATGCCAGGCCTGACAGCCTGCCTTGCTTCAGGCACTGGGCTAATATGCCCCGAAGAACTGCCCCTTCTGGTCAGGTGACTCCTTAGTCATACACTGGGGTTTCCCCTTTTCCTAATAACCAGCCTTCCCTTCCTGCTGCAGCTTAATCCAGCTGCTTAATCCAGCTGCTTGCAGCCTTTAGACTTAGGCTGCCTAGAAATCTGCCCCACACCATAGTCTTCTTGCAATACAGCTAGCTTTAGCTTGGCTGCCTGCCTACACAGCAAGGGTTCCCCTTAAAGTAACAGAAGCCTCAAGCTCCACATTACAGAATCCTAAAATTACCTTTAAACTTATTTTTATTGTATTACCATGGGAGATGAGAGGTGTGACTTTGAATCCCCTTCAGCTAAATGGTCTTCGAATGTGGGTCTCTGACATCCTGAGTGAATGCTATAAATACTGAGTTGTCACATTAACAAGGGCATAGAGCACCATCTTAGCTAGCTTTGTTTTCAAATATAAGTGGCTACAGCCATCCTGAGCATATGGACCATGCTAGGTCCCTCATGGAAGATTTAGTTTGAAGATTCCTGTCAGGCTGAGCTATAAGGAAGATCCTAAATTATTCAACATCTCCAAGGAGGCAGTTCTGAGCATGTCCAGAAGCAAAACTCTACATAACTCAGGAACTTTACTAGTGAAAAACTGTGATCTTATGGACCTCACATACCTAAAGGGTTATGTGATAGTTTTAAGCATCACATTATTGCTACCAGAAAATGAACTTAAGGGCTAAATCCAGGCATGCAGGTATATGTGGTTTGTGGTGCTGCAGACCTCTTTGCAGTGCCACAAATAACATGAATTGCACACTAATCAGTGCATGATACTGGTAATTTTCAGTACCAGGGCAAAATTTACTATTGGGATTTCCTGGTAGCAAAAAAAAAAAAAACCCACCAAAAACTGGGCTGGGACAAACTTAGAGATGGGGGAGTAGGCAGCCCAGGGCTTATCTGTTCTCCCATTTCTCGAGGCACCCTGCACCCCAGCCAGCCACTCCCTAGCTCGAGGTGCCTCAAGGCAGGGGAGCAGGCATCCCTGGGCTGGTTGCTCCCCCGTCTCTTCATGCCTCAGTGTGGGGGGTCCACCGTAGAGCCCCGTGCTGAGGTGTGTGGAGCGCCACACTAATGCCCCGGCCAGATGCCCCTAGCTGGCTGGGGTGCAGTGTGCCTCGAGACTGGGGAGCAACCAGCCCAGGGATGCCTGCTCCCCTGTCTCCACATGTCTCAGTGCAGGGGTTCCACTGTGGATCCCCCATGCTGAGGCACGCTGAACTCCAGCCCACTGCAGAGCACCTGGCTGGGGCTCAGTGTGTCTTGACACAAAAAGCAGTCAGCCCAGGGCTGTGTGCTTCCTCATCTCGAGATACACTGCTCCCCAGCCAGCTGCTATGTGCCTCAGCATGGGGGTTCCACAGTGCAGCCTGCACACTGAGGCATGTGGAGACAGGGAGCAGCCAGCCCAAGGTTGCTTGCTGCCATGTCTCGAGGTACCGCAGGGTGTCTCAGTGCAGTGGTCCTAGGCTGCCTGCTCTCCCATATGCATGTACCACTCCCCAACTGGCCAATGCAAAGGTTGACTCAGTGCAGGGGATGGTTAGCCCCTTATGAAGCACTCTGCATCCAGGCATCTTCCCCTCCCTGAAGCACATGGAGCAGCGGGACAATGTGCACTGCAGCCTCATGGCATGCACTGTAGCACGAAGTAGCACTATACATTTGTGTTGCTACTGTTTGTGCTGCTGCAAAGGCGCACCCCTGCTCATGTGGATTTGGCCAGGGTGAGTTCAGATGTCTAAGTCTTTTTGTTGATTTGTGTCCTAGTTCCTGGGTACGTGTATATAGTTTCTTGAAAAAGAAAGATGGCAGTACGTGGCACTCAAGAAACTAATCTTATTCTGTGTTTCAAATGGCTTCCTTTAGCAGCTGATGAAAATATTTCTTAATAGCTCACTGTATACAGGTTGGCTACCCTCCTGGCTGTGGCAGGCACATTTTGTCCCTGAGAAGCTCCTCAGTCACTACTCCCAACAAAAACACAGTCTTTAAACTGCAAACAAGTAGCCAAATAAGCAAAAAGGCCAAATCTTGTTCCTTGCCCAGGCTCTGACCTCCAGCACAGCATCCTGGTCCTCTGCTGTAGCAGGCTATTCTATTCACACTTGGCTTCTTCTCTCCAATCTGTTCCCTCACAGCCCCCCTCTGGCTTTTTAAATTCCCAGTAAGTCACTCCCTTATTAGCAGCTCCCCCCACCACATCTACAGCTACTCAAGAAGGGTTAAGGGGAAAGACCACCTTGTTACAATGGATCAGTGTTATAGGACAAGAAGCCCCATATTTCAATGTCCTTATATGGCTTCATAAACCTAATTATAAATATTTTCATAACGCAAGCTGAGAAATCCTGCTCTTTTACATGTATTTCTCAAATATTTGGTATTAAAATAAGTAAAATACCTTTTCATTTATTTCAATATTTTGAAATAAATATCATAGGTAATGGTGGCATGAAAATCAAGACCATATGAAGGGAATGAAACCTAGGAAATGCAGACAAAACTCTCAGCTAGGTCACAAAGGAGATCAGAAAGAAACTGTTTTATCGTAGAATTATTGAAAATCATAGAAAATGAGGGTTGGAAGGGACCTCAGGAGGTCATGTAGTCCAACCCTATGCTCAAAGGAGGACCAAGTCCAACTACATTATCCCAGTCAAGGCTTTATCTAGCCAGGTCTTAAAAACTGCCAAGGATGGAGATTCTACAACTTCTCTCACTAAATTGTTCCAATATTTTACTCCCTCCTAGTGAGAAAGTTTTTCCTAATATATAACCTAAACTTCTGCTGTTCCAACTTGAACACATTGCTCCTTGTTCTGTCATCTGCCACCACTGAGAACAGTTTAGCTCCATCCTCTCTGGAACCACCATTCAGGTAGTTGAAGGCTGCTATTAAATCCCCTCTCAGTATTTTCTTCTCTAGACTAAATAAGCCCAGTTCACTCAGCCTCTTCTCATAAGTAATTTTCCTTGCACAAGTTCTTTCAAAATAGAAATAAAATATGCATGTGTAGGCGATATGTTAGCTGGTGTAAATATTGTGCTCTTCCTCACCCAAAATAGAGAATGGACTTACAAGAAACATTGTAAGTTGGTGAAAAAAGTATCTGAGAGGGAAAAAGCTATAGTTTCCTGACATCTCTTCTCTCCTCTTGTTTTTCCCTGTTCAGTCTTGATATATCAAAAAAGCTGAGTCTTGTGCTTTCCATCTGTATAGGTTATATTATCCAATTTCCTGTATAATCCAGTTCTCCAATACATATAAACATTCTGTAACCATTAATTATGGTGACTATGGGGTCAACTGAAATAAATGGACTATCTTTGCATGACTGAGATAAGATCTAGGTCAACACTTATGGCAGTGGCCTCTGGCAAAATAGCTAAGATAGTCTGATAAATAGTTATCCTCATCAATTTACTTCTAAAATTAGTAGACACCTTTGTGTCAGAGTCCAAATTAGTGGACTCTGACCACTTCTCTAGATGGTGGAAATGGTCCATTGAGCTCCATTTGAGAATATTGTCTCTAAGCTAACAAGCACTTAAGCTTTGAAACCACCTCATCTATACAACCGATCCTTTGTTGCTGTTTTTTTCCTGTCTAGAAAATGTTACTATACACATACAAGCTCTTGAATTCAAACAATTTAAGAAAAGCCATAACCAAACAAACCAATAAAACATATTGGCTGGCTCATCTAGCCACTGGCAGGACACAGCTGGAGATCGTTATTTGTATATTCATAAGACAACCTTGCCCATAAATTTTCCTATTTTGATGTATCATTCTTTTATTTCAGTGTGTCAGCATTGGTTGAAGCTGACTGACTTAGCTGCTGCTGTAGGATACGAAATAGCAAAGAGAAAAATGCATCTGAAAAGGATGTGTGTGTTTTGTCTGAGGATAGCTGGCATGGTAAATGAGTTTGTCTGGAACACTACCAACTGCACATTGCCAAAAAAAGTGCAGTGAATTCTAGAATAAGACCATTGTATCTCAGAAATCTCCTAGTATTTTAGGGAGCCAAAATAATCCATCCTTTCTAGATTTGATAACAAGGAAAACAGAAAATAACCTGAAAGTAGAGGAAGTGTTGAGATTCCCATAAAAGGGAAATTGCCTACATAGATGCTTCAGTAACAATTTTGACTAGGGAGAAAAAAGTCTTTTAAAATGCACAGCTTGAAAATGTGTTTGTTTTCACATTAGGGCATACAAGTGACAGATTGACTTTAAAATGTCAATAAGTCATGTTTAATATAGTGCAGAAACAGAGCCAAGTAGTACTTAAAAAAATAGTCTCTGTCCCTTTACAGGTAGAGGATGAACTAGATTTATACTAAAACTACCACTTAGTACCTTAACATGATTAAGTGTGGATGAGTGATCATTATGCTGAAAACAAAATGCTGAGAGTCCTTACACTAGGTGATGCTTGTTTGAAAGTAGGGTATGAAAGGAATAGAAGAAAAACAGATCCAAAATCTGCTTACCTGAGCTATTGAATAAAATCCTGAATGGATTTGGAAACTATACAATGGGTATTCTATGCTTAGTTCCATATTATCATTGGGCACATCCAGACGAGCCTGCACTTGGCAAAGCCCCTTGATGGCGTGGGACAGCACGTCTCAGCCCCAGCTGCCTGTGGCAAATCGGCAAACTCGGCACTGCTTGTGGCAAATTGCGTGGGCCTGGGCCTGCTTGCAGCTCCAGGCCACTTGAGCTGTCACCCAGGGCCCCATGTCACTTGTGGAGACTGTCTGTCATGCTCCTGTTTGAGCTGCTGCAAGCATACATGCTTGCATGTGCGGATGCGCCCATTGAGTATATCTGTGTAATTTTCTCTAAAAGGAAGAGTGAAAGAGAATACACCAGAATGACCTGAAGGTAAAGCTTGGGGAATGAACTGAACAGAAGGTGAATGGAAGAAAATGACTTCCTTCTGGTGTCCTAAGCCTAGAACTCTGAACTGCAGGCCTCTCAAAGAAACTGAAAAGATCAAAATAAGATAAACAAAGAGTGCTTAAGGCACTTTCCTTAAGCAAAGGTTTACTTCTAAAGGAACTTTGGATTAGTTATGTTGTGAATAACAATGATTGTCTCCCTTTTTTCTTAATACATGTTTTCCTATACCCTGAGTGGGTTTGGACTATGTCTGAATTTCATAAAATGTGTCCCTGGAAGCTAAAGCCCACCAATTTTTGACATCTAAAGAGAGATGAACAAATAACATTGCCCTTAACTCTTCCAAATTATGGATTAAAATGACAGAGGTTAAGGGTATTCTACAATGTGCAGTAAAATCAAAGCTGTGGAACTCTTGAGCCATCAAAAATGCTTCATGATCACAGAAAAAAATGTCTTCCAGTGGTGGAGTGATAAAATATAAGCAATGTGGTATAATAAAAAAGTGAGTTGGAGTTGCCAGGAGTATAGCCAATGGAATTTGGGAGCTGACACGCTCCCAATTTTCTTTTTCCTGTTGGACAGAAACACAAATAGCTGTAGGGCTTTGGTGTCTTTTCATTCTTGGATTACTTATAGCCCCAAGATATTTTTTATGTTATTGAATCTTTGAAAGTTGTTAGTACAAGGGCTAGTCTAAAATGCTTTTTCTGACATTGAAAAATGGAAAACCCCAAACCTGAATTTCATGAATAGATGAATTTTCCTCAGGAAGCAGACTTCTAGTGGACAACTTTTAAGCAGTCTCAACTTTTAAGTGCTCAAACCCAGCCCGACAAAGACGTGCCATTTGGCCCTCAGGGGTTGCACAGGTACAAATATTTGGCAGTGTGGAAACAGTGACAATAATTCCTACTTGTCCGCTATCAAATTTCCAGACCAGGAGAGCCCACTAGTGGAATATCATGCTGCGTCAATGTGAATACATGGCCTGGGACTTGATCTTGGCGCACAGGGGCTGGCTAGAAGTGGTGTGAGGCCTGGTCTCACAGCATGGGGCTGAGCAGAGGCAGTGCTGAGCCCAGATCTGACAGCAGAGGGCCCCGGGGAGGCAGTGTGAAGCCAAAGGAGGGATCAAGAAGCCACAGGGAAGTGTTATGTGCAACTCAGAGCCCCAGAGAAGTAGTGCAGAGTTGAGGGAGATGGCACAGACAGTATCACCCCTAGCAGGGTAGTGTGGGGTGGTGTGGAGCTCCAGAGTAGCAGAGCAGGTGTCATGGAGACCCAGAGAGGTGGCACAGAGTAAGGGAGGGGCTCAATCCAGAAGCACATGCCCCAGGGAGCTGTGAGGGGCTGAGGAAGGAGATGCAGGGTCGCATCCAGTGATAGACCAAGCAGAGGCAGTGAGGGGCCTGATCCTGGTGCATAGGGTCTGATCTGGATTGCAGACAGTCTCTGTGCCACTCATCTGCCTACTGCACCAAAAGGCAAAATCCAAATCTGAAGTGAATGCTATCCACTTTGCAAGGACCTATTAGTTAGCCTCATTTCAGCTGGAGATCTTGGGGACATTGCAGGATCCAC
Organism: Crocodylus siamensis; assembly: GCF_052110815.1. NCBI lineage: Eukaryota > Metazoa > Chordata > Crocodylia > Crocodylidae > Crocodylus > Crocodylus siamensis. The sequence goes on from NC_143399.1 coordinate 56,619,984, forward strand.
TCCACATGCTTACTTCTCAGGGCCTCTGATCAGGGATGCTCAGGTAAGCCAAGCACCTGAGTTACCATACCTGCCCATGATCCCTGGCTAATGCCTTGACCTAATTCTCTGCAAATGGATTGCCTGTTCAAGGCACCACTTACCCCTTATAAGCATATGTGCACTCAGGTGGTAGGCATGCCTTCAAAGAGCCTCAGTCTGTTCTAGTTCGCCTGGCTCCTGATGCAAATACCCTCAAAATTTAAGTCTGGTTGACTGCTACTCAAAATTCAGATTGCTTATCTAAAATGTCTGTAAATATTTGGCTTGCAAAGTTGACCTGAAATGCTTCTAGAATAGGTTGTCTTATGTGATTTCTGGTGCACCCTTCTTTGGATCGGACCAAAACTCTATCACAGCCACCACTTCTTTTATTGTGTTATGCTGCCAGCTCTACTTCTAGATCTGACCAAAACAAAGAAACGTAGATGCACATGTACATGGGAAACCGGTAAAAATATGAAAGCCAAAGTAAAACCAAACCAAACGAAAAGTAACCAAAAATTGTGTTTTGTTTGTTTTTTGTTTAATTTTTAAAAGTTTTATCTTGAATTTGGAGTGAATGTTTTCTTAGTAAGGAGGGGTATTTTATGGTATTCTTGCTTTTCTGAAAATATTTGGTTTATGCTTAATTAAGAGTAAAATCAACCATTGTGGATTACCAAAATATTTCCATTCAGCTGTTTGCAAACAATTGAATTTCACATATACTAGGCAAAAATTAGAAACTGCTAATATACAAAACCTTAATAGGAGCAGAATCATTGCTGCTGCTTGAAACAGTAAAGGTGCCTATGATTAAAAAAGCCTAGCAGCTCAATAGCTGATATTGCCCCCTAAACCAAGTAAAAGACAAACCAGAGGTGTTAACTCTCTGAAGCTATTTGTGCACACTATCCAGCTGCTCAGAAACTGGCTTCAGTAAGTCACACAATATTTTCTGATTTTGAGGCATTCCAAAGGGAAAAAAAGGATGCATTACATCTAATGATGAGGCAGAGGCATAGGATTCACTTTGATGTGGCATGCTGAAAATGGGAGCCTGGGGTTGAATAAGGGGTGGAGAATCAATAATGAAAAGTCCAAAGAGGCTTTTTTAGGTCCACTCAAGTCAATTTGTAAGGAAGTATTTTTTTCCCTTTGTTCTATATACCTAACTCATTGTGGAGCTCTCTGGTCCTCTTAATATATAAATCAATAACAGGCATGAATGAAATTGTGCATCCTTGAAAACAGGATCAAGAGCCATTAAAGAGTAGCCTGAGTAGAGTAAAGCATACGAGAATGATATGCCTTTATGGGAGAAGAATTCCCTTTCAGGTCAGTTTATGTGGTTGGGTTCTCATAAGGCACGCTCAGTAGTACTGTACTGTGATGTTAGTAATGCTCTTAATAGCACCCCAATAGCAGAAGTGTAGGTGTTTTATTCATATACTGTGCAGAATGAAAGATTATGTCAACTTTTTTGTGATCTGTTGATGATCCCTAAAATGTGGCTGCAGAACATTTTCATCTCTGTTTCCCCACCTCGCTACTATTTGGTTACATCTCTCTTTTTATTCATTGGCTAACTGATAGTATGAACATAAAAATTCACCAAGCAGGAAAAAAAAAAAAACCCTAGAAACTCATAAAAGAAAAACCTCCCTTGTCAACACATTCTGATATAGAGTACATCCATCAATGTAATAGAGAATAAAAGAGGCCACTGAACAAGGACAGCATTGTATTAATGATTATATACTTTTCTATTCCATCTGGCATTAGGCCAAACTCTGTGTTGAAGAAAGGTAATGTACTGCTCAAGAGTTCTTCAGAAAGGGCATAGAGTGGAAGACCAGCCTCGGCCACAAATTTAGGGAAGGATCAGCCACATTACTGTTTTCATAAATGAAAACAAAATCACTTTTCTAGGAGTTCTGTAAAAAAAAGCTTTGCACTGGACACCATCACTCTCCCATGTGCTGTTTATTGCCAAATATAGGAATCAATGGAAGTGTAAAGAACCTCTGGTAGAGAGGAAAGAATAGCAATCAAATATCACACGATAGCCATTGAGAATGTATCTGGATCTGTTGGCATGAAATAATACATTGCAGTTGATGAGAGAAAAAGCTCAGTCTTAGCAATCTGAATTGCCTTTTCAAAAGTATGGCTTTCCAGGGGGGTCCAGTCCAGCAACCTCATGCTTAATTTTCCAGCAGCTTTAACCGTTGCACTGTGGTTCTACCAGATTTCACATGTTAAGCTAAAATAGGTCATTATTAGTGCTTAATGTTATAATTTGTGTAAGTGATATTTTTTGTGAGATTACTGAACCAATGTCTCAACACATTGTTATGTAAATGCCATCTTTCATATAAGATACAAAGTTGAGAAGATGTCCATAACTTTACTGATCGCATGGCATATTTCAGAAAAATAGCTTTATTTCTACCATTATGGTCAACTTCCATATCAGATTATTAGAAACTTCCTACCTAAATTCCAGTACCCAAATCACTCAGTAAAATTGCCTTGAACATCGTGTTGAGACGCTGAACAGAGGCTGTGTTCTACCTTCTGTGCAGCTACATTTCAGTAGTTATTGAAATGCTTTGCATATATGCCTTCCTATTAGTGAGATTTAGCATGTTCTCATATTAAGGAAGAGGGGTGACAGTATGCTTTAGCTTGTTTCTTTGAACATCACCATTCACACGTAATGGTAAATCAAGGTATATTGCAAGTATCAATATTCACATTCCCATTTCCCAGTTCAATCATTGTTTATTATGCATTTTGAAATGGACTGAACAAGTCATAGAAGAACTATTATCATGATCATCAATGTAGTGTTCTTTGGAGTTCATGAGGCAACAACAGTAGATAGATGAATCAAAAATACCTCTTCCTGCTTTTAATAGTTTGCAATAGAAAGAAAAAACAGTTGCAGGAAAAGGGGAATATATTATCTTGTACCTATACCTAGCTACTAACTGCTTTTACTGTTTACTCAGATTTTGCTAATAAACCTTCCAGAGCCTTGTTCTGTGGTGCTTCAGTAGTGTATAAAGGAGAATAGAAGTTTTGATATGCAAAAGGTATCATTGTAATTTAACTTGTAAAGTATAACTTGTAATTTTATAATTGAATTCTTGTTTGAATTCTCACCATTCCCCCCTCCACAAATTGTGTCTTATGAGATACATATATCTTGCTGAAGATGCTATGTTCTCTTTTTACAAAATGCTAGTGAAGATGTCTTCAGCTGATAAACATCAGCACTACTCCATTAGCTTCACTGTACTTTATTCATTATTATTATTTTATGAAATATTCATGATTTGTATCATAGTAGCACTTAGGAGCCCAGTCAGATATCCAAAGCCCATTTTGTGAAGCACTTAAAAACTAAGTAACACAAACATGGTTCCTCTGAGAATAGTTTGCAATGACATTACACACTGAGTCATTTTATAAATACAATGAACAGAAGAAAGGTAACAATGAGATTATGAACAGCATGTTAGGATCTGGTCACTAACTGCCCACTAACCATTGATATTTTTGTATGAAAAGGACTTCAGGAGTTTTAATTAAAGAATGAAAAACCCAGAACAGGACACATAAATCTAATGCCATCATTTCAGGAATAACTTATAAAATTGTTTCTGTCACAGACTAGTTATACTTAAAACCCTAACTTACATCTTGGACTTCAGTAATAAACTTTCTTCTTCCATTCATTTCTTTTGTTTAAATATAATTTGGGAAAAAATATTATTTAAGAGGGTTTTTTTTGTTTTGTTTTGTTTTTTCTAGGAGTCTGGCTGATATACTTTTCACATCCAAGAAATGATATATAAAATAATTAAATTAAAAATCAAGTTTAAGTGCTGCTTGTTGAAAAGTATGTTATAATCAGATAGATAGATAGACATTTCTATTTATGAATGGAAAGAAGAATGCAAGAGTCAGGCTAGAAACAACACATTTGCCTATGAAGTATATTATACTTTTCCCCTTCAAGTGGCTATTTTTGATACTCTCTGAGATCTGGTCATGAAAATGTTCTGGTATACCTAATCTATCCCCAGGATGTACACATTTTGAGATTAACTTAATCCACATATAGAATATAATTTAATTTGAAGGGAAAAATAAAGTAGACTACAATTTTGGAGATTACTATATTTAAATAGGATGCAGTTGCTGAGTACTGCTGAATATTGAAAGAGATAAAGAAAAAAAATATCTGAAAAAGCAAAAAGGAAAGTAGTCTTATGAAAAGGCAAGCACCTCTACCAAGTGGAAAACTTAATCATTGTCACAGCAGTCTCCTTGTGTCTTTTACTTCATAAACTCTTTAAATAGACTCTCTAATTAAATACCACAGGATTCTTTGGTTCTAACAAAATGACTAAAGGCAAACCAGCCTTCTTACAGTAATGAGTTCAACCACAAATCTATCATAAGACAAAATCTTCAGCAATTTTTCCTCCAATTTATAGATGCATAATAGTTGCATTAATAGGGAATCTTTGAAAGACTACTGGACTTAGATTTAATTAAGGAGCACATGAACCACAGCAGAAGAGCAGTGTAGTGCACAGTGTGAAATATAATTGTTAATGTAAAGGTTAATGAGTTAATTAGCTACATTTAAATGTTTAATTCAAATAAATGTTCATCCATTAACTATAATAGGAACTATTTTGTCTTCTTTATTTATGTAATGTAGGGTTTTCTTTCCCCAATATTCTTCTAAAGGTATGGAGAACAAAATATGCCAAATTGGCCATCAGAAAAAGAAGGTTATAGTTTAACTATAATCCTGACTTTTTATGACTAGCTATCATATGGTAAGCTAGATGAGGCTTAAGGCACAGCCCAGAACAAGACATTATAAATAAGCTGCACAGCTAAAATTCTTCCTCCTTGTTCATAGATGGAAATAATTTTGTAGTAGTGAAGGCCAATAGTGAAGCAGTCTTGGTTGGCTCAGCTAGTCTGGCCAACAAGCAAAGAGTAATGTGGTTGGATGAGAAAGAGAGATCAGAAGGATCTCTACCATGGAAAGAGATTGTACTATGTGCTGCTGGTAAGATGGGAAGAATATAATCACCAGACATCTTGAAACAAGATATGCATAACTAAGTATCCACATGATTTTTTTTTAGCACTTGTCCATGCTTCTTCCTGTTTTTGCATTTGTCACCATTCTAGCAATAGGAATTTATCTCTGGGACAGGAAACTTGTCAATAAATTGCCTAGTACAGTGTGGATGATAGTAAGGGTCTATTCTAAATATCTGAATTTACTTTGCATTATGAATCTGCTCCTATTTTAAGTCATTTTTATTTAATTAGATTTAAGATATTTCAAAACAAATGTTTTTAACTTGTAATTGTATGTAGACATAGACTGAAGTTCTGGCCTCAATACCACTGTAAATCCAAAAGCTTTCTGTTTATATTCATATAACTAAGAACATTTTTTCACCTTCAGTACTGTAGGTTTCATATAGAAGTTTAACTGCATGAAATTCACAAAGTTTTGGAGAAGAAAAAAAGTAGGATTCTGCTTTTTTTATTTATTTTTGTTTTAATCTGACAATAGACAGGTTTTTTCAGTTTGGAAATGTTATAATTGACATTGATTGCCATCTTATTCTTAGATCCCAGACGGTGTATTCAGGAATTATGAAATGTACTGCCATTATGCAATAGCTGATGGGATATTTTATTTTATCAGATACAAGTATGCCAATCTTCTATGAATCCATAGTTGGAGAGAAAAATAGAGACACACAGGACATATGCCCACACATATCTAGTCAAAATGCTAATGTTGCCAGGGTGAAGTGTGGTAAGCTATAGATATGTTAATGCAGGAAAAAACATGGGAGGGAGAACAATAGCAAGAAGATTAATATGCCAACTGTGGACTCCCAGAGGTCTAGGAGGAAGCCCACCAGGAAAAACCAAAGGAAATAAAATAAGGTTTTGTGTACTGGAAATAATAAGTATGCATGGAAGTTTCCAAATAGATCTGATCAGTTTCTAAAACTCAGAAAATGGTGTAATGTAAAATTTGAGGTATAAACTAGAGGAAGAGAGTGAGTGGTGTCACAGGGTATCTAAATTTTTTTTTGACATACCCTGCTGTATGGGCAGTCTGCCCAGCTCTCACCTGCTATGCCTTGATGTTAATTGTTATTCAGAGTGTAGGAAGCCGCACAGGTGTTATTACAATGACCACTTGGATTGTGGTTCTGGCCTTATGGGCCAATTGCATGGCTCCATACCTCCCTTAAACCATGCTCAATGCATTGCAGATGGCATCCTTACAGATGTTCTTCCAATTGCCGATTCAGGCCATCTCTGTGCCTTCTGATCTCTTGGCCTCTCTCAGTCCCACTCACAGCTTTCAGACCTCTTGGTCTCTCTGCACAGCTCCTTCCTGGGCTGCCAGACCCCTCAGTCTCCCTCTCAGCCTCACTCAAGTTGCCAACCTCTTGGCCTCTCTTCCAGTCCCTCTATGGGCCCTCAGGCCTCTCTGTCTTACACATCCACTCCCTGGCTACCAGACCCCTTGGTGCCTTCTAGCCCCTCTGTGAACTGCCAACTACTTTTGGTTCCTCATCCTGGACCCTTTTAGTTTTCAACTTTTCCAGCTGCTCTCCGGGTCCTTGGATCTGTCCAGTCCTGCACTCTATTATTGGCCCTTCACTGGGCTGCTGGGTCCCTCTAGTCCCACTACACTCACTAGGCTACATTCTAGTCCTCAGATCCCTTGCTGGGCCGCTAAACCCTCATGACCCCAGTCTTCCCTGCCCCTCACTGGGCCACTGGACTAATATCATCCTGGTCTTCCTTGGCCAAGTGCTTTTCTGTCGGGGTGTGCTCCCCTAGCCTTCCCCCTCCATGAGGTAACCCACAAGGCAGAGGGAGCTGAGGCCTTCAGGTGCCCCATCCTCACCTTTCCCTGAAGTGGCCCATGTGTCACATTTCAGGGAGGCCGCCTCACCAGAGGCAGCCCCACCACACTAACCAGCCTCAGTGGGGTGCAGTTTCAGGTCTTACCCAGGACCAGCCTTCAAGCCTTTCTCATCTTTCTCTCTGGGTTCCTCCTCAATGTCCTACACCCCTCATGGGATACTAACCAATGGGCCCCCTGGCCCTGCCTCCATCTCCCATCTGAGTCCTCCATGGCAGCTCTACACGGCAGCTCACACTGAGTCCTGCCTAAATGGTATCTAGTGTATCCCATCTCCACAATGCCAGTGCCAAAAAAGAACTTAACATCTATATGGGTGGTCAGAAACTAAAGCAAGATCCATGCCCAACATATCTGTGAGTGTCTTTAGACAGAGTTCTGACATTCTGGGAAAATCTAAAGAAAATAGCAGCAAAGGTCAAATCCTGAAACTTGCTAGCCAAGTTTGTTGGATTAATGTGAGGAGCTGCAGCCACAACACTCCAGACCTCAGTTCTTGCCCTTTCATACTCAGCAGCAGAGTATTGTGCACCTGTCTGGCAAAAGTCATCATACACACATCTTGTTGACACTCAGCTGAATGCAACCCTGCATATCATAACTGAAACCCTGTCCTCAACTACCCTCCTCTGCTTCCCATCCTTGCAAATATCACTGCCCCACACATCTGTTGACTGATGACCCAAAAGTTGGTTGAAACCAATCATGCTGCATCTTACCTACCACTCTATGATGACCTGTTTAATCCACCATGACCCTCCTTTCTTTCATAGGGCCCCTGCAGGACAAATCAGGTCAGTTGGTGGTTGACACAGAGAAAAAGTCAGAGCTCTTCAATGAGTTCTTTGCTTCAGGATTACTTAATACTGACCAAGTCAATTCACCCACCTTGACCTTAGACAGATGTCCAAAAGGCACCAGACTGCCAAAGGTTAGTGCTGACTTAGTTAAAGAGCACTTAGAAGGGCTGGATGTGTACACGTCAGCTGACCTGGATGACCTCCACCCACAGGTGCTGAAGGAATTGGCCAGTGTCATTGCTGAGCCACTGGCACATCTGCTTGAGCTCTCATGGTGCTCCATACAGGTCCCTGAGGACTGGAGAAAGGCCAACGTGGTGTCCATCTCCAAGAAGGGGAGAAGGGATGAGCCGAGTAACTTTAGGCCAGTCAGTCTTACCTCTATCCCTGGGAAAATACTATAAAAAAATCATCAAAGAGTGCATTTGTGAAGGCTCAGAAGAGGAAACAATGCTAAAAGAAAATCAGCATAGTTTCATCACAGGTAGATCCTGCCTGACAAACCTTACAGCCTTTTATGACCAGGTCACACACTACCTTGACACAGGAACTGAGGCTGATGTCATCTATCTGGATTTTAGGAAGGCCTTCAACACAGTTTTGCATCCTATTCTCATAGGGAAGATAACAGGCTGTGTAGTGGATACCTATATAGTCCAAGTGTGTGGCTAACTGGCTTAGGGACTGCACCCAGAGAGTGGTGGTAGATGGGTTGTTCTCGGCCCGGAAGGAGGTGGGCAGTGTGATCCTGCAGGGTTCAATCCTTGGACCAGTGTTATTTAATATCTTCATCAGTGATTTGGACAAGGGTGTGAGGAACACCCTCTCCAGGTTTGCAGATGATACCAAATTATGGGGCAAAGTTAATACACCGGAGGGCAGGGAGCAGATATAGGCTGACCTGGACAGGTTAGATCAATGGACAGAATGAAATAGGATGCAATTCAACAAAGATAAATGTAAGGTACTCCACCTAGGAAGGAGGAATCCCCAGCACACCTATAGGTTGGGGGATGACCTTATCAGCAGCTCAGAGGCTGAGAGAGATCTTGGAGTCATAGTTGACTCCAAGACGAACATGAGTCAACAGTGTAATGAGGCCATCAACAAAGCCAATCACACCTTGTCATGTATTAGCAGATGCATGACCAACAGATCAAGGGAGGCGATGCTCCCTCTGTATGTGGCATTAGTCAGGCCACAGTTGAAGTACTGCATCCAGTTTTGGGTGCCGCACTTCAAGAGGGACATGGAGAATCTGGAGAGGGTTCTGAGAAGGGCCACTCGCATGAGTAGTGTCTTCTGTGAAAGACCCTGTGAGGAGAGGTTGAGGGATCTGGAGCTCTTCAGCCTTTCCCAAAGATGGCTGAGGAGTGACCTTGTAGCTGCATACAAGTTTATCAGGGGAGGACATCAGGAAATTGAGGATGCGCTGCTTACCAGAGCACCCTAGGGAGTAACTAGGAATAATGGATACAAGCTAGTAGAGAATAGATTCAAGTTAGACATTAGGAAGAAATTTTTTACAGTAAGGGTGATCAGAGTCTGGAATGGGATTCCAAGAGAGGTGGTACTATCACCTAACTTGGAGGTCTTCAAGAGGAGGCTTGACAATCACCTAGCTGGGGTCGTCTGATCTTGGTCCTATTTCCTGCCGGGGCAGGGTGTCAGACACGATGATTCATTGTGTCCCTTCTGACTCTATAATCTATGAATCTATGAATGATGCCTGTTATGGAGCAAACTTCCTGACCAGGATCTGTCTTCATATTCCCTCTGGATCAAGGAATGGGATTTCTGGGAAGTCACGGTAAGATCCTTGTGACAAGCCCCACGCGTGAACCTGCTGGCTTTGAACTATCATGGTGAGAGTGGTCCCTGCTAAACAGGTTCAGGACAGGCCAAGGCAACTAACCTTTACTGCTGGGTCCTGCACAGCCAACCTTCACATCTAGGGCCTCAGTGCTAACCCATTGTGCACTTGTGGAGAGATACAAACAATGTCACACATCATCAAGGAGTATCTCCTCTATAAACTAAGAGCTGGATTCATAACTTTGAACTTAGCTAATAAGTCTATTCCTTGGCTTTGCAGATTTGCATTTGTTAAATAAATAAATAAGTCTGTGGCTCCCAGATCACTCCCAGATCCTTTTACTTAATCCTTCCTCAAATGACCTAACACCAGCCATTGTCATCCCAGGCTGCACTCTCCTTGACCCCTTTCTCTTGGCTGTGGCCATACAAGGATTTTCAGCCTCTCTTAGGCCCTGGCCCTGCCTCAGGCCAATGAAGAACTGCAGGGTCTCCTGGCAGTCTCTGCCCTGGTCTCTTTCACCCTTTGGCTTCTCCTGGGCCTGCACAGGCCAGTTGAGATTCCCAGGGTCAGATCTCCATCTTCAGCCCTCTTTTCTCTGTGGGTCCAACCCCTCAGGCCCCTCCATAGATCACTTCCTCTCTCTGGGATCTCCTAGAAATCTCCATAGGTCTTTCTTAATGCAGCTCCTCCTTTCTCTGGGGGATCACCCAGACCCTTCACTAGGTCTCCAAAACACTCCCAAACACTAGGTCTCCCAAACACTCTCTCCAGGATCATCTGGCCCCTCAGTAGTCCCACAGCTCCTCTCCAGGGCTCATCTGGCTTCTCACTAGGCTCCTGCACACTCCTCTCTCCCAGGACTCATGTGGCTTTCAATAGGCCCCTGTGCACTCAGCCCCTCTCCGGGTCCCCAGGAATCTCCTCCATCCCCTTAGTTCCTACCCAAACCTCCAGATATTATTCTCCTTGCTGGCATTCAGGAGTGGCAGACTTCCTGCTGGGTGATGCTCCTTCACCAGCTCCTATGAAGTTACTATCAGCCCTGCTCCTCAGAGTCTGGGCTTACACCCTGTCAATATCCAGCTTTTTTCCAACAAGGTGACTCCCTTGATCAGGCCAAGCCTCACCTGCCAACCCCCTGGGCCAGCTGACTCTGTAATTAGCCCAGACCCACACCTGCTAGTGGCTCAGTAGGCTGCCTGACCCCTTAATGTGGCAGGAACATCAAGTTCCCTGCCACAATATGGAACACCTGGGATCTACCTCACTGCAAGTTATAACTATGCTTGTGACTGTAATTACTGTGTGCATATGGTTATTAATAACATGGTCAGTCGATTTCCAACAGTATATGCATTATCATTCACCACATTCCCCAGAGTGTACTCACTTCAGAAATTATTTTAAAAGATGTGAATATTAGGCCAGACTAATTCATAAAACAAATGTCTGAATATAAGTAATGATCACTTGTTTAACCAAAGTTCCCAATAAAATAACATTTAAGTTTTCTGTGGCCTATTATGTATTACACAGCATGTCTGGTCAATTCCAATGGAGAATATTTGAATGCTTGCATTATGTAACTGAACTAAATTGATATTGCATGTTCTATTACATAAAGACATACCTCACTTCATTATGAAGTCCCAATATTTTTATTATTTAGTTCAATGTTTATTCTTGAGCAGCTAGATTTTTCACAGGATATCCCATTTTTTCATTTGTGGCAAAAAAGCACATGCCTAAAGGATAGCTTTAGGCCTATCCTTATTTTGGACAGTATTTATGCATGTGCTTAAGAGCCAATAACTTAAATGGAATTTAAGAATATGCAAATTAACAAGACATTTCATACCACCCTAAAAGAGGATGCTTTTCTGAACTGAGGCCCTTAGTGGTAACAAATCACTTCGTTATCTCAGATTATTTGTTTTATGTCAATATATAGCTGAAGTGCCAAGCCAGATTCTCTAATGATCATAACATCATTCCAAAAATGTACTTCTTTTCATGCTATGGTGGAGTTTTTAAGTGATGATGAGAATTTGGTCTTCTAGGTCATTCAGTCCTTGTTCATGTGTTGACAGTAGGAGAAGAACTGATAACGAAGAAGTGAAAATCTATGATCTCATGAAATACTCTAAATTTGCTTTTATACTTTCAACACAAGTACAACAGAATTTTACTCCTAAACACAAAAAATTGAATGTGGAATTTATCCTGAAGTTTTAATAATAGTAAGCGTGAATTAGTATGTATCAATGTGTTTTCTTCAGTTATTGTTATGTTTACAAATCTGTCATCTGTTAACCTCCTGCTGTATGCCAGTGGTTAATTTGCAGTTGGAATATTTCTGGCTGGGTCTCTAATGTAATTTATCCTTATTAGAGGTACTACAACTGGCTTTTTAGCAGTTTTGTCTTTATACAACATGTTAAGACATTTATCTGACTGACAGCTCCAAGTTAACTACAACTTTCTATTTCCAGTTAATCTTCTAATATGAATAGATTTAGTAATGTGACTATACTGAAATCAAGACGAAGCAGAATTGGCTCCCGACTCATTGTGACGTTGGACTATACCATAAAATTACGTTCTCTGTTCTTTCATTTTCCTTATTATTTTATTGACCTATTTACATCCTTTTACAAGAACCATAATTTATTTAGCACAAAATTATATTAATTATCTGTTTGCTCATCCTACTATCTTTTTAGTATTTGGTCCCACTTCTATCCTCATTCCAATAATGTGATGCAGTTACAGTACACACTAAATTGCAAGGGTATTCAGAGGAAGCAAGGACTTAGTATGTTGGCCTGTGGGGCCAGACCAACTCTCAGGATCTCAAAATTGCATTGTTAGATGGCAGAGTGTAATGCAATTGCACTTATACACAAACAAAAATCATTTGGTGCATACACACACATCAGAAGCATACACACACACCAGGGGCATACACACACACACATTCAAGATTACCAGTCTAAGCACATGCACACCTATTACCAATTCAAGCACATACACACTATACACACCAAATCTAGACAAAATCAGTTGTCAATGCCCACACACCCAATACACATACACCGATCACTAATCCGTATATCATGCACATGATGAGATAGATAGATAGATAGACAGACAGATAGATAGATATTCACCATTTCACATACACACCACACACCTACACATACACACAGCTGAGTTTCTAACTCAGGTGGTATGGTGTATATATGTGTGCTTGGGGTACTTGGGATACCTAGGGTGATCATGGGAGGGAAGTCAAGGGTCAAAGATTTCCAGAAGGAGGGGAAGGAGGGAGATGGATGGGGTTAAGATTAGAAATGGAAAAATAAGAGCATGGAAGTGCTAGGAGTGAAAGTTGCCAGGGCTGGGGTTAGAACCAGGAGACTGGAAGGGACCTGGGATTACTTGAGGTCAATGGGACTTGGGGTAATTTAAGGTTAATTGGTGCTAATTGATTAAAGGAAAATGCCCAAAGGTGGCAGACTAGAGAAGCAATGCACATACACACCACACACCTACACATACATGCAGCTCTGGGTGCTGGGAGCCATTGTGGGAGCCAGAGAGAGGCTCCGGGTGCTGGAGGAGTGGCTGCAGGTAGTGGGAAACCTGTTCAGGTGCTGGGAGCTTCTGTGGGAGCTGGAGAGGGGCTGCAGATGCTGGGAGAGGGGCTGCGGGAGCTGAAGAGAGAGGCTCCAGGTGCAAGGAGAGAGGCTGCAGGTGCTGGGAGCTGGTGTGGGAGCCAGAGAGAGGCTCTGGGTGCCAAGAGAGTGGCCTCAGGTAGCTGGGGGAAGCTGGAGAATGGAGAGGGAGGCAGGAAAGATCGGGAAGAGAAGGCAGAGGCACAAGCAGGAACAGAGAGAGGGGAGAGAGACAGAGAGAGATCAGGGGGAAGGAAATGGTGGCGGGACAGAAACGGGGAACAGAAAGAGACAGGGAAGACTAGGGAGAAGCTGCAGAGAGACAGTCAGAGATCGGGGAGAAGGCAAAGATGGTGAGACACAAAATGGAAAGCCAGGGGGTCAAGAAAGAGGAAAAGGAAGGCAGAGAGGCAGTAGAGAAGAAGTGAAGGGTGGTGAAAGCTGGGATTTGTGAAAGCAGAGCCAGGGTTTGAAGGAGAGTTGACATAACAGAGAGAGAGAGGGAGAACAGAATGAAGGTCAGAGGGGCAGAAAGCAGAGATTGGAGCAGGTTCAGGAGGTCAGTAAGACAAAAACCCAACCTGGGGTTCCAAAATAGTAGGTTTATTAAACAGACAATGCATGACACAGCCCCACAAAGTTATTGGTTCACACACACACACACGCACACACACGCACACAGTGGTAGCAGGAGTCAAAGAGCCTTGGTAGAGAGGCTGAAGTCTGGGAAGAAAGAGACAGGGTCCAAGTTGAAGGAGGAAAGATACGGGTAATATCTATGTATCCCAGGCTGAGAGTTGATCCTTGATGGCCGGTCAGGGTCTCCTTTAGCAAAGTGTTGTCCAGAGGGAGTCGGCAGGGCCTCTGGGGTAGATAGGTGGTGTGACACAGAGCTGGTCTGATCTGGATGGAAATGGCATTTCTACTGGGTCTGTCTTCACTACCTCTCTTTATAGGGGCAGACCTTCTATGACCTTAGTGGCAGGGGCACGCCCAGGGAAGGGTCAGCCTTGGTGTACTAAGCATGTGCACTCCAGGTGAGGACATGCAGTTTCAGGTGTCTGTGCTTCAATGGTGGATTGGCTGATTTCTGCAGCAGTCTTTGTCTTTCAAATTTCTGCTCTGTTCCTGGGTGATGGCCATGGATCCTGGGTGAGTCAATGCAATGCAATGGTCCAGTCATTGAGTTGATGGTCCAGTTGTTGAGTTGATCATTCAGTAGAGTCCTGCTACCATTGTACCTCAAGCACCCTCATTCATTCCCATTCATTCAGGAACCAATTTACATGAGTCACACTTACAACATAGGTTATACCCGGGGAGAGGATACAAGGGGAGGCTTGGCATTACTTAACATGACTTATGATAACTTGCACATGTAGGCCTAAATTATATAGTCTCGATTTTTAAAAAAAAACCAGTTAAAATCAATATAAACATAATAATTATACAATATTAAACAGTGGATATCCATATCAAAATAGCAAGCCGCTTATCTGCAAAGAAGGAGAGAGGGGGAAAGAATAAAACTTGCTACCAAAATAAAATGCTAAAGTTTATCCTATGTCTTAGCTTACTCATAATTATCTATAGGGAATAGAGGGAGAGAAAAAGTCAGAAATAGTTGTGGAAGGGAAGGGAATACATTTCTATATATTGCAAAGAAACAAACAAACTGGGGGTTATGTTACAAATATCCTTTCAAAGCTGCATTCATTCTTCATTCCAAAAGAGAAAAAAGTGTTATGGTAGCTCCACCTTGAAAACAGATCCTTTAAAAAGTCACAAACTTGAGTCTCTGTCTGCCAACTTCTGTGTTCTCCAAAACAAACATTCCGCATAGAGATGGTAGAGGGAAACACCAGTAGACCCTAGAATAGGAGAAGTCTGAATCTTGCTTTTGAATATATGTACCATCCCCGTTAAGAATGTTAAATTAATCTTAAGTTATTATAACTAGTATTTATCATTTATTCAAAGTTCCCATGTTATTGTAAATTTCTAAGGAAGACAGTCCCCACTGTGAGGAGCTTACCTTCAGAAGAACTGTTAATTCTTGATAATCATACTCCCTTTATCTACAATAGTTACAGCATAAGCAAAGGCAGCTCAAGCTTCCCATGCAACTCCACTATTCCCATTTTGTTGTAATCATTGCAGGGATAAGAGTATAATTCAGACTCCCAGTCTTTTCATTTTTCAACATTCTGATAATGTAAGGTGAACTTCATCATGGCATATGGTGGAACAGCTGAATGACTAGTGCACTATAATAAAACATTTTACACATTTTCACTTCAGACCAAGAATAGCACCAGTCTGAACCTTGCAACCTCAAAATAGCACAGAGGTGGTACATCAGGGGCTATCTCATAAAATAGTCAGAAAGCTAGTAAGTGAAAAAGGTATTCAGAATTTTTTTCCCTCTTTATTTTTGATATAAGAAAGGAATACTTTTAGGCATGGGGGAAGAGTTTTAATTATCTGGTCTCAATAGCTATCTGGTCAAAAGTTGTCTCCTCATAGGATCCTAGAAAAGTAGGGTGGGAAGAGACCTAGTCAGGCTACCTTGGCCAGGTAGCCTGACTAAACCTGAGATACAACCTGAGTACCTGGCCAAGGTAGCCTGACTAAACCTGAGATACAAAAATCGTTGAGCCCAAGATACAAAATTGATACATAGGTCAGATCCCTTTTGTTTTTTATGTGGGTGGTTCCATGATTCTAGGAGATATATGCCTGAGCTGTGAGTATTATGCCTAAAGTTAATATTTCCAAATTTTGAGTACGTGTATGTCCATCTCTAGGTCAAATGATACCTAGAGATGGACACATTTGATATGAATGCATAATGATCTGCATATAAATTCACGTTTGATATGAATATGCATAATGTGTAGGTGAAGGATATTCAGTCTAAAAAGTGTTAATGCAGCATGCTCAGCAGATTAGCATAGTAATGATATATCAAGGAATCACTAAATCATTGTGATGATTTGAAAGCAATCTATTAACAAACCGATCTGCCTGTATGGGCTTGTGTGTGTGTGTCAGAATATAAGATCAACCAAAAGCATTCTTCAGTATGGAAGCAGCTTGTGTAAAATATCAGATTTTATAGATAAAAGGTCAAATGCATGTTTTGTCATGGTAAAACATAAAGAAGATGGAAAATTTAATGGTTTAATTATTAAACACTTATGCCCTTAGTATGTCAAGAAAAAAAATGCTTTCTTCTCTGAAAAAGTGCTGTAGAACCTTTAGCAAGCAACAGTTTATGCAGACTTTCAGGTCACATATTTGTTATGCAGTGAAGAAAATGGGGCTATAATATAAGGATAAAAAGAAAGAATAGTCTGGAGTTACTAATTTATGTAATAAAAATATTATAGTTTTATACTGCGTTCTGATGCCAGCATATGCATTTAGGCTCAGAACCTGAAAACCTGAAAATAGTTAAAGTAAACCAGCCTGGGTTTACTAATAAAGTGAAACACATGCATGACTTGAGAGGATTGATCCTCCATTGAACTTTACTATGCTGTTGTCAATTTTTGCCTTTGTATGAAACTCTGTGCCCCCTTTTTGCATCTTGCCTTAGTCAAGAAATATTAGCCATTGCTACCCATGGTGTGTAAATAGTAGGGGTGTGTGAAATGGACTGTACTCAATTCGGATTTGATTCGACTGAATCCGAATCTAAAGATCCAATACTGATTCGGAGAATCAGCAATTCAGCCATAGACACAGCTGTAATTTTTTTTTAACGTACCTCAAGGTACTAGGCGTGGATCATGAATTCTGCAATGCTGGGGCAAATGGAGCATCCCACAGGAGCACAGGGGGCCCTCGCATGCTCAGCAGTGAACCTGTAAGTGGACTAGAAGTACTTCTGGTCCACTTCCAGTTCTGCTGGTGAGTGCGCTGGGGACCTCCCCCCGCCCCCCCCGCCTTGCTCCTGTGGGATGCTCCATCCACCCCATCATTGCAGTGTTGACAAGCCGCCTGGTACCTTGAAGCATGTAGAAAAAACATTTAAAGCTGTGTCTATGTCCGAATCACCAACTCTTTCCGAATCTCTCCAAATCATTTCAGAGGATTCCAATTTGATTCAGAGAGATTAAAGGGTCTCTTGATTCGATTCAGATTTGGAGATTTGGCCACCGAATCAGGCCAAATTTCTGCTGCATTGAATCAGGGACTGAAGCTTCACACAGCCCTAGTAAATAGCTATATGTATGAAATCCATGGTTGTTGGCATGCTCTACATACTTTTAGGGGAGTCTTCCCACTAGCTCCCCTCATCCCCTCAGTATTCTTGCCTTCCATGTTGTGATAGAACAAACCAACAGGGAAGGCTGCCTGCAGGTGAGGAGACCTTCAGGAGTTGTATCCTTGTCTGGGCCAGGACCCTCTTGGCCTCATTCCACTTTTACTCTAGATGTACCCTCTAGCTTGGACCCTGCTATTTAGGGCCACAAACTCTGGGCTCAGGAGGGCATGCCCTTGGGCTTGAGGACCTACTGCCCCAAGTATTTCTACTGCCTTTCAGTCCCTGATGAGCCCTTCTGGGCTTAGAACTTATTCCCCAATCTCTATCTTCTGTGTTCTGAACTATGTTTGAAATTTGGAGTGGCTCCCAAGCATTCCACTCAGTGGCCTCTGCCTCTCCTACAGCCACAAGCTGGAACACCATGAACAAAAATAATTAAACCCATAGACGCTTGCTTGGTTCAGAAGACAAATGGCCCACCTAGAGTTTGCCTCAAATTGGGACAGTGTTCTTCAAGCCACAAAAAAAGAAGAAAAGAACAAAACAAAAAAAGAAGGTTCCATAACTCATCCCAATACAGAATCTCCTCCCCTGTACCCCCTACAAAAGGGACTAGGACCCTCTTCTTAACTTCACTCTTTCCTCCCATAAACTCATGCCATATAGGTAACAGTTAAAGCTTATTCTGTTGTGGGCCATAGTAACTTCCCAAATTGCTACTATTTACCTAGTAGTTTCTTTAGTATATACTTAATGTGTATGTCTACATGTTTAATTAATGCACATGAATAAACTGCAGAGAAATTTGCTCCACGGTAAACTACTCCCAGGTGCAGCATCTACACATGTGCCTGAGACAGCAGCAAATTGAGCCAGGGAGGAGCAGTTTAAGCCAGGGCTGCTTCTGCCTCACTCTGTCCTCCTGTAGTAGCCAAGGGAAGCTCCAGGATCTGACCACAAGTTTCTGGGTGACGGGCCCAGGCTAGCAGGGGCCACAGAGGTCAGCCCCAGGTTCTTGCTGATAGCAGCTGTGTAGCCCCAGTTTTGAGAGCAGCCCTGAGCTAGCAGAGAACAAGGTGGGGCTCAGGCCCAGGCAGCTGGCTGTGTTGGGTAGCAAAGGAGCTGGCTGGCCCACATGGCTCCTGTAGCTGCTCAGCTATATAATTAGGCAACAGGCAGGTATGTGGCCATCCTGCTGGCTGGGCTGACCAGGAGCAATTTATTCTTGGGTTAGTGTCTACAGCGTCAGTGCTGTGCAGTAAATAACTCTGAGTTATTTACAAGTACTACCCTGCGGCCTAATAGCCCTGCATGTGTAGATAGAAGACATTTACTGCAGAGCTAATTAGTCTACTTCATAGTAAATGTTTCGTCCAATGAGAAATAAATGTCCTAGCTAAGCCACAGTGTGAACTTTGGCAACGGTGTTTTATGTCTTTACCTGGTATCATACTTGATAAATGAAAAAGAACTATGAGATAGAGTTAACAGAAACAATACTCTGAAATGACCATGTTATTGTTGGGAATTTCATTTTCATAGTGGGCTAGCTTCACTAGTGGGCTTGGAGAGATGGGCTTATCTTGATGGTTAGAACACACTGCTGGTAAATTAGAAATGCAGACACAAACCCTATCTGGGCGAGTGGAGACAGAAACTGGGTCTTTCATTCCTTGGACATGTACTGCTAAGCTAACAGGTGGGAGGTACTTCTTCCATTTTACTTTTGTCTGGAGTGTGTATAGACTAATTCTCCTGTAGCAAAATTGAATCCCACCTTTTTTGTAAGTGCCAAAAAAAAATCAGTTATGCATAGCTAGGCAAAAAAAGAAAAAGGACAGCTGACTCCATGTGGGGCAAAGGTTAGGTGAAGGTTTTTGGATCTCCCTTCCCATGTCCTCTTTAATCTAATCCTGTGTGTGTTTTTGTTGGTCTCTGTGACCCTTATATTTTCAAGTTCATGACTTGTTGTGTTCCAAATCTTAGGTATACTTTATATACCTATATTATTAGTTCCAAACCAGGTGGGAAGATAATTATATAAATGCAATGAACCAGCTCACAGTTTTTGTTGTTGTTGTTTTAAGATTACTAATATCATAACAATTTGGTGTTAGGTATTTCTTAATGCATCTCCACCAAGCATAACACTCTATTATGACTGTTTTTTCTCTTGTTCATGAGCATAAGACCACAAGATCTCTACTAAATGCAGTAAGAAGCATGTTGAATATGTAGTAAATATTATTACTATTCCTCTACTAAATGCAGTAAATAGCATCTTGAATATGAATATGTTAATCTGTTTTAAATTATGAAAGCGGCCTTAAATGAGGAATGTTGTGTTCACCTGCAGGTTACTGGTCATAAAAGCATGGCAAAAATCAGTTCAAACAACTTACATTAATTATAACTCACGAACATTACTTTTTGTGCCAAGTTGATAATTGAGGCAGTTTATTTTCCATGAAGTGCAACAGCAGCTGTGGGCTATAAGAGAGAGTCATTTTTGCATTTTTCATTGTTTTTCAGTAATTGACTAATTTTCTCTCTCATATTTCTTAAAAAACTATTAAAACATACTAAAAACAACAAACCCCCTCCAAAATGTTTTCTGTATATGTCCTAAATTAACTCTTTATCAACTCTGTAAGAACATTTTCTTTTCTAAGTTTTCAATATTTTTACCTTCTTCCAAGAAAAATCCCCACATGTAGTCTGCATAATAAAATTTGCATATGAGCTTGAATCCATTATGATTCTATTATTTGAATTCCAGATACAAATTTCAAAGTAATCTGTACCATTTCCAAGTCATCTAAGCATTCATGTTTATTATATCATATCATATTGTTAGCTCATATTCATGCACCTATACACACAGAAAATATTGCCATACACTCCCCCACATACACATATATAGATGTAGAAATGAAATACCTACATCTATATAAGCTATATACATATATTTTTTTTCCATTTCTACATCCACTAAAAGAAATGGTAAGACATCTGGACTTGCACCATGCCAAAGAACATTTAGACCAGATGGAGGTACAAAGGGTAGCCAGGGAAGATCCATTTTTAAAGACCTGCCAAATTCATGGGCCCTGCCAGCCCTTTACTTGGCTGTAACACAGCTGATGCTGCCATTTTGAAAGTGGAGCAAAGCAGGCCCCCCATGCCTCTAACTGGTTGAGGGACACTGCAAGTCCCACCCCTCCCAGGCAAGGACTGAAAGCCCTAGCTGGAGCTGCCTGGCTTGTTAATTCAGTAATTATCACTCTCTTGAAGAGACAGAGGGTGATAATTACTGAATAAACAAACAGCTTTGCTTTGTTCTGGCTGTCATCCTGCCCCCCTCTCCAACCTTTTCAGGAAAAGGAGACTTTTGGCAGGCTTTTCCCTGCCCCACTTCCACACTTCCCCTTCTGCAGACAGAGATATGCGAACTTTTCCTGCCTCTCTCTCCCTCTACCCCTGCTTTAAGAAATGGGCAGTGTGCCTTTTTTTCCCCTCTTTGCTCCATTCTCCTCCCTCGCTTCCTTCTAGGAGACAGTTTTTTGCTGCTCTTTGCTAGCTTTTTCAAAATAGCTGGTTTCCTGTGCTTGTTCACAGGGAGCTGGCTATTTCAGAGAAGCCTGCCAATTACACAATTTCTATAAAATCATATATTTGGTAGGTCCCCATCCAACCTGCTTCATACCAGGGAACAGAGACTAAAGAATAAGAATTTATCCAAATATGTCAGCCTTGTAGAAAGTAACATTTCCAGATTTGCTGCAGAACAGATGTATCAAAACTCCAGTTTAACTTTCTGAATTTACTCTTGCAGTGGTTTACTTCCATTGGACTTCAGTACAAATGCTCCAGTTTATAGGGTCCAATTCTTCTGTTAAAGTGGTAAAAAGCTAACTGGTAGGTAGAATCCATTTTGTTTGGGTTTTTTTGGTTTTTGTTTTTTTTTATCTTATTCTTTTCTCTCATAGAAAAAAAGTGTTGAAATAAACACTGGGGTTTCCTTAAAAAAAAAAACAGACTGGAAAACTCTGATATCTGCTGAAAGTAACTATCCTAAAATGCTATTCTAAAGGGTGTAGCCCAGATGGTGCCTGTTATGAAAAAACTGTGCCAAGATAATACCTACATTAGGGCTGTGCAAAACAGCACTGTTTCATTTCAACTTCTGTTTCACCATTTCGAAGGGACAGTGTTTTGTTTCAACATTTTTTTTGTTTCAAAGCTCTGTTCCATTTCATTTAATCAAAACTGTTTTGCTGTTTCAACAAATTTTGATGTTTTGACCATAGGCTACAATGGGGGGGGAGGATCATAAAAATGCCTATCAATTTGCCATTTCTTGATTTGAACAAAAGCAGCAGGGAGGCATCTGCTGAGGCCACAGAGCCTGTCAAGTTTCAAGGAGATAGGTGTAGGCATTTCTGGGAAACTGCACTTCAAACTGTTCAGAGCAAACCTTTGTGTGTGTGTTAAGGCATGCCCTCACTGACGCTGAGGTCTCTACACAACATGGTAGTGTGTCCCAATGAGGTTTCCTCCTCCTCTACAGCCTCAGCCTGGTCCAGCATCTAAATTAACAACAGGTACGTAAGTTGTATAGTAGCACTAGCATCTCAGGCAGACAAACTGTCACAGAACCTTTCTTTCCTGCAGGAGCTTCTTCCCCAGCAGCTGCCAGAGAACTCTCCCCACCAGTCCCAGCCCTGGGGCTTAGATGTGTAGAGGGCCCTGCCTCTTTCTGGTCAACTGACTGGAGACAGGTGCTAGGAGTGTAGATTGTAGTCATGTTGGTCTAAGGATGTGGTTCTGGCAAACAAGGTTCTTTGGGTCAATCTGATATCTTTTAGTAGGCCCCCTGAAGAGTTGAAGAAATATCTCTTAGCAAGCTTTCAGGTCGAAAAACCCTTTGGCAGGCTGAGGAAGCACCTGCAGTTTGTGTGTGGGCTCATCCTGGATGGAAAGAATAGTAAAGAAGCTAGAGGCTGGCATGCAATGCAGGCAAAAAAGCCAGTCACTGAAAATGGAAATGGAGGTGTCAGGGGTTGAGGGACAGGCAGGGCCAGTCCCACCATTAGGTGAACTAGGCAGTCACCTAGGGTGCCAAAATTTGGGGGGGTGCCAAAATTATATGCAGAACAAAACAACAGGAACATCATTCTAAACAACAGCCCTGGCCAGCCATGGCTTCAGCTTGGACTAGCCTTGACCCCATACCTGCTAGTGCCCCTCCTCTGCACCTGTAGCCCCTTTCCCCAGGCCAGTGGTGCCCCTCACTCCTTCCTAATGCACCCTCCACATGGGGCCAGAGCCAGAGCCAAAGTTGGGGCTGGCACTGGGGCTGCAGGGGCCAGTCTCCGGGCTGTTCTACCCACCAAGCTATAAGAGTTCATTCTAGACTTCTTATTTTCCTCTATATTGGAAGTGGTGGGGGCACTGAGGTACACAGTTCACCTAGGGCACCAGTTACCCTTGGACCAGCCCTGGAATAATCTGGGGGCGGGGGGGAGCAGAGAGTAAAAGTGCAGAGGTACCTGAGGAGTCAGATATCCAGCAGGTTGTAGTGTGTCAGAATCCCAATGTCTATACTGAGTTCATGAGTTTCTGTACCTAGGAGGTTGATGAAGTGAAGTTCATAGGCTCATCTGTCAAAAGTGATTTGTAAATTCAAATAAGCACTGAACCTCACTAACATCATCACCAGAAGCCAACTTCCCACAGCCCAAAACACACCAAATGGATCCAGACCATGCCATGACAAAACATGCAAAACCTGCCAACAATATCTCCATGATACATATCTCCATCAGGGCACCAAGTGGAGTTCTGCCTGTTTGCCCCACAGCATCTTGTCCCCCTTGATGCTCTGGTGGAAATAGCCTGCTACCTCTGCATTTTCAAATGAGCTTGCTGGTAGTGCTGGTGCTGTCACCAGCAACGAGGTGCAACTTGTGTGCCACACAGAGGATGCCAACAAATTTGGCATTATGGACCACCTCAACTATTTTGGCTCCACTGTCAGTGACCATAAACCTGTGAGTGAGCTCACCCTGCCTAATGAGCCACCCCTGCACCAACAGGTTCATGGCCCCTGTGATGGGGCACCAAGTCTGCCCCATCACAGAACTCAGGGGGAGTGGAGGAAAACAGAAAACTTACCTTAGCAGCCAGCCCAAAAAGAGAAAGGGGTGGGGATACCTGGATGGAGGAAAGAGAGACCCGGATGAAAACAAAGAAAAGCAGCATGTGCTGAGGGAGGTGGCGTGAGTGCCGGCTGTGAGAGGCAGCAGATGGCCTAAAGAATTTAAAGGGGAAGTAACCCAGAATTAGCTCTGGAAAAGAGAAGAAAGCAATCCAGAAGAAATAGGCAGAGACTACAAGAGAGAGAAAACAGACAACGGAGAGAAGAGAATGTAAGAAGGGTCCTAGAGAAGGACTTACCTGGGAAGTTGAAGTGAGGTGATGAAGAAGACCTCTGAGTTGGTGAGTCTGATACCTGAAGACATTGGGTAACATCCCAGAGACCTAAAAATAAGAGAAAGGAATGAGAGTGTATAAAGATTAACAAAGAGAAGACAACCCCACATTTTGATATCAGTAGTAAATACAAGGTGGTATAGAATTGCCATTTACTTGGGACCCGTGCGGAGGAGAATGGGACAAGTGACCAAGAAATTGAAAGTTCTCAAAGAGAGGGTGAACTAAATATATCTAAGATGTTAATTATCTGAGAGAGACATAATAGTTGTGTAGAAGAGTTAATTTTGTTGAGCCACAGACACAATATCTTATCCATCTCTCAGGACTGTTTTTATTTCTGTACTTTATTCCATCAAAGTCGTAGTGGGAAAGAAATAAAGGAAATTAACCAGTTCATATTAAAACAAGAGATAGTGATTTATTTTGTGGGTGTAGCTTAACACTCACAGCCCCCATGATCTTGGTTGCTGTGTGGCACTCATTCACCACCTAGGCTTGAAGGAGAGCCCACCAATGGGCTGACTGGTTGTACCAGTGCCCTGTGAGGGAGAGGTATGCAAGTTCTCCACCCCAGCTGCTCAAGATGTCTGAGGTGAAGCATAAGGCCTCCTGCGACCCTGCCTTCCACAGCTCCTCCCTCAAGTACTCCCTACATGTCTCATACAGGGAGGGTACCACCATCCTCCTAAAGGTGGTGAATGTGGATACTTGATACGATGAAGCCACAAACACCATGAGCTGCCTGTACCCTTGCCGTTCAACTAAGGAGAAGGGCTAGCCTTCCACAACAAGTATTTCCCCAATGCTCTGAGTGATCTCGCTCGCATCGGCAATGCACCCACCTTTCTCCCACTGTTCCAGGCTGGCCTGCCTCTGCTTTGGGGGGAGGGGGGCTTTGGAGCAAGAGGGGGACTTCTTTTTGGGCTTGCTGCCACTGGTGCCAGACTGACAACGAGCAAGGGCAAGGGGGTGGTGCCTATAGAGATGCATCAGCATCCCCACAGAGCTCATGTGTTTCATTCCATAGATTTCATAAACATTAGGGCTGGAAGGGACCTCAGGAGATCATTGAGTCCAGCCCCCTGCCCAAAGGGCAGGAAGTCAGCTGGGGTCATAGGATCCCAGCAAGATAAGCATCCAATTTACTCTTGAAGGTGTTCAGTGTAGGTGCTTGAACCACCTCCAATGGCAGACTGTTCCAGACCTTGGGGGCTTCGACAGTAAAGAAATTCTTCCTTATGTCCAGCCTGAAACGGTCTTGCAGGAGTTTGTGACCGTTCGACCTCATCATCCCTTGGGGCGCTCTGGTGAACAGATGTTCCCCCAGATCCTGGTGATCACCCCTGATAAACTTATAGGTGGCCATCATATCACCCCTGAGCCTGCGCTTTTCCAGGCTAAAGAGTCCCGTGGCTCTCAGCCTGTCATCATAAGATCTGTTTTCCTGACCTCTGATCATGCGCGTGGCTCTCCTCTGGACTCTCTCAAGCTTCTCCACATTCTTTTTGAATTGTGGAGCCCAAAACTGGACGCAGTACTCCAGCTGCGGCCTCACCAAGGTCGAGTACAAGGGGAGAATGACGTCCCGGGATTTGCTCGAGAAGCATCTATGGATGCACGCCAGCATTTTGGTTGCTTTACTAGCCACAGCATCGCATTGCAGGCTCATGTTCATCTTGTGGTCAATGATGACCCCCAAGTCTTTTTCTTCTGTAGTGCTAACCAACGTAGCACTGCCGAACCTATAAGGGTGCTGCAGGTTTTTCCTCCCAAGGTGGAGAACCTTGCATTTTTCAGTGTTAAACACCATCAGGTTCTCGTCTGCCCATTTGATGAGCTTGTCCAGGTCAGCCTGGATCACCCGCCTATCTTCTGGCATGGATGCTTTGCCCCAAAGTTTGGTGTCATCGGCGAACTTGGCCAGTCCACTCCTGACTCCAATGTCCACATCATTAATGAAGATGTTGAACAGTGTGGGTCCCAGGACAGAGCCTTGAGGGACCCCACTGGTTACAGGGCACCATGATGATTGACTACCATCAATCACAACCCTCTGGGTCTGACCACGAAGCCAATTTCCCAGCCAGCGGATCATGGTGGAGCCAAGGCCACAACTGGGCAGTTTGGCCAAGAGGTGATCATGGGATACCAGATCAAAAGCTTTTTTGAAGTCAAGATATATGACATCAATCTCTTCTCCCTTGTTCAGGTGATAGGTCACCTGGTCATAGAAGGAAATGAGATTGGTCAAACAAGACCTACCTGCAACAAATCCCTTGTCCCAGCTAGTTTGGCTCAGCTGTGCAGGCAGATACCATATGTGGGATCATCTTCCAGCTCAAAATAATCCCAGATGACACTACCTGCTCAGTTCTGGGTTGCAGGTGCATGTGTGGATGCTGCCTTTTTTTCCTTCACAGCAGGCAGAGGCATAGCAATAGGAGGAGCGGACTCACCTGAGCTGTTTGCCTCCACAACCTGTACCTCAACCTGCTCTGAAGTGCCTGCTAGGGAAGGAGACCTGGCTCCAGGGGAAACTTGAGGGGTGTGGAGCAGAAACAGATGATTCCCCCTCCTTCCCCAGAATTTCCATTGCTATGGCACTCAGATCCAGTTCTTCCTCTGGCACTGGAAGGCTCAGGATGGGATGTGAAGTGGGGGTGGAGGAGACTGTCAAGCTGGTGCTGCTTGTTGTCATGATGGTGGTGGTTATGGCTGGTGGGTTTATGGCTCTTGGAGGAGATGCAGACTCGGGCAATGGTACTGTTCCCCTCTCCTTGCTGCCAGTAGAACTGGAAGCCTTGTGTCTGCTTTCCCCAATGCTCTGAGTGATCTCACTTGCATCTGCAATGCACCCACCTTTCTCCTACTGTTCCAGGCTGGCCTGCCTCTGCTTTGGGGGGGGTGGGATGGGGGCTTTGGAGCAAGAGGGGGACTTGGAAAGAAGGAAGTAGGAAAGAAGCTGCATCTCAGTTTGGGACAGGGGGAACTTCCAGCTCTCCCTCTACCCCCTCTTCCACCCCTCCCTGATGGCTTGCCAGCTATGTTTCCAGCATGCTTCATGGTGTGTTTCATAGTGTGTTAGAAAATCTGTGTATTCCTCTGTAATGTAATCTGTATTTTTTTTTTTTATATTTATATAGTATGTGTTCCTGAATACATTTTATATTATAATATGCAATATATGCTGTGCTTCCCTGCACAGTGAAAAAAAAAATGCATGCTGTGAGAAAAAGCACAGATTTCTTTTCTGAAGAAAAGAATCAAATAGACTAACAAAAACAAAGTTTGGGACATGGAATAAGTTGAAAGAAATGAATGAAAATAAATAATAAAAGGGTATAGAAGGAAATATATTGAATCTCACTTGCTAGTAACAGGCTAGCAAGTAGGAAGTGATAGCCTTTCTCTGATGCTGCTGAGCGCTGGAAGACACAGCTCAGTAACTGACTCCAAGGCAGAAAGCTCAGTTTAAACAATGCTGTTTTTCCATCCTGCCCCCAGAGCACTAGGATTAGAAGGGACCTCGGGAAAGGCTCAGTCACTGGCCAGCAACACAGTCAATATCAGAATAGTCCTCCCCCAACTTCCCCCTCCCTCTCCTTAGTTTCTGTTTCCCTGCAAGCAACCCCAGCTTTGAAACTCAAAATGTTTTGAAATGTTTTGACTGCCCTCATTTCGTTCTGAGGCTGTTTTGAAGCCTTTCTTTTTGAGCTCAAAATAGGTAGAAACCATGTCAAAACGAAACACCTGGAGAAATTTTGCACAGCCCTAATACCTGTTGGCAACTGGAGCTACAGGAAATGTCAAAAGATAAATGGGACAGGCAGGTACTGGTAATGAGACTGCAGAGATTTTTTTTTTTTTAAGTTTATTAGGACATCTGGAAAACAAACAAACAAACAAACAAAAACTTTGTTTTATTTTGGTTTTGTTTTTACTTGTGTGTTGATTATATTCTCTTCCACAGTTCACTTATTTTTAGTTAATATCCATTTTAGAGTCAAACTAGGAACTTAGATAGGAAAGAAAATAATTTTCCTGAAACGCTCAGAAGAAAGTTATTTTTGGCTTGCCGGAGTAGAGGCTGGATTTTATACAGACTGAAAAAAATATATATATTTGTCTGGCTTAAAGAAAATAATATTATAATAATAATAATAATAATAATAATAATATAGAAATCATCATTTCAGGAAGCTTGGTGCATATTTAATAATCAGGTACTGGTCTGCTCTTACTTTTTGGTTATATCCCCATCCTACTGAAAACATTTTGTGAGCATGGTAGGTATAGCACAAAACCCCATTCCCTTATGCAAATTGTTTTTTTATTTACTTACTCCAAAATGACTTGGCAAACTAAATAAAAGTAAAATATTTGTTATTATTTCCAATTTATTGCATGCATTTCTTGTCGTGCCACAGCAACATTAGAATAAAATAAGTCTCTGAAAATATAGGGTACATGATTACTGTTATTAATACAACAAAAAATGTAATTCATTATCATCAACATACTGCCTACTCCCCCACAGGTTGAAAGAGGTAGATGAGCTGTGTTAATGACTCAGAAAAAAATGTTTGAAATTGTGGACAAAGGCTAAAATGGAGCTAAGCATAACATCTCTGCCAAACTAAATGAATTTGTTTGGCTCCCTTGGAGATTCTTCTCAGTGCATTAAAAAGCCAGTGCTAAAGAAGTGGTGGAGAGGAGATGGAAAGGGGGAGAAAAAAAATAAAAGGTGAATGACTTATCAGAAGTTTCTCTGCTTTACTATATCCCATATTTTCCACCCCATGCCTTTTTCTTTTCCTCGTCATTCCTTTTTTGCGTTGTGCTGCTGATGCCAAAAGTTCTATAAAACCGCCTAACCTCTCACAACTTCCTTTATCATACGTATTCCCTGATCTTCACTTTATCTTCCTGACTTCCCATTGCCTTATTAATTCACTATCTCAGCAAGCAGAAGTGACAGAATTTGACATGCTGGTGGAGCAACATTGTGAATTGTATCTCTTTCACAGTACCGTGCTGGATATGGTGAGCAACATTGTGAGTTGTAATATATTCACACCTATTTCTTGCAACATACACTTTACTTTCTTCAGACACTTAGCTCAGGTAAGCACCTAGAAATTAGGATGCTTTTTGATCATTATGTATAGTATTTGGGCTAGATATTAAATTTAACAATTTCTGTTAGTGAGAGACAAGGCACACCCATACAGTGATCATGAGTTAGACTCAGTAATACATTTCCTGTCCTGTCCACAAACTCTTGCTCCAAGAAAGTGGGAGGAAAAAGCCTTTAGTCCAGAAAACAGTAACAGATTACATTTCCCAATATGTGCAACTCCTTAGGTGGCCAGCATATTGGTTGAGTGAATTCATAGTTCTTTCCACTTCCTGCCCCCCTGCATGAAAGAAGGAAGCACAACCTTACTAGAGTTTCTCCCTCCATTAGAATACATAGACTGTGAAAGTCAAAGAAAAACAACCCCTCATATATTCTTTTACTCCTTTACAGCAAGGAAAAAGAAAATATACAATAATGCCCCTTGAAAGAAGATGCTGCCCCTACACGAAACAATTTTCAATCTAGCTGAGGTATGCACATGATTAGTGTAAGTAAAAATGCAAGATGCTGATAAAACTTTGACGTATTACTGAATATCTTCAGACTAGGAATTTTGTTTAGACATAGCATGAGGATAGACTCTGAATTACAACCATTTCTACTTTTCTTATAGGCTGGAGCAAGACAGTCCAGAGATAAATACCATGCAAATAAAGGAAAATTATCTAGTCATCAACAAAATGTTGATTTTCTTGTTTTTTGGGGGAGTGGAAGTCCAAGCCAGTTCAGACCTTAACTCATTTAAAAAGACCCTTAGGGAATGTGTACTACCTTAAAATTTTAGGTACAGGAAAGTATCCTTGTCTGAATCATCGCTATTGCTTGGGAAGATTCCATATGCCTACATGCTGTATTTTTAATATGCAAGAATGTTTTTATTGCAATAGTGGCTAATGTTTTTATTGCCCATTAACTTGCCTTACTTACATTCACATGATCCACAACCTATACCTTCCCTCCTTGACCCATTTGGGTTTTCATATGCAGGATTCTCAGACAAAAAGATATACTGACAAACTTCCATCCTTCTGAAGATAAGAGAATGTGCCCTACTTCTCAGACCTTCTAACATTCTTCATGATTTCTGCTTCCTGACTTACGTGGAGGCAAAAGACAGGTCCTATGAATCAAAATATGGACATAATTAAAATGTCCTATATCCAGCATAGTACAGTGAAAGATATTATGATATTTTGCATAATGCAACTAATTTTAATAAGATGGTTAGGAAATTCTGGAGCCTTAAGTTCTTCTATTTTGTTCTGCCCACATCCTCCCCCTCCCCACCCAGCTACTTTTCTTATGTATATTAGCAAATTTGATATCCATTTTTCAGCTACACTTTACTGTTAAACCCTAAACACTTTCTATGGCAAAATTTAAATTCCTAAAGAACTTTTTGGACAATAATACTGGTAGTATTGATGCAACAACATTAGCTTTGAAAGCAGCTATAAATTATTGTAACATAGTTGCTTTGTCTATTCACTGAAAGGTTGTCTATTTCTCATTATCCTTTGTATGTTTTTGTCATTGACAGTAATGGGGCTGTGGCAGATCTGGGGTCTAGTGTCATGATAACACCTTCCCCAGGTCCCCGTCTCTTCCTGGTGCCTGATCACTCCCTTGCCACACCTTGATTTTATTTAGAAAATGGTTGGGAGGCTGCCCCAATGCTCAGGGAGAGCTTTTCATGGGCAAGCTGTTACCTGGGGTGCCTAGACACCAGGTGCCTTAAGGGCTGTTTTTGTGGCTCCAGTTTTCCCTGCAGCCATGCCCACAGATGTTACTGGTCAAGCACTTTAAGGGGCAACTTGCCCCAAGATGACATCAGGCCTCTTCAGGCCTTGGCCTTCGTGGCTTCTGCCCCTTTCTTCTAGCTGGGCTTTTAAACCCAGGTCCACAGTGCTGGACCTGGCTTCACAGCTCCAGCCCCTGCCTTGCCCTATAGGGTTCTAGGCCTTGAACTCTGGTTCTTGCCTTGCTCAGGCTTTGAGCCCTTGGCACAGTTTTTGACTCTCATTCAATTATAACATGTTCTGGTTTAGGCCCCTGGGTCTGGTTTATGCCTTCTCAGGCTCAGACCCTAGCTTCCCCAGCCTCAGGGCACTTCCAGTGTCTGTTACACCCAGGCTTTGGCCCTGTTGGCCACTGCTTGCCTATATTGGGATTCCTAGCTTTGGCAGGGCTCAACATACTCTCACTTGTCTCTTGGGCACCACTGTGACCTCCTCCTTCCCTTTATAGTCACTGCTGAACCACTGGTACAAATTAACATAAAAATACAAGCTGCCGCTTTACAACTCGATATTTCCTGTGGTCAGGGTAATTTCTCCTTAGGAGCTAAAAACAAATTCCTGCTGCTTTAAGTCCAACCTTCCCATGCCCTGGAGAACCAAATGTCTTTCCCAGAACTCCCTCCATGCAGCTGCCTGCATTCTGGCTCTCTTGCCATCTGGGCACCATTGTGTCCAGCTCCTCCCCTCTAGGCAGTTCTCCTTCCTTATTTTCCCCTCAGAGTGCCACCTCCTCTGTGATGAATTATTAGCTCCATGGTATCTGCATTTGGGGCTAGTGAATCACCAGATCTTACTTACTTCTGGCTGCATTTTTAGTCTGCATTCTTTATCTCAGCCATGTGACTTATTCCTGCAGGTTTGGCAGGGAGGAGGAAAAGCTTCTTAGCAGTCCTTTCCCTTCTATCTTCACTGGGAGAGAAAGGCCCCTGTTATAGGGACTCATTCTGAATTTTTATCTGTGTCAAATGTTTTGATAAACAATATTTTTAGCTCTTATCATTATCCACTTAAACTATACATATCTATAGCACATTCAGGGTTATTGCTTAGGTCACACAATCTTTAAAATACAGTCCTTTATTCTTAGGACATGCCTGTCCTACAAGCATCCCCCTACACCAATCAGTCCTCAAATACTAACACAATACATAAAAGGTTAACTCACAGGTCTGAGCCCCTACAGCCCCTGAGAAGGTACCTGCAGCTTACTACTTCTCCTTCTTACTTGCAGTCTTTCCTCTCAGGCTGGCTGAGATGCAGCTCTCTGCTGTGATGCTGTTGCTTCCAGCTTCCTAGCCCCTAGGTCTTTCCTAGGACTCTGAGAGTCCTTAGTCTGCTATTGTAGCTGCTGGCCAGGCCATACTCTCTCATCTTCTGTATGTCTGACTCCCTGGTTTCCCCTCCCTGGGACCCTTTTAACTTCCTGTGGCCACTAATTATCTCCCTCAGCTGGCCCAGTCCTCCTGAGCAACCTGTATTTAGCATTACCTCTCACAGCTGGGCTGTAGCCTTCAGCTCCAACAGCTTGCTACGGTATCCCTCTGAACAGCTTTAATGTTTTGAATTCCACTTCCAACAGTGTGAGACATCTTTCATTCCACAAAGATAGTCTCAGGATCTATGAGCAACAATCTCCATCACTCATTCATGCAATTATAATGTGTTCTAATATTCCCATGGTATTTTGGCACCAGGTATTCCTCCATCAAATATGGCACACAGAGATGTTCTATTTTATATAGCAGTTTCTTAGAGTACAGCAGTTTCATTTGAAACTATGAAAGGTTTGATATTTTATTAACAGCTTCCAGCTCATATTTTGATTTCTACTACTGATATACCAAGAGGATTCTCTTTGCTTGTTTGTTTTATTTTGTTTTTTATTGCTGATTCACTTCCATGATTTTCTTCCTTAGTAACTGTTAAGCTAATATGAACTGAAAAAAACTTGCAATAGGTGGTGCTACATAACTGACAGGCTTTTAGCAGTCTGTTTCAGCGGAGATCAATACAAGGAGGGGTGATAATACTTAGCATTATTGCAGATTTTCTCAGATTCACAACCAGAGGCACTAAGATGTATGAAGTGTTTTTTAATAACCTCTGAATGCTACAATGATTAATTAGTGTAGTTTGCTTCCACCACTAGTAGTCAAGTGGCCTGTCAGATTAATTATCATTTCCCCAGAAGACTATTTCTCTTCAAGCACATCCCTGAAGATTCCTTGAAATGTGACTCAAGTCCATAATGCATTCCCAAGTGTCCTGTCCCTAGCAAATGAAGCTGCTGCTTCTGTACATTATCTTTAGCTCATGGAACACTGTGGGTACAAAGCCTTTTCTCTTTATCTTTGAGAAATGTATTCAAATTACTCCTAAGCAGGAGGAGGAAGACTAGCTAGTATAGTAGTAGCAGAAGACTTTTTTTTCCTAACACAAGTTATACATTATGTTATTGCTTCTGTATAATTTTAAAATAACAGAAAAATTTGACTGGAAGAGATCTCAGGAAAATAATATGGTTCGACTCCCTACACTCAAAGCAGAATCATTCCTGCCTATACTGCTCTAGCCATGAGTTTGTCTAACCTGCTCTTAAAAAACTTTCAGTGATGGAGGTTCCAGAACTTCTCTAGGTAGCCAGTTCCAAGCTGTATAGTTAGACCATATAGTTAAAAAGTTCTTATTAATATTGAACTGAAAATGTCCCTTGTTACAGTTCAAAACCAATGCTGTCACAGTGAATAGTTTATTACAATACTCATTTTCATAGCCTTTAATATATTTGAACTAATAAACCATTTTGCAACCCCTGGCCACTTTTCCCTTCTCCAGGGTAAATAAGCTCAGTTCTTCCACCTCATTCTTGCATGTCATATTTTTAAAATCTCTAATCATATTTTGTTGTATTCTGCTGGACTCTAATTTGTCTATGTTGTTTTTGAAGTATAGTATCCAAAACTGGATACATTATTCCATTTGATAAATAGAATGGAAGCACCATGTTCCATGATTTGTATGCAATACTTTTGTTACCAGCACTGGATTTTTTTTGCAAATAGTACACTATTTATTAATATTCAACTTGTGGTCCATTATAAATCCTGGTCCTTTTATGCGATACTGCACTCGGGTCAGTCGTTTCCCCATTTGAATTTGTACTATAGGTCATATTGTCCAAACTACCATATTTACCCAAGTTCAAGATGGCCTTGAACTTAAAACAGACCCCAAGTAATTAAATTTGACACTGGAAAATTACGGCTGTATCTCACAGTCCAAAGATTCAGACCTGTACCTCATATTCCTGATATGCTACAATGTTCATTGTCTATCATTTTAGTTCATGTCTGAAACTGGGCTAGCACATTATTCTCTTTTTGGGCCTTGTTTCACTTTATACTGTGAACTACACAGATGTTGATTGGTGTTAATGCTAGCTTGAGTTTGGAGCACTCACACATTGAATCCAGCAGGGTCCTGGAGGACTGAAAGGTAACAATCCTCCCATTCCAGGCTCCACCCCCCACCCTTCACCCCCTGGGTTTTTCCTCCTGCTTTCTATCTCCCCACCATCCTCCCGGCATTCCTTGCTTAGGGCTGCCTTTGTGGTCTCTCCCAGGGAAGCAGGCAGGGATGCTGTTGCTGCTGAGACGCTGCTCTTTCAACCCAGAGAATGGTGATGGCAATGACAGCAGCTGAACAAGCAGATTGAGCCTTTTGTACATGCTCCCCTGGGACAGACAGCAAAGGGAGCTACAGCTAAGCCAGGAGGGACAGCGAACAGGTATCTGGGGAGGGCTTTTGAAGGGGGCAGTCAGTGGGCCCATTCCAAGCCAGTGGCAGAGTGTGGGACTGGTGGAGTGATTACACTAAAGTGGAGCAGAGTAGCTACACCTTATCATAACACAAACTGGGTATCACAGACCAGAGGTAATCCTGTCCTGGAGTGGCGTAACATTGAGCTGCATAATGAATGCTTAAGACTTGTTTCATATGTTAATGTGTGGACAATCCAGGGGTTAAGAGCTCCAGGAGCTGCTCAGAATTACTGTGTAATGAGGTTCTTTCACTCCAGAAAACCAGAGATGCAATATGGGTTGGATTTCATTTTTGGAGAAGGATTATAAGTCTGAATTTAACTTTATAAATGTGCTTTTATTTCAGCAAAGTGTTTTGTAAACATTATAAAAAGGACAGATGAATTTATATTGACATAGACACAATGGTCAGGCAGAAAGTAGGGATAGCTAACTGGTTAGTCTCTAAATTGCCACCCTATAATATCTTCTGCCTGACTTTAGACTAATACAGCTAACTGCCTCCCTGCTCATGAAAGGTAGTGTGATGTATTTTTGTACTGTAAAGGTATTTTTGACAATGCAGCATCTCATCTGTCCAGATTTTAGAACTAAAGCAGGCGTTGGGCTGCAGCTATAGACCAGCACTGATGACTCTCAGTTGCGGGGGTGGGGGAAGGAACCCAGAGTTCCTATGTTTCTGCTTGTTTCTATGTTTTATCCAGCGATTGCTCATTGCAAAGCATAAAACCAGGCCCTGGTCCCAGGATTGCAACCTAGCTGAGTGCCTTACCTTCTAGGCAAACTCTCTCCCTGACCCCATTAATTTTAGGTTCTTTTTGCCGAGTGGCACAGTTTAAACAGGATGGTTTATATAGAATTATAGAGGAGGCACCATGCGGAGTACCTGCATGCTGGGTCTCCTTCTACCATCTGTTGTGCTGCCAAGATCCTCTACACTAGGTTTAGCATAGCATGCAGCAGCTAGGGACCCTGCATGGATGTGTCCTCCTCTGCCAGGTGTTTCCACACTATCCCCTCCTTCTCCAAGTGAGTCCTTGCAGCTTTCTCACAAGGTCCTGCTGCCTGCATTTTCACCTTACACTTGATTCTAAGATGTCTCCCCAATGAGGGAAAAAACTCATCTTGGAACTGAGTAACTACAGTATATGATAAGCAGTTAGAAATAACTGTATGTGTATGTATGTAGCATGTGTGCATGCATTTATTTTATATATATGCATTCATATATATATGAGCTAATGTGTGTCTGTGTATATGAATCCTAACACATATGCAGACATGAATATACATTCATATAGTAAATAGTAGATACTGTTTTGCTAGTTTATAGTAAAAATAAAACAGATAACACAATTCAGTTCTTATCCTCTTGTTAATAACTTAATTCCCACATGACTCTCAAATTATGCCTATTAAAGGGTTAACATTTTGGGAGCTAGATCTATGTCACTGAGAATCTGGCCCAAAACATCAATGGTCTATAAAAGGGGCAGTTGATTTCATGGTTTTTAGATTATCTTTGTTGTGGAGCTTAGCAGATAGCAATGACTGAAATGATGGAAGACAATAAAGATGATGCAGGAAGGACAAGACCTTTATCATACTCACGGGGCTATGTGAACCTTTGGGCCCTGCGGCAGAGCTGACCCAAGAGCAGCTATAGTGTCCCCTGTTAGCCACGCTTACCTGCTCCACCCAGGTTTTTCTGAATCCCCTTCTTTCTCCTTTTTCCTGGCACACCTTGATGGAATTATTATGGCATCAAGGAAGGCTGCTCTAGAATTTTGGATTGGCCTTTGTAGTACTATGTTTCGTCTGTTTTACTTGACTCACTTCGCTGTAGCTAGTTTTGTCGTGCAGGCAACACTGGTGGTCCTATTATCTGTACCTGTGCCCAAGGGCACTATTCACCTCAGGAGGGCTAATTGTGGCCCCTGACTGCCCCCATAGCCATGCCTGTGCCTCACAGGTGTTAGTCCTTGTTCATAGACTTCTGGCCCAATAGTTTCTACCCCTTGGGCTCTATTCATTCTGTCTAGGCTTAAGCCCCGTTGGCTTCAGCCCACTCTTCTCTGGCTGTAGCCTCTAGCCCGGTGCACTGGCCCAGCTTCTCAGCTTCAGCCTATCCCTTTATGGGCCCCTGGCCCTCCTAGGCTAACAACTGTAGCATGCTCTAAGGAACAATATTGTGCGACCTCCAAACCACCCACTTTTAGGTGCTCCTGGCCCTCCAGTAACTATAAAATCATTCTTAACAAAAATACAACCCTACTGGGAAACAAAACAACCATGGACCAAAATCTTATCATTGTGGGCATACACCAACAAGAGAGCAACTCCCTGGCCCCTCTTCCCAGCTCCTCCGCTCCTTATATAATTGGGCTCCAATCTCCTTATAGACTTGGGCTCCAGTATCTTACAGGAAAGTTACTCTCTCCTCCTCAGTGGGCATGTCTACACATGCATTTATGCTGGCTTAAATTTACTGTGCAGTAAGCAGGAATAGGCAAGCATCTTTATGTGCTGGCATTAAGGTGCATTAATGCTGTGTGTGGACTGACTTGGAAATAAAGTGACTCTCAAGTCAGTCCACACACACAGTGTTACTATGCAGTAAGGCATTTACATGTGTGTAACTAACCTGGCATAAATTTGATACCTGCAGGATTCAGATATCAAATTTATGCAGTATCAAATGTATGC
Source organism: Crocodylus siamensis (assembly GCF_052110815.1). NCBI lineage: Eukaryota > Metazoa > Chordata > Crocodylia > Crocodylidae > Crocodylus > Crocodylus siamensis. Next base: position 56,657,538 of record NC_143399.1, read on the forward strand.
TCAAGTCAGTATAAGTGACCATATTTACTGTGTGTGTGTGGGTGAGCATGTGTAGATGTTCACCTGTACTACACAATAATTTTGGTTATCATGCAGTAAATGCTAATGAGTAGACACACCCAGTCAATGCTAAAGGTTGCCTCGGCCCTAGGACATGCCTATATACTGGCCAGCCTCTCCCCTCAGTCAGATGACCTGCCCCTCAGTATTAGCACAGGGTTTTCCATTATCCCAGGTAGAACTTCATCACTCTCAGCTAGTTCTGCCAGCTGTGGGCTCTATAATCCTGGGTCAGCTGATTCTCATGGAGCAGTCTCTGTGGTCTAGTTGCTGCCCTCAACTCACTCTGAGTCTACAGTGCAGCCTCCATGAAGCTCACTGCCAGGAAGTCTGAATCTTTCCCAAAAGCTGCAGTAGTAAGTTCTCTCTGCTCACTACTGCAAGTCCCCACCTTTTCTCATTCTTTCAGTCTAGAAACTGGAGCCTCCTTTACAGCTAATCTTGGGGAGGATCACGTGTCTTTTGGAATTACATTGCCTCCTTTCTGAGCCCTCTGGGTCACAAAAATCCACTTCCTAAAGGGGCCTTATACATTTTGCTTATTCTTCAACCTTTTTACAGTAACAGGGCTTGGGTCTGTGACCTTGTTTGGTCTTTTTCAGTGCATCCCCTGAGCTGTCTAGCTATCCCTATTGGGATATAATTATGTGATTCTCCCACTCAGGGAAAGTGACTTTTAGATTACTCACTTTTTAATGTTGGTTGCATATTTTTTTACTTAACTTTCAAGCAGTTACCCATGCTGCAACATCTCCTTCGGATGTGTGCCATCTCTCTATGTTTCCATTAGATTAATTTTATTAAGATAGCACCTTTACTTTAGGGAAAACTATTTTATTACAGTTTTTGCAAGTAAAAACTTTTATCGACAGAAGTTCTGATACCTAAATAATGGCATCTGGCAATTGAGTGGGTCCTTTTGAACTATCATTACTCAAAAGTATAGACAAGCTGAATTGCTGCAAATGAGTTTGCCACATACACAGATGTCAGGCTGCACTAATTTCTGGATTTTTAGTTTTTAAATTAGAGATTGCCTTAATACTAGACTAAGATTTAACAGATCAATACACAGAGAAATCAAAGCTCATATGACATAAAAGATAACCATAAACACTACTACTACTAATTATTATTATTTATATAACAGATGTACTTAGCATAAACTATGGCAAATTATTGTTATTACTAATATTGCTATTAGTTATGATCATCTTTTATGTTGAGTGAGCTTTGATGTCTCTGTGTATTAATCTGTAATAACTTGTTCTAATTTTAAGGCAATCCACAATTCAAAGACCAAACATTCAGAAGTTAGCAGTTTCAAACCGTTCAACTGGGTTGTTGTTGTTTTTATTATTATTTTTATGAAAAGTGAAAGGAATACTAAACCTTTTGCTTCAAAGCTTCAGCTATTACCTAATTATGGCTTATTTCAGAAGTAAGAAGGATTATTCTACATCTTCCCATTGCAGGAGTCTAACATCTTCTAAGCATATGGAACTGTCCAGGGAACTTGGCTAGACAGGAGCTGGGTCCGATCTACTCTGGTAACCCCTGTGTTCCAAAGCTTCTTAGCTCAACAAGGGATGCAAGCTCTATAAAGGCAAAGTACTTTACTTCTGAGGCTCAGAAGAGAGGATTCATCAGGTCACTTTATCATTAGCCTCAAAGAGAACACAAAGGCTAAGAATATTGAGGATATTCAGCAATTTCCACCTCCCCTCTAAAAATAAGACATTGATGCCAAGCTATTTTATTTGAAAAAGGTATTAACTGAAAAGAACAATAACATGTTACGATGGGGAGAGTTGATTTTTTTCCGGGGCCTGGTAGAAAAAGGAGTACTAGTCAAAAGAAGGGACATAAAAGAAGTTAGCCATTGTTATTTTCAGTTTTAAGATAAAAATAATATTTCTAACCAAACAAAATATGTATATTATGTTTTGATGGTTTCCCTTAGATCCAAATAAATGTGTAAAGTAAACATATATTTTCTAAGTGCCACTGGGACATTGGTTTGATTCAATTATTATATGAACTTAAGACTTAGGGTTTTTTTCCTCTCATCCTTAGAAAAATAGGTAAAGCCAGAACCTGATAAAATTCATACAAACAAAAAAAAAGATTAGTACACTGATTCCCTTATAAAAAAAAATGTAAGTTCTAATTTCTGTAGCTGACTTTCAGTTTTTTCTTTTTCAACTCTTTAATTGAGATCAAAGAAGGTTAAGTATATAAAAGGAAGAACTGGTATTCTTTCGAGACTTGGTTATTCAAATCATTCAAACCAAGAAGTCTGAGAGTGGTTTTCTTTATTTAGGGTCAGAGTTCTTAGTGTTCATAGTTATATAACATGAACCTACATATAACATAACCAATGATTCATGTCAGAGCCTCTGAAAGGCAAGATTCCATTCATTTTTGTTTCCCAGACAAACATAACAGCAGCAGCACACATTCACATAGCTCAGAATTACAAATACTTATTACCAATTTATCATACTGACTTATCAAAAAAAATAATTAGCAATATTCAGTTGCTCTCTGAAAGGCCTGGTGCTGTCATGAGCATCTGAAAGTTCCCTCTGAGACATCAAGTCAGATTGCAATACATCCATTAATTCAGGTTGTCCAATATCCTCTGTGGCCAGTATGGTTTTATACTTACTGTCACGGTACCTCAGAATTTGGACCTCTGAAATTAGCTCCTTCAGTTTCCTAATTTTTTCATAAGGTGTGCTGCCCATATCCATTAGCTAGATCTTTGCAAAGCAGGATGTTATGTGGTTTGAATGATATATTAGGCATACATTCCTCTGAAACAAAATTGCAGCTGTTCCAGAAGCTGTAGGTTGTGAGAGATAATACTCTAGGTCTAGCAAGGGAGACTCTTTCCCACCAAGTACAGCAGAACCATATACTTTGGAGACCTTTCCACCTCCACAGAGAAGAAGAGACAGACTCTTATGCTTTGAATGTGTTTCAGTGTAATCTGCTAACTGATTTTTAAATCTTTTAGCACCAAATTTTACAGAGTGTTCCATACACTGTATTTTCTTTAGGATTTATAGAAGTTCAAGTTCATGGCCTCCAAAGCACAATCCCATCACATTCTTTTGAAATGTAGGAACCCACAGTTTCTGTTGGCTGTGTGTTACTTTCATCTAACATCTCCCTGTCACTATTAACTCCTACCTGCTAGTCCAAATGCGTCAAGAATCTGCATTCTCTTTATTAGAGCAACCATCTGAGGTCATTTCTAATTCTTGTGTTTCAGGCCTGAAAGGTTTCATTAAAACATGAGACTGAAAATTCCAATACAATAATGTTATGATACTAATTAATGCATTATGTATTAATGAGCAATTTATCTATTACATTTTCTTCAGTAGCAAGAATCTCTCATGAGATGTATATTAACAGATGTGTTCCCCAAATGTATCCAATGCAAGACTAGTAACATCCAAGCTCGGTTTCTCTGTATAGTGGACAGTAATCTCCTTTATTAAAACAACTGCAGAGTTGTTTGGGCTGAAGTGTTATTTTGCACTTTAAAAAGTAGAATGCAGAACTATACAGAGAAAAATTTAAATGAAAAGTTCCTAATGCAGTCTAGCTATGACGTGATTACAACTAGCTTAAATATATTAGTTCTCCACATATTACACTAGAGGTCATACAACATCTAATTTATTTCCTTGACTTTCACATTTCACACTCCCCTGGATGTAATTTCTTTCAATTTTCCCTCCTGTCGGTAATTGGCGTGCCACACATCTCTCTTCTCCAACAAACTCAGTCTGATTATACTGGCAGTGCATTCTGTGTATCTATTAAGAACCAGGGATCAAACTTCCCCCCAAGCCTGGTTTCCATTTCTCTCTCTGATACTTGTTCATTTGTTAAGGGCATGAAGTCCTTATATTTTTCACATTTGAAATGTTAGTACTTTCTAAAGAAAAAATAAATCTTATGGCTATGACTGACACTGTTTCAGAATGTGCATTTGCTCCTGGTTTGTGGTGTTGTGAGCAACACATTCTTTAAAGGGGGCAGAGACTCAATTTTATCTTGCAAAGCTTTAAGTCTACACTGATACTAAAGTGTGAAATTTGTATTATTCTTTTAGCAATTCTCAGGAAAAAAGTATAGGTTAAAGACAGCAAGAAATCACTCTTGCTATCAAGGTTCCATATTCTTGTCACCCTGTGTATTACTAGTACATTAAGGTCTAAGGCCTGATTTTTCACTTTCTTGCACTGGTTTTAGGTTTATGAAATTCCACTGAGCTCAGTGGAGATTTACAATAATCAAACAGAATAATATGAATGGAGAACCAGGCTGTTAAATGAATAAAAACTATATAGTTTCCTGATAATGGGTCTGCCCTAATTAGTGTTCTGCTCCATGTGACCCCAGGGGAATTTTCTTGAATTATTGCAGTACAACTGTACTCTAGTCACACCTATCTTCACCTAATCATATGCCTTTCATTGTAGAGTTGGGAGGGTGTCGATGCAGAGACTCCATGTCAGTTTCTTCCCAGCTGATAGATTCTAGAATTCTGAGAAAACCGAAAAATAATTAGTTGAGGCAAAAGTTGAGAATCACGTAGATTCTGAATCCCACCATGATCAAAATTCTTCCTTGATCTCCTGTTTTCCTTGTATTATGCTCAACAGTGCTTTCTTTGCCTAAAAAGAGCATTTAATTCAAGTAAAATGTAGCCCCAACATCAGTGTTTCATGTCAAAGCGAAATTTCACCATTTGCACTGGGGTTTGAAACCTTTCTTATTGAATTACATTCCTTAATCAGATTTCACTGTTTGAAAATAAATTCAACATCATTTTTTGCAGAATAAAATATGCCCTAATCACCCATGGTTGTGTATTATCATCAAATAATTTATCACAACATCTGGTTAAGTCACAAATATTTCTGGAGTGACATAACAGAAAAGTAATTAGACCTGAGTATAAAAATGCTTGCTAATTACTTTGCAATTATTACTTTCATAAACATAAGGCTTCTAAAAATAGACAAAAGAGTATGAGTAAACTCTTCTTCATGCCTGGAGACATATTTATGTTCCTGCTGCTGTTTTACTAGTACAAATAATTTCCCCTATATTTTAGAGGGTGTGGGCTGAATCAGGATTCTCACACTAATTATTCTGCCTTGACTCCACTGACTGGACTCTAGTTAACTGTATACAGGAAGTTATTGCAGATCCTGCCTACTCACCATGAGGATTACTTACAATTTCTAACTCCTCTGCAGCCTCACATAACCAGGACAGTTAGGATAATTTTCCCAGGACAAAATACTTCTACCACCTCTTTCTCCACACTCCTCCAGTTCATATTGCTATCAGTTTCTATGCAGACTAAATCAGAAGTTTTTAAGCACATATTGAACAGGATACATGCAAATTATATAGAAGTATTATCATACTTAATAAAAAACAAACCTTTCAGGCACTTTGGGACTATTAGGTATTGAAGTATAGTCTGTTCCAAACCTACTTCTGTCCCTGAAAAAAAAATACTGATTTTTTTAATGCACCTTCATCTTAACCTTAAAATGGATCGACAAGAAACAACAAGGGAAAAAAAAGACTCGCCTTTTGCATTAGCATTTTTTTCAAGGACTTGAGCAGGATATAATAGGTTCTCATTTAGACACGTCAGTGGTCACATCTATATGAGCAACTAAATCCACAGTAGGCTAATTCTACTGCACATTAGTGCGTTATGGCAAAAACTGTGCTAATGAGCTAATGCACAGTAGAATTAGTCTATTATGCATGAGCATCACTGAAAAGGTGTGCATCAGTGCTTCTGCCGGTTACTGCACATTGAGTTAGTACCTGTTAGTATCTGTAACTACCACATTAATGCACATGCCCAGTAGCATAGCCCAGTACCATAGCCACAGCTTTAAATGTTTTTTCTACATACCTCAAAGTACCAGACATGGCTTGTGAATGCTGCGGTGCTGGGGCAGATGGAACATCCCACAGGAGTGCAGGAAGGCCATCCACATGCTCAGTGGCAAACCCAGAAATGGACTGGAAGTACTTCTGGTCCACTTCTGAGTCCACCAGGGAGCGTGCAGCCCCTCCGCCCCCACACTTATCTAGCTCAGCGATTGGCTGCAGGATGGACCCCAAGTGCTGTCCCAGACCCAGAAGGCACCAGTTGCTGAGCTAGAGGTGGGGGAGGAGGGGCGGCACACGCTCTCCAGCAGCCATGGAAGTTGACCAGAAGTGCTTCTGGGTCTGTTGCCAAACGCTCTGGGAAGCCCCTCATGCTTCTGTGGGACACTCCATGCACCCAAGCATCTCAGCACTCACGAGTCGCCTGCTACCTAGAGGTATGTAGAAAAAATATTTAAAGCTGCAGCTATACCTGAATCGCTGAATTTTTCAGAATCTCTCCAGATTGATTCGGAGGGTTCTGATTCAACTTGGAGAAATTAAAAGGTCCTCTGATTCAATTCAGTTTCAAAGATTCAGCCACCAAATCGGACTGAATCTCCACTGAATCGAATCAGGGACCAAAGCTTCCCACAGCCCTACTTTCTATGATTCCATATTTCTGTGATCTGCCAAATCTCAGTCTCAACCCAGGTGCAAGAGAACCATCCGGCTACTGTCACTTGCATGGAGATTCATGGCTGGAGAGTGCAGGATTCACTAGTCCTGTCTCCATCACCTATGATCCTAAATCTGTATAGATATATATACCATTTTTACTTTTTTGTAAAACAGTCCTGAATATAAGAACCCTCTCCCCCCCAGTAAGATTCTATATACGGCAAATTTTAAATTTGTTTTACTTTTCCAGGTATATAATCAAATTATTGGAGGTTTGCCCTGAATTTGTCCCCTTCCCACTGCTACAACAGAGAAAATAAATCTGGGGGGCAGGGTAGTCAGGTGGCCTCCTTGTCCTACTTCTTCCCCCTGAAGCCTCTCCCCTGCTTACCGTGAAACCCTGCTTAATGAGAAACAAATCTGAAAACATTGACTTTGAAATAAACATTTGTATAGTCTTTTGCATATAGGGTACCCATAGACTTAGTTTATCCAGAATTGATGCATTTCGCCTTTTTTTAAACTGCTACAAATTTTACCACTGTCACAGGCCAGCTGGGCACTGTGAGTGTATTGATTTTATCACAGGCCAACTGGGCTGTTTGATTCAGTTTTGGATCGAGGAGGCAAAGTTGGGAGTGAAGTGAAGGCAAATTTATTATAGCTTACACGCACACAACAGTTAACAGAAAGATAAATGCAATAAGCAGATAAGGCAGTATTAAAGAGCTAATAGTAAATAACAACAGATAATAACAACAAATAGCTTAATCAATTCTGTCACAGGCCAACTGGGCACTGCAAGGGTATCAGCCACTGGGCTGTTCAAAATAACAGATAGACAGACATGGGGTTGGCAATTTATCGATAGTCCCTCAATGCCAGGTACACGTCGAGTGATTCCAGCGAAGTCAGGCATGCCTCGATCAATGCTGTCAGAGGGTTACTCGGAAATTTCCCTTGATCAGGATCCAATCCTCACTCACACCAGGAGTCTGGGGTCTGGGCATGGGACAGAAATGACCGTTCTGTTCCCTCCTTCCTGCTGGTTACCTGATGCACATGCTTTTTATACCTAGTCTTATGTTAATCTGGTGGCCTCAGAGCCACTCATAATCCCCTATAGCTGTTACCCTATGGGATTGAAAGGTATTAAAATTATCATAAAAGGTTACTACCCAGACTAGGGTTTATCCAATAAGCAAATTCTGATTCAGCACCTTTAAGTTTGAAATTGACATTGCTCCGCCTAAGTTCCAACTCCTTTTAGACTTCATTTGAATATGCTTTCTTGGGATGTGTTTTCTTGGAATGTGTTGGGTGTGCCAGGCAGTTAGATCCAGTTTTATCATCAAGGCTGAACCCTGAGCAAAAAACCATTAGGTCTCCTAGTCTTACAGCTACAGCTTTGCCTATGGGGCCCAGTCAGTTTCATGAACAGTTAATTTTATCATTTTGGTTAAATTTACGACAGACAAGTTACATTTGCAGTTTACAAACTTACAAACTTTATATTAACTAATATTACCTGTTTAGGCAAAATACCAAATGCCTCCAAGAAGCACATTTTATTGTTTCTTAATCCCTCTGGTTCTGGCTGTTACATAGCACAGACATTCCATAACCACACCTCTAAGCACCATTTTTGTATCTACTTATGTATAGTATGAACTATGCATGATATTACTCCAAAACCAAAATGGCTCATGATTTATCATATTGTTCATTTACCTGGACCCTAGTATAATCAACAGCATTGATGGTGACCCTATAGCTCAACAGAGCTCCGTATATGTGTGTACTCCAGAAACTCCCTACAAAGGATTCATGTGCTAATTACATCCCCCCTCAACTCATGACTAGAAAAGGAAGTTCTTGCCATGAGTCCTGGGGCCCCACCAAAATATATATGCCCATGAGGTGCAACCCGGTTTAGCTCCATCTCATGGAGGGAAGGGATACACAAATCATATGCAACAGGCAGAGAGAGGGGTTGACAGAGTGATTCTGGATGAACAGTTTGGAGCACTGTTTGGTGATGTTTGCTAAACATTTAAGGCTGTTGAAGAAACAGGAACCATTGGGAACAGAAAAGAAAGGCACAGCTGTAGGAGCAAATAGAAAGTCCAAATATATTTAGTGTGGTGACTCTCCAGGACTTGAAAAAGAGTCAGAGCTCAGGGGTACTATATCTAATTCAGATCTACACTAACCTATTTTTGTGGTGGCTTTCCATTAGTATGTTTGCCTGACAGGGGCCATTTGTTTTATAGGCCCTCACTACATGTGCAGGTAAAGACACAGTAGGAGCTAATGTGCAATTCACACCTTCTGCCATACCTTACATGTGGCAGGAAACATGATTGTGGGATCATGTATTAATCCAATTGCACCTTATTTTGAGTTCCCCCTGAAGAAATAAGCTCTTGTGGCTGGGAGTGCCCTCATCTAAGAAGCCTTCATCTGGAAGGGTACCCCATTCACCCCCCTGCAGCAGAGAGATTACTTCTGCAGTGACTTCCCCATCTCAGGGGTGCATGAAACCCCTAGGGTGCGTATATCACCACTGCTGTGATCCTGCTTCCCCAAGAGTGCGTGAAACCACTGAGGTGGGGAGTTCACTGCTGTGGTGATCCTGCCACCTCAGGATACATGAAATCCCTGAAGCGGGGAGATTGCTACTGTGGCAACCTCCTTGCTTCAGGGGTACATGAAACCCCTGTGGTAGGGATATTGCCAATGCAGTGATTTCCTTGCCTCAGACAAGCAGCTGTGATATCCCTGTCCCAGGGGTGCATGAAACCCCTGGAGTGGGGAAATTGCCGCTGCAGTGATTCCCCCCACCCAGGGGTTTCAGGCACACCCTAGGAGATGGTAGTGCAACTCTGGGGGGTTTCATGCACCCCTGGGGCTGGGAGATTACAGCTGTGCCCTGTGGCTGCCAGGACCCACCTGGGTCTGGCACTGAGAGGTACTCTGTGGGGACCCAGCATCCACAGCTGTGCAACTCCAGGTCCCAGCAGCTGCAGTATGCTGCCCAGACCCAGAGTCCCCAGCTGCTAGGGTTGAGAGGCAGTTGTGAGACTTGCAGCCCTATCTTGGCAAGGTGTACCCCTGCTACACATGAAAATTAAAGCTTGATAGCAACCAGCTGCAAAATGACTAAATATTTTGATGTTTTAAGGGCGTTTATATATGTGCTTTGGGAGTGGGGGCCAGAGGTGCTTTAATTAAAGCAGCTCTGAGAGGTTTAGTTAAAGCACCCCTACCACCTTTTTTCAGCACAGGAATGCTGATAGACGTCACCCTGGAGTCTGCTGGAGTGTAGTAAATTACTATTAGTTGAGTCTGCTCCAACGCGCTGTAATTACAGTGAGTCGTAGCAACCTTTCTACCCATGTATAGATGCCCTGACTTTGTACCTGGCTGGGGCTTTTTAAATTGTGATAAATACTTTCACGTGTAGCTGGTTTCAAGGTATGGGCTGCATTTAATCAACTTTATGTCTGGTTTATACTACTGGGCACATTCTGTTCCTGGAAGCAGTTTAATGACAGACAATGTATTTAATGAAGTATCCTTACATGCAAATATAAGTTGAAGAGCTTTTTTTCCATGCTGATTGCAGGAAAAAAAAACCCCCTGTCTTACATTCAAGTAAATACAATAGATAAATAGCTATATAAACATTTCAACTAACCATCACATAAAGGACTGCAACTATCCTTGATCCATGACAGACCGCTCATCACCATCAATGGGAATTGTGACTATGTGAATCAAGGGCAGAGTATGGCTCATACAGATCATAGCATCTTTAACATTCTTTGTTTGCTTTTTTTCGTGCTCTCACTGATATTGCTACACAACTAGATTATCAAAATAAGAATGCCAAAGTATGTTAGCCGTTAGGTCACTGTGTAAATTCTACCAGCCAAATTAATTCCCAGTTTAACTCCATCTGCTGCTACTCAGGTTTTCTTTGGGAAACTTTTGCCTCAAGGTGTTTGAAAAGGTAAGCTGGCAATTCTCAACCTGTCTTGATTCAAAGTGCCCCTCATTAGACTTAAGGCACCTGTCAGAAAATGTCAGCTCTTAGTTTTCACTCATTTTTTGACTACAGTAAAATAATAGAGCAAATCCTGTGTTGCAAAGAACTCAGAAAGCCCACAACAGGTCAGAATATTGTTAACACTATAAGTTCCTACATGAAATCTTTGAGTTTATCTTATGAATCACATTTTCACACCTAACAGTGTTAACGCTGTGCAGCACCTTGCAGCCCTCCTCATGTCCTGTGAAAGGATGGGATCTCAAGGTTGAGAATAACTGCCTTAAAGGACTGACCAATTGTAAGATTTCAGTGGAAGAGCCACTAGGAGGACTGTTGTTAAAGTCTGGGAGACAGGGGATGATACAAGTATGTAATTAGGGATAATGGGATGACATTAAATATGGGAAATTTGCCAGAAGGCAAAAATCTTCCTAATGCCTACATTTATTTGACAGTTTAGCAGTCTCCAGATTAACAGTCAAAGCTTTATTGTTTAAGACAGTTACAATTAGCCAGCACCAAACCCCAGAAAATGTGTCGTGGCAGGAGGCAACACAGGTCTCTTCCACTTCTTCCTATTATAGAAGTTTCACATAAAGCAACAGAAGTTCTTGCCACCATGTTGTCAATTAGTTAATTAATTTGTCACCTCTGGTGTTTACTGTATTGATAGAACAGCTTGATTATGAATAATGATAAAATGTATAAAATGTAATCAAGTACAGGATGCAATTTACAGTCTTATATCTAAAGTTTTTCTTTTACAGCTTTTTGCTTATTTCTTCTCAAGCAAGCTGCATTATTGGTGAAATGTGCTTCATTAAGAAATGTCTAAGAAAAAAAGAATAAACTCAAAATAACAGTATAAAAACAAGAAATAAGAATCAGGATTAATATGCATAAAATCCTACTCTCTATAAAGCCTTTAACTCAAATACAGTATTAGAACCAAACTTTAGATTTACACTTGGCTTATTTAGCTGTTGTTCCATGAGTAATTAATATTATTGATTTTTTCAGTCTAAAAGACCACTAAAGTACAAGCCAGGCACACATGCTTCTGAGAGAAAATATTGAGTGGTGTGTTAAAAAGTGAGCAGATTTAAAAGGCTACTGGCAAGAGACAGGCATACAGAGTTAACGAAGTGTGTTCCCTACAATCCATCAGTTGTCACATTGAAGCTATCTGGTGATAAAATCAATATAAATGCCGTCAGATACACAACATTGCTTCATTGGGAACTCTAGCCTCAATATGTCATCATACAGGTATTTAACCATCGGACCAAAATGTAGAAAAGCTTAATGTGGTTCTGAGCTTGTAAACTCTGACAACAGATTTATTTATTTTGCAGTGTTGTTTGTTTTGCAGCACATATCTCTCTAATATATTCATCTCAACAGTCTTCTGTTTAGGTGGTTATTAAAGCCCTTTTGTTCAAAACATTTTCAATACACCTTAGCCACAAGTTAAATAAAGGAATTTGATTTTGGAATGGATATGAAAAATTTGTCACACTTTTTAGCTTCTCTGAGATATGCTTTTTTTCCTGATTATCTTTTATTACAGCAGATGATTCTGAGCTTGACAATTAGCTTTGTTTTTAATCATCCCTTTTCAAATGTGAGAATTTATGAAGAATGCTAACCTTTAAACCTTTAATCTACAGGAGAGAAAAACAAAAATTCCATGTTATAGACGGACTGAAATGCATTATAATTAAAATCTGATTATATTGCCACAGAGTATATACATATGTTTGTATGTGTGTGTGTGTTTGTGTGTGGTCATATATGTGTGCATGTGTGCATAATATATATAATGTGTTTTTATTCTGTTTCTTAGAGGTGGGTGTGTACAACCCACTATAAAAATTATGCTGATGGCACTGCTACTAAATGAATTGTTTGAATGCTACTGCATCCAATTCCTTGGTGGCTATTCATTCATACTGTTCCTTTTGGGTTAGGTTTCCTTATTTCAGAACAGATGGACATAAGCAGAGAGGCCTCATAAAAACAAATCCTCATAGGGTCAAACGAGGGTAAAATAAGAGAGAAATCATAATATACATGCAGTCCCTTATGCTGGGTGTGTCTACACATGCATTTACTTCTCAGTATCTTACTGTGAAGTAAATTACTGTGCAGTAAGCAGTTTTTACACTGGCATCTACACATGTAGGTGTTACAGCACAGTAACACTATGTGTGAACTGACTTCAGACTAAAGTTAGTCCCAAGTCAGTTTGCACATGCAGCATTACTGGGCAGTGAGGCATCTACATGTGCCTGACTGCTCAGTAACTACTTGGGCATAAAATTTGCTATTTGCCCAAGTCGGCATAATTTGCCATAGTTACTGTGCAATACTGGTGCGCACATGTAGGCACGTGCCTGTACTGCGCGGTAACTGTGCATGTGTAGATGTGCCCCCTGTCTAATTACACTGGAAGATACTTCTTCCTTTCTCTCTCCTGCTCCAAATCTTCATGGGCAGGTTGAGGATTAAGAAAAGGTAGGAGTGGGGCACAGCATATGCCACTAATGCTGCCCTTCAGATTGCTGAGGCTGAGGGCAAAGTCCGACCAAAGGCCCTGGGCCAGCTGGAGATACCAGAGGGAAGGAAGACTGGGAAGGGAACAGGGACAGAAACAGGAACCCACCCAGCACCAGTGCTGCTGCTGCCCTTAGCTGAGTCTGACACCTGCATAATTGTTCCCCAGAGCAGCTAGAGTGGGATAAGAGCAGTTCTGGGGTTTCCCCATGCCTCATTCAACAGGTTATAGAGGTGACTGAATCCCTCCTTGGCCCCTCAGTGTCCTCCACCTGCCTGGGTGCTCTAGCTGTGTGAATCAGCTATATAGAGTGCCAGCCTTGGCAGGGCACAGCAGCAGTGGCAGGCAGGTTTCCTCTTTCTGGACTTAGTCCCTGCCAGCAATCTATCCCCAAATGTCCTCCACTGGCCAGGAGCAGGGGCAGGAAGAGAGAAGCTGTTTACTGCTGTCACTGGCCCAACTTAACCCAGTTTAAACCATGCCACTGCACCCTCTCTGGATCTTCCCCTGCATGCCCTTGTCACTGTATTAACATTTCTTCATTTGTTTCTGGTATTACTTTGTCTTAATTACTTTCTCAGCCATCTGCAAATGCTGCCTGCCTCTGTTAAAAATGTAAGGACTTTGCCCTTTGCACTAGTGTCTGTCCTATCCCTTGTTCTCTTTCATTTTTCTTTCCTAACAACTCTGCTAGTTCCTCTTCAGGAATAAAAAAGTACCTCAACTTCCTTTAAAATAAATCTCACCCTAGATTTGCTACCTATTGCTATCATATGAAATTGAGTTCCTTCTGTTTCTCTTCCTACTCTGTTTACTCATCTGGATTTTGGGTGTGTCTTTTCTCCCTCCCATTCAGTCTCAAGAGCTTTCTCTTTAGCCCTTGATATCTCAAATAATCCATCTACATCTGTAGCAGTTTGACTTTTCAGACCTGCAATGATCACAGAAGAACTTACCTTAGGGAGGACTTATTCAGTGACTTTAGGTAACGAGTGTTTTCAACAGACAGTGGCGCACCAGGGGATAAAGCGCTAACCATATGTTCTCCCTAGGCTGGGTAGAAAGAATTCCATCCTGTTTCTACAGGAGCCTTTTTCCCCTCAGCAGCTTTAGTCAGGGTCCTAAATAGTCAGGGTGTGGACACAACTCCTCCCAACTGCTACTGATACAAACCCTGCTTCCAGCATCCATTGCCAATTTACTCTGTACTGCATCTGCTTTCTCATTCCTTTTGAATATGAGCAACCTTGAGGTTCAGAAATAGGGATCAAGACAGAGTAAAGTTCAGTCACAACTATATAAACAATGGATTGCATTTAGTTACTGCTCATGAGGTCTCTATCATTGCTGTGTCAGATATTCCTTACCAATGAGAAACAGCCATTCATTTATTTCCCCATCAGTGTGCATGGAAGTGAAAAAGATATGAATCAGAGTTTTTTTTCCCTTTTCAAAGATTTCCAATTAGTTGTATTAACCACCTTTATTTGAATACTCTGATAAAGTATACTTTATCAGCCTGTGACAGAGTCCTGCCCAAACTACCAAATTACTGGCTGGCTGATGGTTGGTGCAAGCCTGAGCAAGAAGAAACGCACAGATGGCCAGGCTGTAATCTGATTGGCTGGCATCATACCAGCTGGAAGTGGAGCACCGATTGACCCAAAGCCCAGAGGAGCTGGACTAAAGGATGTGCCAGAGGAAGAAACAGGGACTCCAAGAGAAAGTCCACACATTCCTCCTACCATTGGGAAGAAGGACCCTTCCACTGTAGATGCTACCAAACTGCCACTCACCCAAGAATCCTCATGCACAAAGGCTCAGGTGAGATGGGGAAGGGAGCAGACAGTGTGGTGAAGTTGGGCAGTTGAACAGCCAGACTAGGTATATGAGGATGTCTGACCACTGTGGCATGACCAGCAGGGAAAGTGTAAAGCCAGGAGTGCCCTGAAGAGCACCATGGTAGATCACGGGATCTGCTCTGTGCCATCCCCAGATAGTCCAAATCATGCCTTACCCTGCAAGGGATGCTGGCAAAAGGAGCCAGCAGACAAGGTTCTTGCCAGCATGGGCAAATGTCCCAGGAAGTACTGGCAGAAGAGGTGTCCTAAGGCATCCATCAAATGACTGCAGGTACCACCTCCCCTTAACCAAGCATCCTCCTTATAAGAACAAGTCATGCAGAGTGAGAAGAGGGAGGCATATCACACCCATGGGACCAAGGCATGCTCACCATCCAGTGGCATCATCCTAAGGTGTGTACCTGTCACAGTCATGTTTATAAGTAAGTGAACTTCCCATTGAAGAAAATGTGAATATATGAATGGATGCTGAATCTACTGATCCTGGTAATTTGGTCTAAGTCAATGGAAGTTTCCCATGTTTCTAATAAAACCTCAAATATAACCTCTCCTCATCCTGTGTAGTTTTCAGGTTTTCAGTTTTGCCAACTCATTATACTGAGTTTCTTGTCAAAATTATATTTTATTTAGGAAAAGTTGGAAGCAGCAGTGACAGCCTGCTATGAAAAAGTCAGCCTTCATGGGTCTTAAATGAATTATGTTACATCCAGGTTACATATTTTAAATATAAAGCATACAGATTATATATTTATAGTAAATCATACCATCCTATTTATTCATACCGGTGAAATAGTAGTGAGTGGATAATTGTATATGAGTCATTCTATATAAAAACTAGCCAAATGGCTATCAAGAATGACAGTGGGGGAGCGAGTGGAGACAGAGCCCAGTGCCCTCCCCCATCTAAGCCCATTCCCCCCTTCCCTCCTGCTGCTTGGGGTTCGGGCCCACTCCCCCTTTCCCCACCACAGTGGCAGGGGGAGGGGAGGATTGGGCGCAGGCCCAATGTGGGGGAGTACTGGGTCCAAGGGTGGGGAGAAGCTGGGCTGCCACAGTGGTGGTGGGAACAGTGGACCCAGGCAGACCTAGCAGTAGTGGAGGGATGGGAGGAGCAGGCTCAGGGCCAACATGGGGGAGGGCGGATGAGAAATGGGCCCAAGGTGGGGAAGAGGACCTCTCTTCCCTTCCCCCACCACTGCCATGTCAGGCCGAGCCCTCTGCTCCCCGCCTACTGCCATTGCAAGCTGGCTTCTTCCCCTGTTTGGGCTCACTTCTCCTTCCCCCATCCCCATGTCAGCTGGGCCCACTCCTTCCCTGCCTCCACTGTGACCACTGCCGCAATGCACCCACTTCTCCCCACACCTATATCAGGCCCACTCCTCCCCTTACTACCACCGCATCAGCCTGCATTGGCCCTGCCAGTGGCAACAACAAAAGGGGGAAGAGGCAGGCCAAAGCCAGCACTGGTGATCTTGCCCCCCCTGCACTGTCCTGACCCCGCTTTCCCCCTGTGCCCCTGCCACCACTGTCACCTCCAAGGAGCAAGGGGGGGGGAGGGTGAGACCAGCTCCAGTGGCTTTACCTCCCCCCTGCTTCATCATTGCCACCTGCAGGGAGCAGGGTGGGGAACGGGGGCAGGGAGGCCAGCATAGCTGGCCTCATCCCCTGCTTTATCCCTCATGTCCCTACCATCATGGTGGCACTCTACTGCCTCCTGTCTGAATGCTGTTTCATAGTCTGATTGGCTGTTTGTCAGCCAATCAGAGTGCCAGCCAATCAGAGTGTGAATAAAGCATTATGGACAGACAGGGAGACTGACAAAGGCTTTTATAATATTAGAATAGTGTATGAAATGCTACCCTATATAAAGGCTAACTGCAGGCATTAAGAAGCCTGAAGCAGAATCAGTCCAATCTACATGGGTTTCTCTAAGCTGTGTAGAGCGGTTTGGGAGTGAAGGGAACACATTTGCCCTTCAATGAAGGGGAGGAAGGTAGATGCCTGGAGTGGCTAAAATCAGAAGGCAGAGGGAGTGCTCTCACACACCTCCCAGAATGCTGGAGATTGCTACGGGCAACCAAGTATGAGCTATCCTTGATTGGCTGCCAGCACCCCTCACCCCAAACTCCCTGCTGTCACCTGCAGGCAGGAGGGAAGCCAACAGAGAATCTCTCTCTGATCTCTCCCCACCAGTGGTGGACTGCCAGCAGTGGGAGGGGGAAGGAAAAAAAGTGGACCCCACCACGTGGGCCTGGACCTCACAGACCCAGCCAGCTCAGAGCTTCATAAAAGTGCAGCATCGAACAGAGGGCAGGCACAGACCACCAGACTTGAGGCAGCAAGCTAGGAGGGCTCATGTGGTGGAGGGCTCGTGTGGTGGGTGGGAACTTGTTTAAGCACACTCTACAAGCTATATTCAGTGAGATAATGAGTTTATGAATTAAGATTGTTTTTTAATATATATGCTGAAATGCCTCCCCCTCAGTCATGCAAGGTGCATCCCCAGGAGTGGAAATGTGTTTCCCCAGGTTCAAACTGAAGCAGCACAATACGTGCCACTGCTACTTGACCCTGGGGAATGCCTGTGCATGTGTGCCCTTGCACATGGCACATTGTCCCAGGTGAGGTAGGGGAGGTTGAGGCCAGCACATGGGCTGGCCACAGTAGCTTAACTGGGGTCCTCCTGGGGTTGCAGCTGTGGTGATTTGGCAGAAGGGAGCCTGGCAAGCAGTTGGAGTATGGCTCCAGCCAGCCAAGCTCCAGTTTGGGTGAGACATGCTGCTGCCCACCACGTGTGTGGCTCCACTTTTTATAGACACAGGTTTTTTTGACACCAGGATCTCCCACTGTCAAAAAACCCCTCTGGGCTGCAAATTAGCTACAAACAAGTCTACAGTGCCACATACTGCACGTGCACACTCATCTGGATGCACTTGCAGATACTAAATTTAGGATTTAAATTTGAATATTTTCACTTCTGAGCTTCTATATGGCTTTTCCAGGCATAACTGTAGCGCAAAATCAGTCAAGTCCCTTTAACTTTTCTTCCTGGGGAAGGCAGCAGGGAATAGGAAATGCTCTGTTTACTAGGGCACCCACTGGAGTAATTAGGAACAATTGCCACAAATTGATGGAGATTTAGGTTGGACATTAGGAAGAAATTCTTCACAGTAAGGGTGGCCAAAATTTGGAATGGGCTTCCAAGGGTGGTGGTGCTCTCCCCTACCTTGGGGGTCTTTAAGAGAAGGCTGGATAGACATCTGGCTGGGGTCAACTGACCCCAGCACCCTTTCCTGCCCAGGCAGAGGGTCAGACTCAATTTGTAGAGGTCCCTTCTGACCCTAGCATCTATGAATCATAAGTGTGTCATGTCATTTTGTACATATTAGTGAATACTATGATGTATTTTGTTTCATTTACCCCAAGTTGTTTGTTTTTATACAGAGAAAGGAATAAGTGTGTGCTTTCTAGTTTTCCATTATAATGTTTGTCCCTAGTAAGAAAAAAAAAGTCATTTTCTATTATTCTAAACTTTTCATGAAAGTTAAGCAACTGTAAATGCCTAATGCTTCCTGAAAAAAACTTAGTCTTGTGCCTTACAACTTTGGTGACTTTTGCTAAGTGAACTGACCACATCACATTTAAGTGCTAAAGAATTAGCCCTCAAAAACTGGGTTCAAATTCTTCATCTATCCAATTAACCCAGCAGAGTAAGGATTACTTTCAAAGCTAATTAGATTGCATAGTTCAGTGGAAACAATTGTTTTACAATAATTTTCACTAGCTTAGAATCTGGCCAAAAGGAAAAGACATGATTTTATGTAGTGCTGGACCTTTTACTCATCTGCTTATGAATTTCCTGAATGATTTTGATTCCATTTATGCTCTTAACTGGGCAATTCTCAAACCCCTGGAGCTTCAGGAATATATTTAAATGATGTCTTAGTACATGGTTCAGGAGATTCCTAGTAAAAGAGGACTTCTAAATCACTGATTCAAATACATTATGAGTTGCAACTGTCACAAGATTTTACCATTAAATTGTAATTAACATTACATGGCCCTTTGATGACCTATATAAAATCAGTGAATTGTATCATTTAAATTCTTAGATGTAGACATTCACCTTACAAAATTTATCATCTCTAATTGATCACTTAGTTAGCAGTCTCATCATAAGTTTAACAATGCAAGCAAAAATTGTGCCTTGTTTACAACTTACATCAGCTACAATGGAAGGGTTAGTGTAGACAAGGCTGTGATTCAGATAAATAAGGGACCTGATTGTTAAATCCTTTATAAAGACATTTATACCTAGTTGGTGGGTGTGGAATTCCCCTACCCTAATCTTAAAGCAATTAGAATACTTTTCATACAGCCTTGTAAAAAGCTATAAGGTGCAAGACAACAAAAATCCAAGTCTCCAGTGTTTCTGTCTGTTCTAGTGATATTCCACAAAAAATACATGATTAGACTATCCCTAGCATAAGGTTTGGATTTCTTTTCTCAGGGCCCCTTTCTGGGGGCTAGTCTTTTAAAATTTTCACCTGCAACCTAGAGAGACCTACTGCTTAATTCATCTCTTGCTCTTTCAGCTGATATGAAATCTGTTCACTTTTGTCTTTCTTCTAAATTTCCTTTCTTTTTCCTGAGATGATGCATTTTCACATTGTTGCCTCAAGAAATGTAAACCCCTATTTATGTTTTATGTATAGAGCATGACAAACCACAAGTGTTTGAGTGTGTGGGGAGGGTGGGGGGACAGCTATCTCTCTATCATTAGCTTATGTCAATCTGAAAATTAACAGATAATCAGATGGTTGACATAAGAGGAAAGTCCTAGTATGCATTTGCAGATTTTTTAGGATGTCAGGAATCTGTAACAAAGGGAGGAAGAAAGAAGAGAAACAATACAAAATCCAGAAGACACTGAAAACTACAATTCAGAAAAACCTCAGTCATGCTGTCAGATATTTAACTTCCTAGTAAGAAAGGAAGTAGTTTACCCAGACAGAAATTAGCAAAAAATACTTACATAATGGGGATGTAAACTGCTTCTCTCATCTTCAAATTATGATCATACATGATACTGTTGGGCAGAAATAGTTTCAGAACACTAGGAGGAAATATTAAGAAGATGAGCATGTTTTCATTGTCAGGTATGGGTCTAGCAGGGAAAAATACTCTGGCCTTTAGAGATCATAAGAGAGCATTTGTTCAGGGTCAAAGGGGAAAGATATAATTAAGATTATGAAAAATGTTTGAACAGAATACATTAAGATACGCTTGTATAAACTACATGCATCTTTTCCAAAGGCATTGTATAAGTACTATATTTTTGTCATGCAATGTGAATGAAAATAATAGTTTAAGTGCAATCTTTTAATTATATTATTATGCAGGGTTTATGCAGGGGTGGCTAGGCTCCAAACCTATGGAAATAGTGCTGGGAGTAGAAATCAAAGCAGCAGATCAGGAAGGGAGAACAAAACAGGAAGAAGGAGATAGGAAAGCAGAACAGGCAGAGAAGGGGGATGTGTCTGGCATTCAGCTAGGGTGCAAAGTTAATTTGTAGCCGACTTGCCAAAAAATGTTAGCTCCCACTGGTTTATATCATAGGCATTGTGACTAGACCAAAATCTATCATTACCATTTTTGTTTCTTTTCGCATGGGCCATAGGAAAAATATAAGCTAGATTCATGCTATATTATTAATATCCTAGAACTCCATTATGACAAAAATGAAAATGAACAGAAGTGTGAACAACTACACATGCCAACTACATAGATTCCTGATTTCTTAA